>NW_027186289.1:3082165-3096614 GCF_028583685.1 Petaurus breviceps papuanus | reverse complement strand
CCCTCTCTTCCCTCCCCTGCTCTCTCTATCTCCCCCTCTCTCCCTCCCCCCTCTCTCCCTCCTCTCTTTCTCCCTCCCCCCTCTCTCTCTTCCTTTCCCTCTCTCATAAAACTAGAGAAACTAGAATTGCTTAAATGACCTTATCCTTTAAAAGGAGGATGAACCAATAAGGAAGATCCTATTCTGGATCTTATTCTTTACATCAAATAGGAGCTGATTGATTTAATTAAAAAAGTGAAAGCCTAGAAGGGAAGTGATCCTTGCACCTTGGGATTTGTTAAGGAGAAGGGGACAAAAGGGGAATCATCTCTTATGGCCTCTGACAGTAGATTTCAAAATGGTATAAAGAACTCAAAACAGGAACAATGGAAAGCTGAGAAGAACGAAATTCTGAACACATAATTAAAATGTTTACTTAGATGGCAAAGATATACTTGTCAAACACAAGACAAAGATAAATGACTTCAAATTGGAATCAAAACTAGTAACAGTCAGTGAACAGACTATACCTCTTTCTGTTCCCCAATGTAGCAAACTCATCCCCAGCAGCTAGCCCAAGGTGAGAGTCTTTATTGATCAGAGGAGCAAGGATGCTTCTTTTTGTATAAATATGCTCTTGCATAACAATGCTGAATGCTGAGTCAGTCTCAGAGTTTACTAGGAAATGCCTCTATTGCATTTTACAATCATTATTTTCTCACTCTTTCCCCTCTCCTCAATTTTATAAACATGTTGCAGCATCCACTAAGTTGAATTAATTTTTTAAATTATCATTTCATTATTTTAACATTTTTTAAAATTTTGAGTTCTAAATTCCATCACTCTCTCCAGTCCCTTCCACACCCACTAAGAAGGAAAGCAATATGATATCAATTACACATGTAAAATCATACAAAACACATTTCCATATCAACCATTTCACAAAAAAAGCAAGAAAGTTTAAAAAGCAAAAAAATTTATACTTCAGTTTTCACTCATTACAGACCCAATAGGGATATTGCTGGTTCAAAGTGTACGTAGTTTTACAGCCCTTTGGGCATAGCTCCAAACTGTTTTACAAAATGTTTGGACCAGGTCACAACTCCATGTGTACCTCTTTTCCCACATCCTCTCCATCATTTGTCATTTCTGATAGGTGTGAAGCAATACTTCAGAATTGTTTTAATTTTCATTTCTCAAATCAATAGTCATTTAGAAAACTTTTTCATATAACCAAAAATAACTTTGATTTCTTCTTCTGAAAACAGCCTGCTCATGTATTTTGAACATTGATCAATTAGGGAATAGCTCTTATTTTTAGAAATTTGACCCAGTTCCATATATATTTGAGAAATGGAGTTTTATGAAATAACCTGGCTATAAACATTTTGATATCATTTATTGTCTATAGTAACTTTTATCAAAATGTAGTTTCCCTGATTATCTTGTTGACTTAGGTCCAATTTTGCCTTTCTTTTGTCTGAGATCAAGATCTCGACCACTGCCCTTTTTTACGTCAGCTGAAGCATATTGGAATCTAGTCGATCATTTTAACTGCGTGTCTTCTAAACAATATTTGGGGGGTTCTGGTGTCTTCTCCATGTCTGTTTCATGGACGGGCTCATCTCGTTCATATTCATGTTTATGATTTCTGATCATTTCTTTCTCTCCACACTGGCTTTTACACTTTTTTTATCTTGTCCCTCCTCAAAAGCCTATTTTAATTCTGACCACAGCCTCCCTCAATCTGCTCCCCTTTCATCACACCTGCCCCTTTTCTTATCTTCTTCCCTTCTGACTTCCCTGTTTGTTAGTGGAGGAAAGCTCGAAGAAGTCTCCTTCCTCAGTCTTTAAGAGCTTTATATTATAGAGGGTTTCAGAGAACAGTATCAGCACATAAAACTGCATAGCATTTAAGATATTTTGGAGAGAGGGCAGTTCTCAGGCAAAGTCCATCAAGACATATAATGGTGGGGCAGTGAGTAGAGCACCAACCCCAAAGTCAGGAGGAACTGAGTTCATATTTGGCCTCAGACACTTAACACTTAACTAGCCTTGTGACCTTGGGCAAGTCACTTCACCCCAACTGCCCTACAAAAAAGCAAAAAAAAAGAATAGACTAAGGAGGGCAGCCAGCTGGCACAGTGAATAGAGCACTGGCCCTGGAGTCAAGAGGACCTGAGTTCAAATCCGGCCTCAGACACTAAACACAAGAACTAGCTGTTTGACCTTGGGCAAGTTGTTTAACCCCAAATTGCCCTCCAGAAAGCAAAAAAAAGAGACATATATTGGGAAGCAAAAATATTCAAATTTAAGGCACCCAAAACATTAGCATTGGGTGGATCCAAGACCTAGGTGAGATTCAAGTATTCCCTGTTATCATTCAGCATCTCTGACGTCAGCCAATTTCTAGCCACATCAAGATAGGTTAAAACAATATTAATCAAGAAGGTTTTCCAGAAAATATAATAAAATATTTCCCTACAAATCAATGGCTCTTCTTTTCTCAGTGGATTCTAAATCCTTAGCAAACTTATTACCTTGACCTTGTTAAGTAAATGTGCTCTCTCCAATGTCACCAAAGATCTTTTCATTACCAAACCTAAAGACTTGTTTTCTCAGTCTTCACCCTTCTTGACCACTCTGCAATATTTCTGTTGCCTAGATGCACTGTCCTCTCTAGTTTCACATGACACTTCTCTCTTCTGGTTCTCATCTCCTCTGTCTGACTGATCTTTCTCACTGTCCTTTGCTGGTTCTTCATTCACATAACACTGCTATCCACGGACATCTCCGAAGACTCTCTCCAGAGCCTCTTCTCTTCTGTCTGTGCCCTTGCTTACTGCACTTACTCATCATTTCCCCTGGGTTTAAGACCATCTCCCTGTAAGTGAATCTCATATCTATATATCCCGCGGTAATCTGCCTCCTCAGCATTAGTTTAAGACCATCAGCTGAACACTTGGACATTTTGAAATGCATATCCTGCAGGCATCTCAGACTTCTTTACACAAATGAAGGTCAATTTAAATGATGGAGAAATATTAAGTCTCCATGGATTGGCTGAATCAATATAATAAGATGACAATACTACCTAATTAATTTACTTAGTACCCTGAGAAAGTACCAAAGGCTCACTTTTTAGAACTAGAAAAATAATAATAAAATTCATCTAGAAGAACAAAAGGTTAAGAATATCAAGGGAATTAATTGGAAAAATGGGAAGTAAGGTAGATCTAGCATCATAAAACTCAAACTGTACTACAAAACCATGGTCATGAAAACAATTCAGTATTGAATAAGAAACACAGCAGTTGATCAGTTGAATATATTAAGGTATACAATATACATAACCAAATGAGCATAGCCATCTTGTTTGGGATAAGTCAAAATATCCCAACTACTGGGTCAAGAACACACTATTTACAAAAACTGTAGCAAAACCTGGACAGTAGCCTGCCAGATCAGTTGTTTTTCTTATGAGATGGTTCACTTTCTCTTCTATTTTTTCATTCTTCATCTTTTGTTTTTTGGGGGTATTTTTTTGGCTTTCTGGAGGGCAGTTGGGGTCAAGTAACTTGCTCAAGGTTACACAGCTAATTTATTTGTGTGGGTGTTAAGTGTCTGAGGCCGGAACCGAACTTGGGTCCTCCTGACTCCGGGGCCAGTGCTTTACTCACTGCGCCACCTAGCCGCCCTCTTCATATTTTGTTGAATTATTTCTTGATCTCTTATAATTTCACTTTCTTCACCTTGCCCAATTCTGACTTTCAAGGTATAATTTTCTTCTTTAAGATTCTGGATCTCTTTTTCAAATTGGTTGACTTTCTTTTTATAATCATCTTGCTTTTCTTTGATGAATCTTACTTTTTAAAAGGTTTTTCCTCCATCTCTTTCATTTGATTTTTAAAGTCTTTTTTTTAAGTTCTTCCATGACATTTTTGTGGCAGGTGACCATTTGATGTTACTCTTTGATGGTTTCTTTGCTTCAGTATCCTCCTCTGAAGATGAATTCTGCTCATCTCTATTCCCATAATAGCTCTCTGTGGTTGGAGCCTTTCTCCTTTGCCTGTGCATTTTTTGGTGGTGATAGCATAATTTTTGGAATCACCTCTAGCCCTGGGATATAGGGGATGGTGCCTCTTACCCCAGATCTTCAGTTCTCCCCTCTAGCATATAACCAAAGCTAACCCTCCAACCTCCTGTAAGTGCCCATGGTCAGGGACTTTTTGCCGCACTGGGCATGTGGTGATTGCTTCTCATCCTGCCACTCTGTGAAGCAAAGCTGGATCTGGCATTCCTTGTTGGCAGAAGGTCCCTGATTTCCCAGGTTTGGACACCCAACTCCCCTCACTATCCCTCACTATCCTGGGGTCTAAGTGTCTTCCCAACCCAGCTAACCCCATGGCTTTCTGCTTGTTCAAGTGACCCCTACCCTAGAGGTGTTTACTCTTCACAAGGACCAAACCTCATCCAGGGATTTTTCTTCTGATCTTCTTGAGTCGTCCCAGGAAGACCCCGGTCATGTTCCTATTTTATGTATTTTTATCCACACTTTTTTCCCCCTAAGGTGCTATTTTATCTTTTTTGTGGAAGAAAATCTTGAGAGTTTGGAATTTTCTGACGTACTCTGCCATCTTCCCAGAATCCACTCCCCTGATGATGTACATATTTGATTTATGGTCATGTGAATGCACGGGAGAACTTCAGTGACATAGACCTTGGAAAATTTCTGGATGAGGAACCAAAACCTGGAGATCCTGAAGCAGATGGGCCATGACAAACATGATGAGGTTGTAACAATCATGGGGCAAATGGAGCTTTATCCCATGGGATGGCCTGAAGGAACCCTTGCTCCCTAAGAGGGAATTTTCCTTCTGGTGACTTTCACTCCTCCCTTCTTCCTCTTAGTCTTCCCCTGCCTGGTACTGCTTCAGAACACAACCAACCCTCAGCTCTTCCCCGCCCCCTTTCTAACAATGGGCCCATTCTCATGGTTCTTTTAGTGGAGCAAATATTCTCTGGCCCAGCCCCATTTAGGCTAGGCCAGTGTTTCCTTTAAAGGTAAAACTGTCCTCCAGTTTTGACTCAGAATGACTCAGAAGACCAAGGCTCAGGCAAATGCCTAAACTTCATAGTCACCTGAGGACAAAACAACTGGGACACTAAGGGCTGCAGCTCCTCGAGGCTTCAGGCTTCTGACTGGAGACCAGGAGCGTATCCAACACTGAGACAGGGAAGCTGGACTCGGCCGAAGCCAGACTGAATCCTCGGTGAACATTCTTTCCCCACTCTGGCTGGTATGGTTAAATAAACCTCCTTTTCTTGACTTAGATGAATGAAGTATCTCATATCATTCCTCTTTAAAGCACAGGGTATTGGGGCGGCCAGGTGGCTCAGCGAGTAAGAGCACTGGCTCCAGTGTTGGGATGACCTGAAGATCGAATCCTGGGCTCAGACACTTAGCATCCACCCAGAAACACCTGGCCGTGTAACCTTGAGCAAGTTACTTAACCCCCAATTGCTTAGGGGCGGCCAGGTAGCTCAGTGAGTAAGAGCACCGGCCCCAGTGTTGGGATGACCTGGATCAAATCTGGGCTCAGATACTCAGCACCACACCCAGAAATAACTGGCCATGTAACCTTGAGCAAGTTACTTAACCCCAATTGCTTTTAAAAAAAACAACAACAACAGGGTATTAGTCTGGCCTGAGTCACAGCTGACATTTGTTAAGACCTCATCTTTTAGGATTTGTCTTTGCCCCAACCCTCATAAGGGCAAGGATTGGGTAGCCATATGCATCCCAGTGCTGTTGTACCCATAGTCACACTATCCTCTGCCCTGCCACTTCCTGGCAGACTTTCTCATTCCCACCACCCAAAGTACTATTTTTGCCTGAGGTAAAAATATGATTGGCTGCATTTTTGGAAAGGATTCCCCTTGATGCTGGCAGAAAAGCCAGAAGTAGAAAAATATGGGAAATTAGGATCCTCTTTTGTTGTGGCTGACTGAGCCTCCAAGAAGTAGACATAAAACTTGTACCAGTAGTCAAATAAGCAGAGCTGCCCTAACTTTTCCCCCAAATCAAAAAGACTGTTCAAGATCTAGCAGACTGGACTGGTAACTTAGGGATCTTTGTACTTTGAAGATTTTAATAGCATTAAGGATGCAGCAGAAACTCTGAGACTGTGGAGGCAGGTTGTAAAATAGAATCAAGGAGAGGTAGGCTTCTGACCTAAGAGCACCCAGTGGCATCCCCAAAACTCAGTTTGATCTTCATAACCCAGTGAAGGAGATGATACTTTTATCCCCATTTTATGATGAGGAAACTTAAGCTGGAAGCAGTTCAATTTCTTGCCCAAGATCTCAGAGCTAGTAAGTGCCTGAAGAATGTTCTCCTGACTCTACACTTGATGGCCTGATAATCAGCCCACTCTCCTGGATCCACTCTCCATCCTCCAATTTCATGACATTGCTTCTTCCAAGTCATTTATAGCAACCTTTCTGAATATTCTATGTGCGTGTATGTATGATATATGTATATGTGGACATAATTCCAGCCCTTATTTTTCTGTTGAGTTCCACCCAAGAGGTTCCTCTACCCACCATGAAACTAGTGACCCAAATTTGGGTCTTGAATGGAGGCACAGAGTCCTCACATTTCAAGACTTATTCAGTGCCACATTCTCCCCTCTCTGTGGGATCTCACCTAACATTCTCCTCCATCTCCCTCGAAGCACAGGAAATTTTCTAGCCAGCTGATCCTTTCTGTTCAGTTGTTATTTCTCATTACCCATATTTCGTTTCCATTGGGGAGCTCTATTAATTAACAGTAATTACTGATGATAATTTACATTTTGAGTAAAAGTTTTCTCTTTCTGGGACATCCCTAGTTGCACCTGCTGACAACGTCAGTGTCACATCTTTTGCAAGAGACATGATAAACATAGTTTCCAATGGGAGGGGAATAGCAGGGGGGCAGATCTTCTCAAGGCATCAAGACTCTATAATTTGTGGCCTTGCTTCACATTATTCTGCCCACTCACACAATGATTGCCCAGAAGCTGAGACCAGTCAGGTGAGTTGCATGCTAAGTATGCAAGAAATGCTATGTTTGTGTGCATGCTATGTATGTATGTATGTATGAAACAAGGATTGTCTATTAGGAAGGAGAGGGTTTTATTTAAGAGAAAAAAGAGGTGTAGAACCTGGTACAAATTGCCTACAAGATGAGGGCAGAAAATTTAGTGTAAAGGAAGGTTCTGGAACAAGACATAAGCTTTTACACCGGGATTCAAAGGAAATAATGTATTTCCTTTCCCTTCTCGGAGCTCAGCTCACGGCCTCCAACCTCTCTCTGCCGAAACTTCTCTGATGCCTATGTTTCTCCATCCTTTCTCCTCTTTGTTTCTGTTATATAATTCTATAGCATGATTCTAGTTTTTTGCCTTTAAATGATTTTGTTTTGTAATGCCCCAGACTCATAGAACTACAGATTTCAAGTTGGAAAGGACTTCAGAGTCCATTTGGTCTAATACCCTTATTTGAGAGACAAAGAGACTCCTTGCCATATACTGAAAAGAGTATATAAAACATGATAAAATGAATGAGTCTATAAAATAAAATTATGTATCTATACGATGTGTGAGAAGACTCTTGTCTGGCTATCTAATGAACTCTCCTGGATTTCAGTTCCAATATAGGCGATTAGTCAGGGAATTTCCTTATCAACTCTATGAATTTATAGAGAGGGGAGACTTTTTAAAGGATTTTACTGGTATCTTTCTATCACTAAATTCTACAGGATCTGTCCTCACAACAGCTACCCTTGGAGCTGGCTGATAGAAGGCAGCCAAGAGAATATTCCCTGAAGGATTATATTCAGTTTTTCTAGGCAGTTTATTCTGAATTGTAACCTTAGCTCCTTTGCCTTACAGAACATCATATTTCAAATATTCTTCTCCTTTAACATGGAAGTTGTCAAATCTTGTGTGATCCTGACTGTGGCTCCAGGATATTTGAATAGCTTCTGTCTGGCAGCTCGCAATATTTTCTCCTTGACCTGGCATCTCTGAAATTTGGCTATAAAATTCTTGGGAGTTTTCATCTTGTAATTTCTTTCAGAAGATGATTGGTGGATTCTTCCTAATTCTATTTAACTCTCTGAAACTAAGATATCAGGGCAGTTTTCCTTTATAGTTTCTTGAAATTTGATGTCTAGCCTTCTCTTGTAATCATGGCTTTCAGATAGTACAATAATTCTTTAATTATGTCTCCTATATTTTGCTTTTCCTTCTTTTTCCTCTTACCTATTCTCCATGTTAATTGTTTTTTCCGATGAGATATTTCACATTTTCTTTTATTTTTTATTCTTTTGACTTTGTTATATTGTTTCTTGAGATCTCGTGGAGTCATTAATTTTCATTCAATCAATTCTAATTTTTAAGGAATTATTTTCTTCAGTGAGCTTTTGTACCTCTTTTTCCACTTGGCTAACTCTGCTTTTGTTCTTTTCTTCAGTATTTTTGTGCTTCTTTTACCAAGCTGTTAATTCTCTTTTAATGATTTTCTTGAATCACTCTCATTTCTTGCCCACATTTTCCCTCTACCACTCATCTCTTTCTTTAACTCTTCCTGGAATTCTTGCCAGGTTTGTATCCAATTTGCATTTTTTTTTCTTTGAGACTTTGCTTGCATCTGTTTTCACATTGTGGTCTTCTGAGTTTGTGTCTTTGGCTTCCCTGCCACCACAGTAGCTTTTTATGGGTAGGTTCTTTTTGTTTGCTCATTTTTCTAGTCTATTTCTTGTCTTTGAACTTTTTGTTACAATTGAACTCTTTTCACCTGAGAGTGGGAAGGCAGTGTCCTAAGCTTTAGGTTGTTACTTATTCATTCATTCATCTATTTGTTTATTTTTATAAAACAAAAATTCCTTCTAAATTTACAAAAAAAAGGTATCATGTATTATTTTCTTTTTTCTCCTATTTTCATCCCTTGCCCCACTCAAAAGAAAGCTATCATTATACACAAATATGTATGTATGCATGTATGTATGTAAAATTATTCTATACACACTTCTAATTATCAGTTCTTTCTCTGGATGCAGATGTTTATCTTTATGTGTTCTTTATTTTTAATTTGCATAACAACCAAAGTCATTCTCAATACAATACTGTTGTTACTGTATGCAAGGTTGTCTTCTTTCTGTTCACTTCAGTCTTCCCCATTTCATGTAAGTCCATGCCTTTCTAACATCATTTAGCTCATCATTCCTAATAACACAGTAGTATTCCATTGCAACCAAACTCCACAGTTTGTTTGGACATTCCCCAATTGATGGGTTTCCCTGCTATTTCCAGTTTTTTTGGCACCACATAAAGAACTGGTATAAACATTTTAGAACATAGAGATTCTTTTCCTTTTCCCCTAATCATCTTTGGAAATAGACGTAATAGTGATACTGAGGGAATAGGTAGTTTAATAACTCTTTGGGCATACTTCCAGATTGCTCTTCAAAAGGGGTTGGATCAGTTCACAATTCCATCAACAATATTAGTGTCTAATTTTTTCCACTTCCCTTCCAACATTTGTTGCTTTTACCTTTAGTCATTTTAGCCAATCTGGTAGGTGTAAAATGATATCTCCAAGTTGTTTTAATTTGCATTTCTTCTAATCAATAGTTATTGAGAGCATTTTTATATGACTATAAGTTCTTTTGATTTCTTCGCTGGAAAATATTCATATCCTTTGAACATTTATCAATTGGGGAATTATTCCTATTCTTATAGATTTGACAAAGTTCTTTATATATTTGAGATGAGACTTTTATCTAAGAAAGTGTCTATAAAAGTCCCCCCTCCCCAATTATCTGCTTTACTTTACTACATTTGTTTTACTTGCACAAAAACTTTTTTTAATTTTATGTAATAAAAATTATCTATTTTATACCTCATGCTGCTCTGTATCTGTCCTGCATCCATAAATTGTTCATCTGTTCCTAAGTCTGATAAGGAATGTGTTCCATGCTCTTCAAATTTTCTGGTAACTTCTTTTTACATCTAAGTCATGTATCCATTTTGACCTTATCTTTGCAAATGGTGTAAGATATTGGTCTACGCCCAGCTTCTGCCACACTGATTTTCAGTTTTTCCAACAATTTTCACCAAATGATGAATTCTTTTCCCAAAATCTTAAGTCTTCACACTTGTGAAATACAAACTTATTATATTTATTTACTGCTGTAAATTGTCTGTCTACTCTATTACACTAATATACCTTCCTATTTCTTACCCAGTGCCAGATGGTTTTGATAATTACTGCTTTATGATATAGATTAAAATCTGGTACTGCTAAATCTCCTTCTTTGTATTTTTTCATCAGTTCCTTTGATATTCTTGACTTTTTTTTCTTCCAAATGAAATTTGTTATTATTTTTTCTAACGTAGTAAAATAATATTTTGGTAAATTAATTGGTATGATGTTAATTATAAAAAAACTGTTTTGATAAAATTATCATTTTTATTATATTACCCCTGCCTACCTATTAACAATGAATATTTCTCCAATTATTTAAATCTAATTTTATTTGCATAAAAAGTTTTTTTATACTTTTGTTTCTGTACTTTGTGGGTTGTTTTGGCAGGTGTACTACTAGGTGCTTCTATTGACTAGAGTTATTTTAAAGGGGGTATCTTTTACTATCTTTTCTTTCCTGGTTTTCTTTGTGATATATAGGAATGACAATGATTAATTTGGATTTATTTTAAATCCTGCTACTTTGCTAAAATTATTCCTTGTTTCAACTAACTTTTTAATTGAGACTTTGGGATTTTCCAAATATTCCAAATTGTCTGCAAAAAGAGATAGTTTTATTACAATTTCCTATTGTGATTTCTTCTATTTCTTTTTCTTTTCTTATTGTTATTGCTAGGATTTCCAATACAATGTTGACTAATACTGAGCATGGCAGGCTTCCTTCTTTCACATCTTTCACATAAAAAAGGTTCTTCAGTGATCTACGTGAGGGTCATGGGGGTTTAAACTAAAGACAGAAATTTAGGTGAAAGGGAGGAGGAGAAAGACATGATTGTTTTAGTTCTCTTTCTCCCTGTCTCCTTTTTTCATGTGCAGAAATACATATACTCTTTATTGGCATATCCACCCATGCATCAAACTTTTAGGATAATTTGAGGGTCAGCTATTTGTTAGAATTTCTGATAGTGAGTGCATTGTACCGAAAATCAAATACACATAAATATGCACAAAGGAAACTCTGACATTGTTAGAGACTCACAGCCTTCTGCACTCTGAGTCTAGAGGTAATCCTGACTGAAGAGGATCTCCCTGCCATAAATGATCCAGCAGCCTGCACAGTGACACCAGTGTGTGCTATGAATGTTTCTCTAGGGGTATTTTTCTTAGTTAACTAGAATCCTTGAGGGGAGGGATAGTTTTCCCTATGTTTCTGAATCCTCAGTGCCAGTTCAGTCCCTGGCACATCAGTAGGTACTTTACAAATGTTTAACTGATTTATTAATACTGATTATTTGATTGATTACTGGTGCTGGTTTAGCAAATCGTCTTCAAAGCACTTCTAGGAAGTTGGGTTTGATAATCCTGATACCACAAGATTCCATCCTGTCCCTGAATGGTCTATGGCAACACTGTAATTGTAGGGATAATTGTTTGAATATGTCACAAACCATTGCCCCAATGAGTAGGGTTCAAAAGAATAGCATCCTACCCCTAACACCAACCTCTGTGTCCTGTAGGGCAACAGCCATGTGAGAACATCTATGTAAAGACCTGGAGGAGACATTTTCTACAGGATCTTCCAAGTGAAATCAAGGGGTGAGGGGAATACTCAAAAATGCCCACAGCTTGGGTTTTTCTATAGGTCCTTCTGACTCTGGTGTCATTTCTTCTCCTCAACACAACAAGAACATGAATACTAATGAAAAACTTATGAGTATCATCTTCTTCTCCCAGACAGGAATTGGGGTCCTAGGGAATGCCTTCCTTTTATGTCTCTTCATCTTCACATATCTCAGTGGACATAGTCTGAGACTCATAGACACCATTCTCACCCAGCTTACCTTGGCCAACTGCTTGGTACTTCTCCTTAAAGGGGTCCCTCAGATAATGGCAACATTGGGTCTGAAGAATTTCCTTGATGAGATTGGCTGTAAAATCATTTTCTATCTCCACAGAATATCCCGGGGCCTTTCCCTCACCATGACCTGCTTCCTGACTATCTTTCAGGCCATCACCATAGCTCCTAGCAGTTTTAGTTTAGTACAGCTGAAAGCCAGAGCCCCAAAGTGCATAATTCCCTCCAGTCTCTTTTCTTGGGCTTTCCACCTACTTTTAAATGTTGTCATTGCTTTGAAAATGAAAGGACCAAGGCACACTGAGAACAGCACTGAAATTCAACATTTTGAATATTGTTCTTATGTATCTTTACCAAGACATCAGGCTATCCTGTTTTCAATCATATTATCTTTTCCTGATGCTGCATGTTTGGGGCTTATGGCATTTGCCAGTGGCTACATGGTCTTTCTTTTGTATAGACATCATAAGCAAGTCCAACAAATTCACATTTCCTCCATTTCTGCCAGAACCTCTCCTGAAATCAGGGCCACCCAAACCATTCTACTGCTGGTGAGTATCTTTCTTTCCATTTACTTACTCAGTTGCATCTTCCTGGTGTATTTGCATTTTAAAAAAACTTCACTCTGGCTGACGCAGACTTCTGCCTTCCTGACTTTGAGTTTTCCAGCTGTTAGCCCCTATTTGTTGATCAGCAATGACTCACAAGTTCCCAGGTACTGCTATGCTCTTTGGGGGAGGAAAAGATCACATTCTTCCCCAGCAGCAGATTTACATCCTCTACCTATGATGACCCAACAAAAACTCCACACAGGGGAAAGGAATAAGACCTGAATCTGTCCCCTTAATATTAGACCAGGCTCCCATTTACTAGAAGCAGGTAAAGCTTGAGGTTATTGATTATGGGTGCAGGGAGTTAACAAATTCAGGCTGATGCTTCTTGGAACTATTATTCTAATGGAATCCCTAGAACCCTGGAATATCATATCTAGAGGAACCTACTACCAGATCTATGCCCCACAGAACTCAACATAAAAAGGACATATCTATAACAATAGCTGCAGTTGTTTACTTCATGGTAGGAATTGGAATCTAACATAGTGTCATCCCTATTGGGGAATGGCCAAACAAATTGTAGCATAATGTTGTAATGGAATATTCTTATGTAATAAGAATTAACAAAAGACACAATTTGAGAGGATATTAGGAAGACCTTTGGTGCAGAGGAAAAGAAAAAGGTAGAACCATTTACATAATGATAAAGCCATTATAGAGGAAATTGTTTTGAAAGACTTTACATCTCAAATCATATCAGTGATCAAATACCCATCCAGAAGACTGAAAATGAAACATGCCACTCACCTCTGGTGAGGAATTTAAAATACAGTAAGAAAACTACATTTTTAGACACGGCCAATATGGGAATTTGTTTGGCTAGATGATGTATTTAGGTATGTAAGGCATTGGTTTTCAGGTTTGAAAAAAAAATGTACTCATTCATGGTGACATGCATGGTAGGGATAGATGAGTAAAAGAAAAATGATCAAAATATCATGGTACAGAGAGGGTGAGGTCTACAGAGTTGAGGTATTTAATGATATTAGAACAAAATCTAAAAAGAAATTTTTTTAAAGAAATGGATGTTCCTAAGAAAGCTTATATAACCCTACACACAGATGGAAAACCTTTTAAGACAAGAATCCCACTTGCCCATGAAACAAAAAGCTCTTTTTTGGAATAGATTCAATTGATAGACAATGTTTGCATACTTAACCATTAGGTGGCAGCATGAGCTACTACTCTCCCCCATTCAACCAGAAAACCCCTTTGGGATTCCCAACTCCTTCCTACCATGAGGTGCTGCCCCAATCTGTAGTTTCACAGTCCAACCCATTAGAACAAGAAGTGCCAAAGTTTCTAAAAGTTCTTGGGGTAAGCAGCCTTCTGTATCTCAGTTTCACCACTCTAGACAGCTACACTTACAGTCTCAAAAGTCTAGGAGCTAGGTGGCCGAGGCGGATGAAAGTCGTCCAATCCACACTCACTGCTCTTCTTGTTCCTCCTCCCTGAACCTTCTGTATTTGCCAAGTCAATTGGTCATAATAGAAATGACTTCTCCAAAAGAATAGATGCTGAACTGAATAACATGCTTAAATGGATCTGGCACTTTTACTTTGTAAATCTGTGAACAAACAAAAAAAAACCTTTGTAAAAATAATAAAGATCCATATAGTATAAAACATCTACTGTCCTGTATTCCTGCTGATTCTCACAGACTGGTGTCTCCCTCAGCACTATAGATAGGTAGGTAGATGGATAGATAGATAGATAGATAGATAGATAGATAGATAGATAGATAGAT
>NW_027186289.1:3077164-3082155 GCF_028583685.1 Petaurus breviceps papuanus | reverse complement strand
GATAGATAGATAGATAGATAGATAGATAGATAGATAGATAGATAGATGATAGATAGATAGATAGATAGATAGATAGATAGATAGATAGATAGATAGATAGATAGATAGATAGATGGATGGATGGATGGATGGATGGATGGATGGATGGATGGATGGATGGATAGACACATACATACATACATACATACATTGATAGATACATAATATAGATACCTAGATAGATACATACATACATACATACATATATAGATACATGGATGGATGATAGAGATTTATATATACATATATGTTTATGTTCGTATGTAAAAACACACACATAACACAGAGTGCTCTGAAGTCATGATTTTTAAGTAAAGCATATTTTGTTTTATTTAATTACAGAAGAAGGTCATGCCTTCTACGAGTTACCCATGGTGTTTAAAAAATCCCATACAGTTTCCAAATAATATTTGATTCACTATCCAGCAGGGCCAGTAGGATGGACATTGGCCAAACTCTGCTCCAACCTCTACTGAGATATATACTTGGAGTGGGGCAAGAATAGTCAGAATTTCCTTAGGTGGAAGCAGTTACACAAGCTTATAAAATAGAGAAATGGAGAGTCATAAAAGAGTGATTGTAAAAGATAAAATTGGTATGCCTGAGGTCACATAGACCCTATCCTAATTATTTCCTGGGTAATGATTTGGGGATAAAATCCACCACAGGGAGAGTGATCACTGCTTATTTGACCAAAAGGAGACCCTCACCTTGGACCAGCTGCTCTGACATTGGCATCAGGATGAACAGTGAGGCACAGAATGTTTGTCTACTGGCTACAACTATTACTGATTCTAATTTTGCATTACATGTCCTTTCTGTATATTTGATAATTCTACCCTTGCCATTGACAATATTTGAACCTCCAATAAGATCCAAAGCCTTAACTAATCAATCAGACTCCTTTGATTTGCACTGGAAATGCCCTTTCCTGTGTCAGCAATTTCAAATACCAGATAAGGCTGAATAGTGGGACTTTTGTTATCTTTTCTAGAAGTGTGTGCTGTATGTGTGGCTCAGATATCCTGGGATCCAACATATACTTCTTTGTCAATTGACTTATCGGTTTGTGTTCGCAACTTATTCAAGTAAGAAAATTCCTTTCTTGTGCTATAGTTAAACATATGGACATCATAAATCTGAGGGACACAAAAATCTTGGGATTATCCTCAAACACATAAAAACTCTGTCACTCTTGTATGAGATAGTCAGAACTTAGATTTTGACTCCTTGTACATACAATTCACTAGCTTCAGCTAGCTTTAAGGGAATAAACAACATGAATTTACATATCACCTAACCTGTTTGCCTCCTTTAACCAAACTTTTGGGTAGATACCATATACACACATTTGTTTGAATGTTTACATTTGTATATATGATTATATAAAATATGTGTTTATATATAAAATACACATATGTTTAAGTGAGCATATATGTTATATATGCACCTACATATTTTTAAATTTATGTAAAACACACACAATGTTTGTTTGTTCCACATTAGTCATTTGTATCATTTGCTACTTGGATTAACACTGCTGCCTTACATATTTGGAGGCACCACTGGGATGGGAAAATAATTGCTGGGTATGATAAGGAGAAGAGAAAGGGTGAAAATTCTGTCTCCCATCTTCAGGGGTGGCCTGATATTAGCTCAATGTTTCTTGTGGCACAAGAACTACAAATAATTTTCTTTGAGAAATTGCCCTGATACAAAAAAAAGGAAAAACTGAAAACTGAGAGGCAAGGTTGTAGAGATAGAAAAACTTTCCAATCCTTTAAAACATGGATATAACTCTACAAGTCTTAGAGGAAATTCAGACTGTTGCCTGAGTGTCTAGGAAGAGAGAAATTTTGTTTTTTTGGGGGGTTTTGGGGGGGGGCAGGGTTGTCTTAATTTCTTTCATTTTGTTATGGGAGAAATATCTTCTCTGAGTTTGTGTATTAGGTTAGTGTTGCCAAATAGATCTGCCACAACATAGAAATCATACAAGTAAAAACCCAAGTTTATTATACTTAAGTACAGGCTCCTGAACAAAGATTAATTCAAAAGGGGTTTTTTATAGAAAAAAATTATATCAGAAAGACAGAGAAATCGTTTTTGACACACAGATGTTTTGTATATCCTTTTAGGTTATAAACGTTGGACACGGTTAAATAGAATCATAATCTCATATAATCTCTAAGGAAATAAACATAGTTAAACAGACTGTGTAGTCAAACTAAGTCAGGTTATCAATAAAGCTACATTTATAGGCTTCAAAATGGACTGGGTGGAAGGGGAGATTTACAGGCCTCAAAAATAACTACAGAGTCAGTGTAAGGTAGAATTGAATTTTGTTTCCATAGAAATTATATAAAAAGAAAAATTATAATTTATACTGATGGCTAACATCAGAGACAAAAATGCTGGAAGAAGTCAGTGGGAGATGCTGGCACCTGACAAATCAGCATATATACTACTTTTCTTTATTCTGAAAAGGCCTCTTAGTGTATTTCAAAAGAACTGCCAGGCCAGGTCTTATTCACAAAGGATGAGGATGAGGGCCATAAACTCAGACCCTGTCTCAGATAATGAAACTTTTATGATTAACATCCTGGGTATCTTCAAACTCATAGCTTTTGTTAATTCCCTTAGAAATTGAAAATTCCTTTCTCATGCTATCTGATTTAGACTAAAGGGGAGGAGACTAGAAGCATTTTCAGCTTTTCCTTTATTTAAGTATAAGGAAAAATGAAGATGAGAAGGGAGGGGGTAATTGAAATGTGGAAATGAGAAGAGGGATGGGGCTTAGTGAACCCTGGAGTGCTGACCAATGGGGTTCAAGGTATAAAATTCAAATCTGGATGAAGCATAAAAGGACTATTGTAACTAGCTTAATGTGTGCTTGCCCCTTTCACAGAGGGTAAAAGGCCAAGTTACCCATCTGAAAAGACGTGAAATAAAAAAAATTTTTTTCTAAGTTTACTCATGGCCAGGTAAAATTCTTTGTTATGTCTAAGAGTTTGGGTGCTCATCCGGGATCTTAAAACATCTGATGTGAAAAGTAGTGGAGGATGAAAAAGACACATCCCATTATATTTAAATGGTTCTCATGCTTCCACACCTTTGCTCACAGACTATTCAGAATCAGAGGACCATAAGAATTAAAGAAGCTATGGTGAAGGGAAAAAAAAGTAAGTAGGAAATAGGTATCTGGGGGAAAAAAGTAAGTAGGAAATAGGTATCTGGGGGCAGTCAGGCAAATTGTTAGCAGATCAAGTTAAGGGAATTAGGCTAAATATTACATTGGTGGTTGAGACTGAGTGTGTGTGGCTGAGGTGTACATGGATTGGTATGAAGCAAGTGTGGAGCCTGGATCTTCATTTCTGTCTTCCCATGAGGGAAACAGGAAGAGAAGGATGAAATGGGAGTTGCAAAGTTTGTCTGATGTCTCAAAGGGAAAGTAGAATGGGGAATAAAGGAAGTGAGACTCCACAAGTGTTTGGATTCCCCTGGAAAGGAAAAAATGGAAGGCTCCCCTAAGAAAAAGGGAAGGGATTTTCTGGTGAGCATAATTCCAGACAATCCTTAGGGAAAATGCTAAAATACTGAAAGACTGAGGGGTCAGATGACTAAATACTTGGGAATGGCTCCTGAGTCCCCAATGGCAGAAGTCTTAAAAGTGCACTTTGTGACTAAGGAATGTCCTGATATAAGAAAGAAAGTACTAAAGATAGAAGACTGGAGAGATAAGTAATTGGAGGAGCTAGTAAGGGAAGCCCAGGGAGCATTTGTGAAAAGAAAGCCAAAGGCAGAAGGCTAGGATTGTGGTGGCTACTATGAATGAGTTTATGAGGAAAAAGCCTGAACAAGGAGGATATAAGTATAAAGATGGAAATTATGGGAGCTGAAAAACAAAGGAGTTTTGGAAAAGGAAGGGGTTGCAGAGGGGCTTTTCACCCTGTCTGGAAGACTGGATGTTTCCATTGTGAACAATAGGGACATTTAAAAAGAGAGTTTCCTGAGCTGAAGAGGAAAGGAAAAGGCAATTTCCCTGATGAATTTTGAGGTTTATATTAGGTCCCACTTCAAACCTCAAGTGAACATTAAGGTGTGGGACCTAGGAAGGGGCATATGGAAATATCCCAGCATATCAGAGCTGCTGGGGGGGAGGAGGGGAAAGATCTAGAAGGTATCTCTGGGAAGGAAACTTTTGAAATTGGCTAAAAGTCACAGTAAAATTATAACCAGTCAAAGTTCTTGACTGGTCTAAATTTGAATTCTAAATTGGTTTCCAAATTGGTTTTTCATGTGCTCTGTGCTGACTTGTCTGTCAAATGTCTTTATGTTTGAAAAATGTTTCATGTTTCATGGTGAGAAATTTCTAAGGTAATTAGAGAAAGAACAGTGGGAGAGGGCTCCCACCTTAGACTTTCTTTTTTTTTTTTTTTTTTACACTGGAAACATTTAATTAGATCTTCAGTTTTAAGCATTTTTTAGGCTTCTGCCATGTGCCAGGAATTATTTGAAGTGCTGTGGAAGGAGAAACAAAATATAAAACGGGGTCTGCCCTCAAGGCGCTTAAAGTAACTTGCAATTTTTCAAATTGCAAGATTAGAATTTTCAAATTTTTACGGGTCATTGGGAGGGCTCTTCTTAGGATTTTTGGAATTAGAACTAGAAAAGACTTTGATATTGAAGTCCTCTTTCCCCTACTTATGCTTCCTCCCTTCATATGTACTCCAAAATAAATTTAGTTCAGTAAGCATTTATTAAATCCTTATTGTGTGCCAGCCACAGCAACCTCTACAGGTGAAGATTTGAGTAAAGAATTTACCTAAATAAATTCAGCTAAAAAAAGAAAAAATCTTCATCTGCATAAGATATTGGGACTGTTTGGCAGGTGCATGCTCTCTCTCTCTCCCTCTCCTTCTCTCTCTCTCTCTCTCTCTCTCTCTCTCTCTCTC
>NW_027186289.1:2955092-3072164 GCF_028583685.1 Petaurus breviceps papuanus | reverse complement strand
GCGCACAGACACACACACCGCAGGCATGTGCTCTCAGACACACACACTGCAAGTGTGCGCACAGACACACACACACCGCAAGTGTGCGCACAGACACACACACCGCAAGTGTGCGCACAGACACACACACACACCGCAAGTGTGCACACAGACACACACACACCGCAGGCATGTGCTCTCAGACACACACACTGCAAGTGTGCGCACAGACACACACCGCAGGCGTGCACGCGCGGACACACACTCACATATATATACACACACACTGCAAGTGTGCGCACAGACACACACACACACCGCAGGCATGTGCTCTCAGACACACACACTGCAAGTGTGTGCACAGACACACACACCGCAGGCGTGCACGCACAGACACACACACTGCAAGTGTGCGCACTGACACACAGACACACACACTGCAGGCATGTGCTCTCAGACACACACACTGCAAGTGTGCGCACAGACACACACACCCCGCAAGTGTGCGCACAGACACACACACACACCGCAAGTGTGCGCACAGACACACACTGCAAGTGTGCACACAGACACACACACACCGCAAGTGTGCGCACAGACACACACATACACACTGCAGGCATGTGCTCTCAGACACACACACTGCAAGTGTGCGCACAGACACACACACCGCAGGCGTGCGCACTCACACACAGACACACACCGCAGGCGTGCATGCACAGACACACACACACACCGCAGGCGTGCGCACTCACACACAGACACACCGCAGGTGTGCACGCGCGGACACACACTCACATATACATACACACACCGCAAGTGTGTGCACTCACACACACCGCAGGCATGTGCTCTCAGACACACACACTGCAAGTGTGCGCACTGACACACACACCGCAGGCGTGCGCACTCACACACAGACACACACACCGCAGGCTTGCACGCGCGGACACATACTCACATATACATACACACACTGCAAGTGTGCGCACTGACACACACCGCAGGCGGGCTCTCTCAGACACACACCCACATACACTGCAGGTGTGCGCACACGGACGCACACACACTCTAGCATTCGGAGCCGGCAGCCCCTTCCCCTCCAGCCTTCTCTCAGCTTACTCCCTACCCTGCTCTTAGATCCCAGGACCCTGCCCTCCGGGCCCCAGGGAACCAGACCTGCCCTCTTGGGCTCTGGCCTTTTTCCATGGCTGTGCACCACACCCTGAGTGCTCTCCCTCCTCCTTACTGACCTCTGCCTTCCTTTAAGGCCCAACTAAAATCCCAGGCCCTCTTAATTCCAACCTTGTCCCTATTTATCCCATTAATTTTGTTATTATTTGTTATCTTCTCCGATTAGATTGTGGGGTCCTTCAGGGCAGGGACTGTCTTTTGTCCCATTGTGGGCTCACTGGCTACTGTAGTTGGTTAATAAATGTTTATTGACCAACTAGGAGGAAATCCGTCCCCCAGTGCTCTGGACACAGTAGATGATCTAAAAATGCTTGTTAACCTAACATGGACTGCAGAATGTATCCTAGATCTACATGACACAAAAGAAACAGTGACAGGGGGGGGGGGGGGGGGGCATAGTGTTGTGGAATAGGGAGGCTCCCGGTGTGATAATGCCGTTCTGTGCTTTCCTCACTCCTGAGTGAATCTGCCGTAGTGCCCAGCAGTGGCGAACAGGTGCTATGATGTTTCAACTGTAATGCTTGGATTGTGATAGCTGACGCTAAGTGTCGTGTGTCTGGCTGTAAGATGTAGGCTCTTTGATTCTAATGGTGTGAGTCAGGCCCGTAAGAGTAAAGTACACGATTTCCTGGCAGCTCATTGGTGGAGAGCATTTATAAGGGTTTCCTTGCCCATCTCACAAGACTGCATGCTAGAGAGCCTGGTACAAAGGGAGGCACGTAATAAGAGAGAGTAATCAGTAAACGTTTGCCATGAAGTTCTCCGAGCCTCTCCCTTTGTGTCCACCCATCTCCGTGACTCTTGTGACCCTGTGTAAGCAGGAATATGTTTGATTCAGGAGGTGGTGACCTTCAAGGATGTGGCTGTGCACTTCACCTGGGAGGAGTGGAGGCTTCTGACGCCTGTCCAGAGGGCCCTGTACAGGAGTGTGATGCTGGAGACCTTGGAGCACCTTGTCTCCCTGGGTAAGCAGAGCTGTCCCCTGTGGACAAGCCCCCTGGGACCGCCAGTCACATTCCTGGAGTGTCTCTGCATCCGCCTTGCTGGAGGCTCTGGGATTTCTGAGATGCTTGGTTGAGTTTTAACTTCTTTATAGATATTCAAGACTACACAGCATGGGAGGAGACTCAAAATCCTTTTTGGCCAAGAGATAGATTGTTTCTATCACTTGTCTTCAGGTCAGAGGCCTTTTGTCTAAATGGGAATCCTGTAGCAGCCCCCCTCTTCCCTGGCCCTACCTGCAGGTCAGAGACTCTTGCTTATGTCCCTGAGGAATGAGGAGAATTCCCTTCCTTATCCTCTGAGGTCTTCCCTTGGCAATTGGCCTGGCACCCTCCTTGAGGCAGTTCTAACTCTCCCTAGAAAAGAAGCCCTTGAAGGGCATAGAGGGGCTGTGTTTTACTTCATTTTGTACCTCTCCCAGCACCATTTGTGTGCCCAGTGGAGATCAGATGTCACCAATCTGACTGTGGCTCTCCCCTGACCCCACTGCTCCCTTCATGACCTCAATCACAAACCCTCTTCCTACAGGGCTCTAGCCAACCTTCAGACCTGTTAACCAGTCCTTCCCTTGGGCCACTCTGTCATCCACCCCAACTGGGCTGCTTACTTTGCTCTCAGAAGGCATTTCTGACCCAAATCCTATTTCTCTCATGACCCTCTCCTGTCCCCTGCTTTAGCCCTGGTTCTCAGCTCATCTGCCATCTTCTACATGAGACTTTCCTTATCCTTACGGAGACTAGCTTCTCCCTGGAGTTAATTAGTATGTATTTCATTTCTGCATATGTGTGCTCATCGACCACTGGATCGAGTAGAAATTCCTTGCAGCCTGGGACTGTTCACTATTGTTTGTTATCCCCAGCAGGGCCTGCACACAACAATTGCTTAATAAATGCTCAGTAGTTGATTGAGATAGACATGGAAGTGCCCCACCCTCCTAGCTCATGTTCCTTGTGAACCTCCCTCAGATCTTTGACCTACCCTCCTTTGAAATACAGTACAGGGTGTGCTCCAGAGGGCCTTTCTCACCGGTCTTGGTGCTTTCTAAGCTGCCTTCTTGAACAGATTTGAATTTTCAGATGGTTTTCTGTCCTCAACACTTAGCCATTTCTCTCTGTATAAGCAGGGCTGCCTATTTCCATACTGGATACGCTCTCCTGTTGGAGGAAGGCAAAGCTTGGATACCTGAGCGAGGAGTGCCAAGAAGGCAATGCCCCACTGAGTGAGAAGTGGGCAGGTGGGAGGCCTTGCACGCAGCCTCTCAGCTGACAAGTCACTTTGAACAGAGACCTCCCCTCAAAGGCCCTATGGGCTGTCGGGCATCAGCTGCTACTTTTACTGAAGCAAAGCACTTTCCTCTCTCTCTCGAACTCTCTCATACTTAGTTCCATCTAGGAAAGAGATGTTCCTAAGTTTTTAATGTTATTTTTTGCAGTTTATAAAGCTTAGAACTATCAGTACATGTATCCACATGCACATGTACATATGTGCACACACAGACATATACAGGTAAGGTTGGAGAGTGAGCCTACATCGAGCACAGAACCAGCTAACACTTACATCGGGCCAGGCACTCTGCTAGCCCTTTAGCATTGTTTTCTCATCTCATCCTCATGGCAGCTCTGGCAGGTAGATGCTGTCATTATCCTCATTCACAAATGAGAGCACTGAGGTAGACAGGGGTGAAGTGCCTTATCTAGGGTCACAGAACCAGTTTATTTTAAAGTGTCGATTAACTTGAACAACGTAGTGAGACACAGGTCCTGTTTGTATCCTGGTCTGCTTCCGAACTGTTTTATTCTGTCGTCTTTTACATGGCGGTGCTTTGTCTTTAGGTGCTAATTCTGCTTTCCTCGTTCTATATCACTTCTGATGAGTTTTCTCATTTGACTTATTATCATCATTTATATTAGCCCTTTGGCAGAGGGACATCTTTGTCTACCTTGTCTGTAATATCCTTAAGATTTTATTGGGGGGGTGGAGGGCAGATAGGTGACTCTGAATAGAGCCCGGGCCCTGGAGTCAGGAGGACCTGAGTTCAAACACAACCTTAGACACTTGACACTTACTAGCAGTGTGACCTTGGGCACATCACTTAACCCTGATTTCCTTGCCTTCCCCCTCCAAAAAATTTTTTTAATTAAAAAAAATTTTTTTTAAAGACATTATTGGTGGCACCACTAGATCCACCTGTTTACTGGTAGCATCCCTGCATCTAAGGGTTGAAAAGTTTATGTAATTTTATTGTAAATTACTGGATTGACTTCTCAACAGATAGTACCATATCTTGATTCTAGCAATGTGTAATATTTGCCTATTTCTCCACAGTCCCACCAGCATTAAAATTTGAAAATATAATTTTCTTTGCTATTAAGAACTTGCACATAAGCCAGCATTAACTTTTGTCATTTCGAATTTTAAAAGTTTTATTTATCTCATTGTTCCTTTCATTTAAATTACAATTGGAAACCTAGAATAGTTTCTTGTGGCTTTGCTATATTGTGTTCCTTCTTTAAATAATGTGTGTTGGTATCTTTTTCGTGAAAAGAAGGGAACATGACCCTTAACATTCAGGTCGTATGCCCATTTTGACTTTACTGTATTATGTGGTATGAGATATAATTACTTTTTAGTGTTCTGAGTAGCTTTGTTCTTGTATAATTGTTTTACAGTTCATTGAATGCTGGGTTTTTTAATTTTATCGTTTCTGACTTTTTCTTTCTGCTGAAGATCTTTCCTCATAGTTCACTGAAAAGAGACCATTTGTCAAGGATTCCTTCTCCCCTTCTGCATCTCAAGACCCCTTAATAGTATCCCTCCTTCTCCTTTACTCTAGTTTTAATGAGCAGGCCACTCTTCTTCTCAAAACCAATCCTTCTATATTTATCTTTGCTCCTCTTGTCCTCATGTCTTCTCCAGATTTCCCTGAAGTCATCCCTACTCTCTAGTTTTCCATCTCTTCATATTTTCCTTATAGCCTATATAAACATGGCCAATTCTCTCCTACTTCTAAAAAAATCATTATGAGACTCCCTCCAGCTATTGCATTTATCTCTTATCTTTCAGTCAAACTCCTTGGAAAAAATTGTTTCCACTCCATGTTTCCACTTCCTCTCTTCTTACTTGCCTTTCATCTCTCAGAAATCTCTTAAACTGTCTTTAAAGTCGGCAATGACCTCCAGCCCTTACCCTTTTTGTTTTCTTGAGCATTCGCTGCTGTGGATCACTCTCCCTTTTGGCCTCTGTCCTCTCTTGTTTTGTGTGACCCTATGCTCTGTTGTTTCCCTCTTCTCTCTCCTCAGTATCCCCTTTTCTCGGTCCTTTGTTGATTTATCATCCATATCTTTATGTCCCCAGTGATAAGTGTTCATAATAGTCTGCCAATGGGTCCCTTTCACTTTTCTTCTTCACATGTACTCTCTCATTTCACCCCCTTCTCAATTGTTGTGGCTTTAATTATCTCTATGCCGATGGTTTTCTGATCTATGTATATAGTACTTTTCCTTCTTTTGAGCTCCAGTCCAGCAGCTCCAAATACCTATTAGACATTTCAAACGGGATGTCCCTTTTCTCTTTCCCATAAAGCCCACTTCTCTCTGAACTTTCCTATTTCTGTCGAGGACACTGCTATTCTTTTGGTCACCTAATTTTAGAACTTCTGTTTTTCTCAAATCTTCTTTTCTTCCTCACTGCATATATGTAATCCATTGTCAGAACTTGTCCTTTCTGCCTTCTGAACATCTTTCTCTTCTGTCCTCTTCTCAGGTACCCTTACCCTAGTTCAGCCCTTCAACACCTGGACCATAGCAAGAACCTCCTCAGTGATCTCCCTGCCTCATTCTCTCCCCACCTCATTCTCTCCCCATTCTAGTCCATCTTCCACACAGCTGCTAAAATGTTATTATCCTGAAAGGGCAAGTCTTTCCCCTTTGACTTGAGGACCCTCTTTCCTTTCTTATTTTTTATTTTGGTCTTTATTAATTTTTTTGTTTACTTTTAGTTTACAAGATACAGTTCCACAATTCCTTGAGTTTCAAATTTTCTCCCCCTCCTTCCTCCCCATGGTGGCATACAATCCAAATACTTTCTTTTTTTTTTTTTTAAAGCAATTGGGGTTAAGTAACTTGCTCAAAGTTACACAGCCAGTTATTATTTCTGGGTGTGGTGCTGAGTATCTGAGCCCGGATTTGATCCAGGTCATCCCGACACTAAAGCCGGTGCTCTTACTCGCTGAGCCACCTGGCCGCCCCGATCCAAATACTTTCACATTAGACATTAGTCAGGTTATAAAGAAGGATTGTATCCGATGGAATGAACAGTGGGAAAGAGGAAACAAACCCAAACAAGATAAAGAAAAAGAGCAGGTAGTTTGCTTTAATCTGGATTCGAACTCTGTTCTTTCTAGTTCTTTCTCTGAATGTAGACATCTCTCTCCATCATGAGCCTTTTGGAGTTGACTTATAACCCTGCATTGCTGAGAAGAGTCCAGGCTATCAAAGTCTCACACATACTTGTGTCTGTAATTGTGTACAAATTTCTCCTGGCTCTGCTCTTTGCACTCAGCATCAGTTTGTATAAGCCTCTCCAGGTAACTATGAAGTCCATCTGCTCATTGTTTCTTTCTATGTCTCTCTTGTATCTCATAATTGGAGGTTGAATTTTCCTTTGAGCTCTGGCTTTTTCATCAGGAAGGTCAGGAAATCCATTATATCATTGAATGACCATCTCCTTGCCTGGAAGAATATGTTCAATTTTGCTGGATAGGTGATCCTTGGTTGTAACCCGAGTTCTTTTGCCTTGCGAAAAATCATATTCCAGTTCCTCAGTGTAGAAGCTGCCAGATCCTGTGTGATCTTCACTGTGGTTCCAAGATATTTGAATTGTTTCCTTCTGGCTGCTGGTAGTATTTTCTCCTTTACCTGGTAGTTCTGGAGTTTGGCCACAACATTTCGCAGACTTTTCAATTTGGGATCTCTTTCAGCAGGTGTCCCGTGGAATCTCTTGATTTCTATTTTATCCTCAGGTTCTAGTACCATGTTTCCCCGATAATAAGACACTGTCTTATTAAATTTTTTGGACAGAAAAACACCAGAGGGCTTATTTTAATGAACATTGACAGCAATTTTAATAAACAGGTAAATGTGAACCAAAAAATGTACCTTTATTCAATAAGCAAATCACTGGGGAAGAACAGGATGATGCGCTCACTGCTGCAGCTCTGATTGGATGCAGCTCGGAGCACGGTGTGCGTTTCACCCAGGTGGGGGGGACGGTGCATACAGAGGGTACCGTAATGTAGTGTGTAGCGCAGGGGATCACCTTCACTACAGTAGCAATCTCAATAGGGCTTATTTTCGGGGGAGGGCTTATTTTAGAGGAATCTTACACAGTAAGGGGAGGGCTTATTTTCGGGATAGGTCTTATTATCGGGGAAACACGGTATCTCAGGACGGTTTTCCTTGAGGAGCTCTTGGAAGATGTTGTCCAGGCTCATTTTTTCATCATGATTTTCTGGTAGGCCTATGATTCTCAGATTATCTCTCCTGGATATGTTTTCCAGGTGAGTTATTTTTCCATTGAGATATTTTACCTCTTTTTCTAATTTTTCATTCTTGATGTTTTGTTTGACTGATTCTTGGTTCCTCATAGAGTTATTTGCTTCAATTTGTTTGATTCTAGCTTTTAGTATTTTCCTTGATTAGTTTTTGAAATTCCTTTTCCACATCACACATTTTTCTTTTTAAGGAGCTGTTTTCTTCATTGTAATGTTTTTCTAATTTTGCCATTTTGATTTTAAAAGAATTATTCATTTTATCTTCTATCTCTCTCATTTGGTTTTCAAAGTTCTTTTTGAGCTCATCTAAGAATATTTTCTGTGCTTGAGACCAGTTCCCTGTTGAGGCTTCAGCTGTGGGTGTGGAGTCAACATTGTCTCCCTCTGCCTTTGGTTCCTCCCTCTCACAATAGTAGAACTCCAGAGTCTTTGTCTTTGCAGTCTGCTTTTTACCCATTTTGAGGCAGGGCCCTAGCCACGCCCTTCCTCTAGAGTTCCCAAGCCTTCACTGTTTAGGGTTTTGCTTTGGGGCAGTAATTGCTATGTTTTCAGGGTCAGGGGGATTGGAGCAGCCGGGTTCACTCTGCCGTCCTGGTCCATGGAGGTCCAGATAGGGGCCTTTTAAATTTCTGGGCTGGGGGTTAGTCGTCCCAGGAGTAGCTGCTGCCCCTGCCAGGGGCCCTGCCTTTGACTCTTGGCCAGCCCTGCAGTGACAGGCCTGGCAGTGGCCCTTGCAGTTGGTGAGTCAGCTTGCCACCACGTTGCTCAGGCCTCGTCCAGGCTTCAGCACACGCCGGCATCTCCCAGGCCTCTGTGCCAGCCCCTGGCATCATCTTCTGGCTCTTTCCTTACTTTCTGTGCTTGGCAGTGCAGTCTGGCCTCACACAGGACTCTCTGTCTCTCTCCTCCATGGCAGATAGCAGACAAGCAGCTGCCTAGGCTTCAGGGAAAGTGGGGCCTGGGCACTTCTGAAGCAGGCCATTCTGCTTCCAGAAAGCTCTGATTGTTAGGAAGTTCTTCTTTACTTAGCTCTGCAACTTCTCCATGTTTTCTACATCTGCCTTCCAATTCTAAGACAAGAGAATCCTCCAGATAACTGAAGATGACTCTTATGTCCCCCATAAGGCTTCTCTTCATCAGTCTGAATCCCAGTTCTTTTTTCTAATTCTAGGATGAGCTGGTACCAGGGCATTCACCATGCATGCTGACTGCCCTTCTTTGGGCCTTCCAACTGAGCAATGTTCTGCTATTAATGTGGCTTCCAAAAGTGATCTGGCAGAATTATCACTTTTCATAGTCAGTGCTCTTGTACTCTCTGTAGGAAAAGGGAATAGGTTCTAATATAGCACCTCAGCTCACTCACTGTGCTAAGCTACTTTTAGAAATATTATCTCATTTGCTCCTCACAACCCTGTGAGGTAGGTGCTGTTATTCCCATTTCACACTTGAGGAAAGTGAGGTTAAGTGACTTGCCCAGTGTCGTATAGCTAGGAAGTGTCTGAGGCAGGATTTGAACCCAGGTCGTCTTGATTCCAGGCCCAGCATGCTACCCGCAGCACTACTGGCTGCTGTAATAAACCTGAGAGAGATCACACCAACCTTGGTTGCCATGCAAACGTGTTTGCTTACGTTGATCTTATGATTTACTTAAACCCCCCCCCAATATTTTCTGAATAATGAACTGCTATCTCGCTCTACCTCCTCTATTTTATATTCATGCAGTTGTTTTTCAGCCCAAATGTAGGACTTTTATCTCTGTTAACATTTCTTCTTACTATTTTTAGACCATTTTTAAAGCCTATTGAGATCTTGGCCATTCCTAACCATCCTCTGTATTAGCTGTGCCTCCCAAATCTTTGTAATTGGCAAATTTGATTAGCATGCTGTATATGCTTTCATTCAAGTCTGATCCAAAACAGGGCTTCACAATGTAGACTACCTATTTCATTTATTTATGATATATTGTGTCTTTCGTTTTTTGTTTTGACAGAAAGCCTTGTGCAAATCAAATTGCTCTTTGAAGTTCTTTGCCTTTCTTCTTGATGGCTTTAAGAATTATGTTATTGGGGGCAGCTAGGTGATGCAGTGAATAGAGCACCAGCCCTGGAGTCAGGAGGACCTGAGCTCAAATCCAGCCTCAGACATTTAACACTAGCCGTGTGACCTTGCGCAAGTCACTTAATCCCAATTGCTCTGCCTTCCCCCCTCCAAAAAAGCAGAAGAAAAAAAAAGAATTATGCTATTGAAAATATTGCATCTGTGAAATTTTCCTGAAAAATACAAGATATTTTTGTTCTTCACAGTTTTGGGGAAGCCTTGTAATTCTTAAATTATTTCTAATTGCTTGATCTTCCGGATCTGTCACTTTTATACACAGAGATGTTTTCCATTTGAGTAATGTTTTGAGTTCTGTTTCTCCTTTCTTTGTGGTTTTGCACTATTCTACCCTTCAGAAGATAACACACCCAGTTAACAACAGGTGTTTTAAATAATCTCTCTACAGTCTTTGAGTTCCCTGATATGTAAGTCATTTAATGTTAGGCAGCTAGGTGTTTTATTACTATGTCCTCAAGTCTTTTTGGCTTCACTTTTTCCTAAAATGGTCTTTGTTCTACATTGTAGGCTAGATTGAACATCTTTTTCCTTGATGGAAGAGATAGAAACTAGAACAGTTTCCTTTTTTCCAGCACAGAAAACAGTGGCTAGTGACATTTTTAACACAATTTCTTTCAGATTTCCTTAGTCAGAAGACACATTGTGAAACCAGGGACTCAAGTGTGATGTCAGACATTTGGATGGGAACCTCATTTAACAAAAGTATGCCAAAGGATAGTTCCTGGTATTCCATAACAAGAGAAGCTCAATTCAACTTAGAAAGACACAAGGACAACAAAGGGAGGTGGTCCAGACAAGGAAGAGACACTCCTGAAACAACATTTAATAGGGCGAGTGTACCTCTCTGTAGTACCTTTGCAAGAAGTTTGAGTCTGGGCTCAGTCTTTGTTCCACTCTGCAAAGATGCTGCAGGAAAGAGTCTTCATAAATCTCCATCACTTGGAAAAAGCTTCTTGGATTTTTTAAACCTAATTACATCTAATGCATTATCCTTAGAAAAGAATCTTTCTAAATATGACAGATACAGGAAGCCTTTCAGTTACCACTCAGACCTAATTAAATGTCATCAAATACATATGGGAGAAAAGCTACTTGAACACAGTGAATGTGGAAAAGCATTTGACAGAAGATCATATCTTACTGGACATCAGAAAAATAAAATTGGAGAGAAATATTATAAATGTGATGAATGTGGAAAAGCCTTTAACCATAGGGGAAGCTTGACTAAACATACTAGAATTCATACCGGAGAGAAACCTTTTGAATGTAGTGATTGTGGGAAAGCCTTCAGTGAGAGAGGAAAACTCAAAAGCCATCAGAGAACTCATACTGGAGTGAAGCCCTTTGAATGTAATGAATGTGGGAAAGCCTTTAGTGTGAGGGGAAACCTCAGTGCCCATCATCGAACTCATGCAGGAGTCAAACCCTTTGAATGTAATGAATGCGGGAAAGGCTTCAGTGAGAGTAGATTACTCAAAAGTCACCAGATAACTCATACTGGAGTAAAGCCATTTGAGTGTAATGAATGTGGAAAAGCCTTCAATCAGAAAGGAAACCTTTTGAGCCACCAGAGAACTCATACTGGAATGAAACCTTTTCAGTGTAATAAATGTGGGAAAACTTTCAACCAGAAGCGTTTCCTTAAAAGTCATCAGAAAATTCATACTGAAGAGAAACCTTTTGAATGCAGTGAATGTGGAAAAACCTTTAGCCAGAATGGTTACCTTAAAAATCATAAAAAAATTCATAGTGGAGAAAAACCATTTGAATGTAATGAATGTGGGAAAGCCTTCCGTCGGAAAGGATACCTTATTACTCATCAGAGAACTCATACTGGAGTGAAAGCTGTTGAATGTAATGAATGTGGGAAAGCCTTTAGTCAGAAGGGTTACCTTAAAAGTCACCAGAGAATCCATGCTGGAGAGAAACCATTTGAATGTAATGAATGTGGTAAAGCCTTCAGCCAGAAGAGCTACCTTAAAAGTCATCATAGAATTCATACTGGAGAGAAACCATTTAAATGTAATGAATGTGGGAAAACCTTCAGCCATAAGGGTTACCTGAAAAGCCATCAGAAAATACATTTTGGAAAAAAATTATTTGAACAAAGTCAGTGTGAGAAAGCCTTCAACCAGAATTGCCTTGATAGCCATCAGAAAATTAATATTGGAATAGAATCCTTTGAATACAATGAATGTGGCAAAACCTTTGGCAAGAAGGAAGCCCGTATTAGACATCAGAGAACTCACAGTGATGTGAAACCTTTCGAATGTAATGAATTTGGGAAAGACTTCTATAGAAAAGAGCATCTTGTTACCCATCACAGAACTCAGACTGGGTTAAAATGTTCTGAATGTTAATGAATGTGGGAAAGCCTCCAGCCAAAGTATATACTTATAAGAATACTTATACTTTAGAGAAAAGGTTTTAATATATAGTGAATGGGAAAAAGGCTTCTGAGAACTCATGTTGGAGTGTAACATTTGAGTGTAATAAATAGCTTTGTCAAGATCAATTTGTGCCAAAGTAGATGGCCAGCAATTAGGAAATGACTAAACAAATTGTTATACATTAATATCATGGGGCATTATTGTGCTGTAAGAAAGGATGAATGTGAAAAATTTAAAGTATGGAAAACATGGATGCAGAAGGAAGTAAATGACTAACAATATATATGGTATCTCCAACAGTGTGAATGGAGAGAATAACAAAAAAACACTGTGTAATTTTAATACCCAGGTGTGGTCCCAGAGAATGAGGGAAAAGCATCTCTCACTTCTTTGTGGAAGTTGGCAACTGTGTGTAATACTTTTTATTCTCTGATGCCTTCTTGGTATTTTGGTTACTTTTGTTGACTACTTTTTGTTCCTTCTCCTCCTTTTCTCCCCGCCCCCCCCCCCTTTCCCAAACGACCCACTGGAGGGAAAATTGGGGAAGGCTATATTTGGAAATGAAGGTGGTGTAAAAAGAAAATACACCAATGAATTTATCTTTTAAAAACTACTAAACAAAGAAAAGATTATGCAAGTTTGAAATTATATCCTTTTCTTGACAATATTACAAAGTGTATAGATTGGGAAATGTAGACATGGTTGACCTATGTTTCATCAAAGAATTTTATAAATCCTCACAAAAAAAAGCTGGTGAAATTTGGAATTATACAATAGGACAATCCAGTGGATTCAGGGCGATTGGAATGACTTGCCCCACCGAGTATTTATTAATGGATTGATCTGACTGTAAGCCCTGGAATGGATCTCCCCAGAGCATGCTTGGACCTCTACTATTTTAACATCTTTATCTATGGCCAGTGAGGTCAAAGATGCCATGTTTATAAAATCTTGAAACCTAGGAAGGATAGTGGACATATCAATTATATCAAATAAGGGTATCCAATTTTTTTGATTGCACACTTCTAGCAATAATTATTTGAGCGTACACCATATATATGTATATGTAAATTCACTTATTTAACAATAAGTGATTGACTTATCTAGAAGACATTTACGTATACTATTTTATGAATGCTGAGGGAGCAGTAGATATAGCACCAGGCCTGGATTCTGGAAGACTCATCTTTGTGAGTTCAACTCTGGCCTCAGATACTAGGTGTGTGACCCTGGGAAAGTCACTTAACACAGTTTGCCTTAATTCATTGTCTCTAAACTGAGCTAGAGAAGGAAATGGCAAACTACTACACTATTTCTGCCAAGAAAACCCCAAATGGGGTTGCAGAAGAGTCAGACATGATTAAAATGACTCAACAACAATATTATGAAAAATTTTGTAAAATATTTTTAAATACAATTTGAAAAGACAAAGATGAAATATTTGATTCTAAAATCATTGGGGAGCCACTGGAGTTTCCTGAGTAGGGGAAAGCCATGGTCAGAGCTTTGCATTAGGAAAGTCCCTTTAGAAGCTGTGGGATGGATTTCAGCAGGAAAAGATGAGGCAGGGAGATCAATTAGGAGGCTTTAAAGGAAGATAGGAAATGAGGAAAGCCTGGTGGCTATATGCATAAAAATGGCACAGATGCAGAAATGTTATAGAGGTAGAATTGACAGAATATGGCAACCAATTGGGTTATGTGGGATGAAAGAGATGGAAGATTATGACACTGAATGACAAAAAGGATAGTGGCACCTTCCACAGAACTAGAGAAGTATGGAAAAGCAGTATTGTTTGTTTTTTGGAGAGGGGAAGGCAGGGCAATTGAGGTTAAGTGACTTGCCCAGGGTCACATGGCTAGTAAATGTTAAGTATCTGAGGTTGGATTTGAACTCAGGTCCTCCTGACTCCAGGACCAGTATTCTATTCACTGTGCCACCTAGCCAGCATTTTAGGGAAAGGCAATGAGCTATGTTTTGGACATAGCTATGGGACATCAGAGTCAAAAAGTTTAGTAGCTCTTTGATGATGTGGGGTTGGAGAGCAGAACAGAAATCAGGCCTGAATATATAATTTTATGAGTCATCTGTACAAAGATGATCATTAAACCCATAAAACTGATTAAGTCAATTAGGGAGTGTACAGAGAGGAATGCCCAAGACCATCTTGGGCAGTACATTTAGGGAAAGTCATAGATGATGATCCAGCTACAGATGTTTGATAAAGAAGTCACAATCAGAAGAACCAAGATAGAGCCTCATAATGATAACTCATCAAGGAGGAAGTAAATCTAGGAAGAAAGGGTGGCCAGTAGTGCCATGGTGCAAATAGGTCAAGAAGAATGAAGATTCAGAAGAGGCCAATTGGTTATTGGTCATTTTCAAGAGAGAAATTTCATTTAAATCAGGGATAGCAAGGAAGTTACCTGGCAGACTAAGGCTGAGTGGGCTCTTATGGGAAAAGGGGTGATAATGTGATCACAACCCATCCATACCTATTCACCTTTGCTTCCTCTTTCCCATGGGAAAATGAAGTGTATGGAGTAATACTCCCATTCCTCCTGAGCTCAGAGCCCTCCGCTGAGGGAAACCAGCCTCTGGCAAGTGATCAGGGGATAGGTTTGGGGCTGGGATTTTAATTTTGCCTGTGTTCCTGTTGATGGTGTCTTCATTAGTTTAGATTGTAATGGCCCTAGCATATAATAGCTGCAGCAGGTAGACCAGCTGTGAGAAGGGTCAGAATAGGGAAGTGTTGAAGGGAATAATGTGTGTGTGTTTGTGACAAGCCCCGGACTGTTGGGGTAGGAGTGGATGCAGCTGATTTCTCATTTTTGATTGAGCTGGGGTCGAGCTGTGGCCCATATTGTCATTACTAATCAAGACTGTATGTTCAAATATTACAGCAAAAAAATAACTTCTGAAATCCAAGATAAGGGAGGAATGGATCAACAACAGCTTGAAATGATTAAGATTTTTTTCCCCTGGATTACATGCCAATATAGCAGTCAAAAAACCTAATGCAGTCTCGGGGTGCATCAAGGGAATCGTTGCCTGGACGAAGAAGTTATCAAACAATTTACATTGCATTCTGCCCCAGTCAGACTACATCTGTGTTCATTTCCATGCACTACAGTTTAAGAAAGAAGTAGTGTGATGAAATTTTTTTTACAGAAGGAGGTAAACTGGGTGGTGGAGGACCCTCTGCAGGTGTTCATGCCTTGAGATCGTTTTGTGAGTCTAGGGATATTTAGCTTTGAGCATGGGAAACATGATCAAACCTGAAGAGCTTTCAGGTCTGGATGCATTATTAGTCTTATTCTGTTTGCTTACAAAAGTCAAAACTAGGAGCAGGATGGAAGGTTTCAAAGGAACAGCTTTAGCTTGACCTAAGAAAAAGGTGTCCAGATATGAAATAAAATGCCCCAGCAAGAAAGAATTCCCCTAATTGGAGTCAAGGCTACATGAGTGCTTATTAGGTATGTGGTAGAAGAGCCTTTTAGGATAGTTAGGTTAGATAACCTCTGAGGGAGGTCCCTTCTAACTGAAACTAATTCTGATTCTGTGATTTAGTGAATATTGAAAGTCTTCCCTCAGCATGACATTAAATAAGTCTTTGGAAATAAGCCTATGAATAATAAAAATGACAGAACTCAGAAGAAGCTTAAATAATTATTAGAGGCCATTTCACATTTTACCCCCACCATCATTCCTGCTTTTGATGCAAAAATGGCCCTTATTTCCAAGGCAAACATCTCTATGCATGTCGATTCCATTCCATTCTTCTCCAGAACATTGCGCCTGCTGTTATCCCTGTTCTTTCCCTAATCTTCAGTCTCTCCCTATGTTCTGACTACTTTCCTGCTACTTATAAACATGTCCTTGTCTCCCCCATCCTTAAAAAAACACTAGATCTGATCTGACCATCTCCTGTACCTATTGTATATCTTTTATATTCACCTAAACTTCCTGAGAAAACTCTATACTTGCTTCCACATTTTTTCCCCACTTGTTTTTAAATCCTCTATAGCAGACTTGCACCATCTGCCACTTGTGGCACACCAGAGGATTTCTGCTACATACAAAGGAAGTTCCCCTCTACATAGGCTGTCTGAAATCCTATAGCTTGCCACAAGCAATCCATCAACAGCCTTTGAGCTACGGGTTGTGCAGGCCTGCTCTATAGTCTAACTTCTGACTATTGTTTTACTGAAACAGCCCTCTACAAACTTATCAATGATCCATTGCTTGCCAAATTGATTGCTTTTTAAAATCTTAATTCTTGACTTTTCCACAGACCTTTCCAACATTGTTGACCACCATATACTGAATATTGACTCAAGGTTTTCCAACACTTGTCATTCCTACTTGTCTTATTTTGCTGGTTTTTCATCCAGGTCATGTCCACTAATTGGGTGTTCAGACATAACTATGGGACATCAGAGTCAAAAAGTTCTGGAGCCTCTATATATCTCAGTGATCTCACCAGCTTCTATGTGTTTAGTTATAATCCCTATTCATATGATCTACAAATCTGTATGTCTAGCCCTAAACTCTACAGAGTTTATCTTTGGATTTGATCACCACCAAAAAAACTTTTTCAGTATCTACAGCTGGGTGTTCTTTAGCCATCTTAAACTCAGCATGTCCAAAATAGCTTAATCTGTAGCTTATCTACTTTTTTACAATTTCCCTATTTCTCACTTATTTTAATGAAATATGGAACACTTCATGAATCTGCATGTCGTGCTTGTGCAAGTGTGCACTACTGAAGTTAGCACTTAGTATTACTCCTGAGAGTGCCACCACCTCCCATGTATCCAAGTCTTGCAACCTTAGTCTCTTACTCAACTCCATGACCTTAATCAATCAATAAATGTGTAAGCACCTACTACATGCCATGTATTTCTAAATACTAGGAATAGGCAAGAGACAGTCCCTGTCATCAAGATACCCACAAGTATAATGCAGGAGACAACACACAAATATATGCCAACAAGCCATATACAGGACAAATTGGCTATAATTAGCAGAAAACATTACAATTATGCAAGATCAAAAAAAGCCTTCCCAAAGAAGGTGGGATTTTAGCTGAGACTTTAAGGAAGCCAGGAGTGAGAGAGGAGAGGAAAGCATACCAGGCACAGGGAACAATCAGTAAAAATGCCTGGAGTCAGGAGATGAGTGTCTAATTCTAGGAAAAACAAGGAGTTAATTGTCACTGGATGTGGGGCATAGGATAGTGATGGTGTGAGATGTTAAAAAGATTGGAAAGGTGGGGAGGGGTGGGTTAGAGGTTGTGAAGGGCTTTGGATGCCATTTATGCATTTGACCATGGAGATGATAACCACTGGAATTTAATGAGTTGGTGGTAGTGCTGGTGATAGGGTTGACTTGGTCAGACCTGTGCTGTAGGGAGATCACTGGCAGCTAAGTGGGGGATTGACAAGGAGAGAGATATGAGGGAGGTGGACCCACCAGCAGCTATTGCAGTAGTCCACGTGTGAAGTGGTGAGGGTTTGCACCAGGCTAGTGGCAGTATCAGATTAGGGAAGAGTGTATTCAGTAGAGGTTAACAGAGGTAAGTAACCTTACACATCTACTTCATCCCCAAATCTCGGCCTTTCTCTGCCATGTACACATACACATATGTGTGTGTTTATATATGTGTATATATACCTACAACCCCCTTCTCTCCATTCACCACCCTAGTAAAGGCCCTCATAATCTCTCAACCTCGACTACTGAAATAACTTACTTGGTCTCCTTACCTCATTCCAATCCATCTTCCACTCAGCTACCAAAGTGAATTTCCTAAAGCATGCCTCTGAACATGTCGCATATCAAGGCTTTGCATTACCACCAGGATCAAATGTAAAGTCTTTGGCATCTAAAGCCCTTTACAATCTGTCTCCTGTCAACCTTTCCAGTTTTCTTGCACTTTACTGCCCTGTATGGGCACGAAAATCCAGAAACTGGTTTAACTGCTCTTCCTCATCATATGTGTTACTTTGTCCTGCCTTGTTTTGGTACTGGATATTCTTCATGCCTAGAATGCTCCCTCTCCTCACTTTGGCCTCATGGCTTCCCTGGCTTTCTTCACAAATGAGCTTAAATCCCACATTCTTCAGGAGGGTTCTCCTGTTTCTCTCCTTTCCCCCTTCCTCCCTGGTGTCTCTTGTCTTTACCTTTCATCTATTTTGTATATGTTTAATAATAGACTCCATACTGGAGAAAAGCAAACATAAGTATGTAGCAATTTATCATCTTTGATTTACCCTCAGAGACTTCATAATGAAAGGGGGTATAAAAAAAAAAACCACATTAGATTGTAAGCTACCTGAAGGCAGGAACTGTCTTTTGCCTCTTTTTGTATTCCCAGCATTTAGCATAGTACTTGTCACATAGTAAATGCTTAATAAATGTTGATTGATTTATTGATTGTGTACATGTTGTATTCCCCAGTACACAGTGTGAGTTTTGTGAGGGCAGGAATTGTTTCATTTGGGTCCTCATCTCCACATCATACCGTAATCCTTAGAATGCTGGATGCCCATAATAAAGTTTAAATTTTTTGAAAGGTCAGCTAGAGGGGACACTGCATTACACATCAGGAAATTCATGCTCATGAAAAACCTTATACATGTGATGCAACAATGCTTTCTATACCACCTGGACCTACAAGAAAAAAACAGCTAATTTATCTGGAAGAATATATTCTGAATTGCAATGGCCATGAGGATACCTTTCAGGGAAAGAAGGCAATGCTAAACTTTATACTGGAGGTTAATTGTGTGCATGTAAAAATGTGGAGAAAGCTTCATAAAGAGTCATCTTTTGTTAAATACCACAACTCAGGTTCGCAGGGTGTCAGCAGCTACAATATTGTTTGTTGCTTTGAGAAATAAACTGCCCTCTTTTCTGTAAAACAATAAAGGTGCCATTAGGTGAAAACAGTTGCATAAATTAATGTAGCAAGTGTACCTGATTCAGGCATTTTATTTTTAACTGATCTTTTTTTTTTTTTTAAAGCAATTGAGGTTAAGTAACTTGCCCAAGGTTACATGGCCAGTTTTTTGTGTGGGTGTTAAGTATGTGAGGCTGGAACCGAACCCGGGTCTTCCCGGCTCCAGGGCCAGTGCTCTTACTCACTGTGCCACATAGCCGCCCCTTTAACTGATCTTTTAAGCAAAAACTATGAAATATTTTTTTTGTTCTATTTAAGAGGAAATTTTATCATATTTTCATTCACATTTTTCTAAATTTAATAACCAACAAAAGCATTCAAATATAATAGCAATAAAAATATGTATACAAAAGTAATAATACTATTTTAAAAATAAAGCTTGTTTATTCACACAAGATGGTAACCAAAAAGTCCTGTTCCCTTGTCACCTGGGGAATACTTTTCCTTCTCTTTGGTGATGTTGTTCCTTATTTGTTGTTATAATCACTGTATGTACCATTCTTGCTCTGCATTCTTTACTCTACACAATGCCATATACATTTTCCCACTTTTCTTTGGAATCTTTATACACTTATTGGGGCAAATCAGTACTCTATCATTTTCATGAAATACAATGTATTTACCTTTTCTTTAAATCATACATGTGAATTGTTTCTGGTGTTTTTGTTATTATGAATAATGTTACTATGAATATTTTTGTACAAAAAGTTGCCAGCCTCACCCTTATTCATGTTGTACTGATGATTATACAAGCAGGTGTAAATGCTGTGGGACATGAAACTTGAGTATTTCTTGATTCCTAGAGACATTCAAATCCCTGCTTTCTTGGAAAATGGGAGAAGAGAGGACCTGAGGTGAATAAGAAGGGAGTCATGTAGATGAATTGAAGGGGCTTGAATTCACGAAGTAGATCAGATGTTGAATGGGAGGAGGACAATTTTGGCAGAGTGTGGAAGAAATTGAAGAAAATTCAAAGGAGAACATTCTCTAGACCCAAACACAACTCATACACAACTTCTGGATTGTAAGAGAAGGATGATAAAGGAAAATTAAGAAGGATCTAAGAGAATTAAGAACGATGAGGAAGTTGAATCTGAGAAGATGGACTCAAGAAAAGTAACAAGAAGATAGTTGACCAGGTAGGTAAGTAAGAAAAGGTAAGTGTAACAAAAGAGCTTTGGACAGCTAGGTGGGGAAGTGGATAGAGAGCTGTGCCTGAAGTTATGAAAACTGACCTTCCTGAGTTCAGATCTGACCTCAGACACTAGCTTTGTGACCCTGAGCAAGTTACTTAACCTCATTTGCCTCAGTTTCCTCATCTATAAAAAGAGCTGGAAAAGGAAGTGACAAACTATTCCAGTAACTTTGCCAAGATCCAAATGGAGACACTGAAGAGTTAGACATGACTAAACAAGTCAGTTAATAGAAGGGGTTAGTGGATTTTACAACTCACAAAACTACTATACTTTAAATAATTTTAACAAGGTGCTTAAAGTTGAGATGTAAATACCCAAAAGTTAACTTCAAGAAAAAACACTCAACATTTTAACCTTTATGGTTTGTAGGGAAAATTGAGGAGTAACTTGCATTGATTGTGCAGTCTTTATATTTCTACCACATTTGAGTGATTTATCCCAGTTCTCAACATCTCTGGGAGGAGAAAGCAAAAGGATTTATAGGAATGCTTCTTCACACTCCAGGTTGTTAGAAAGGATGATTTTCTAACCATTCCCCTTCCCACAGTTACCCCCAAAATGTGGGTCACAAAGAGGTGGGCATGACTGAAATAGCTCAACAATAGAAGGAACCCACCAATGGGAGATGGGGCCTAGCCTGGTGGGGAAATATGTCAGAGTGAGAAGACTGCTGGAGATGCAGTTCTCAACATAAATCTGCATTACACAGAATTTAACTTTATGTAAAGAATTTTGAAAGGCTAGTTGAGGACAATATTGCTAACATCAGATGTATGAGGAAATTAGAGAGCCAAATATCCAAACATCTCTCAAAAGCTGCTTTAAGAAAGTGTCAGATCCAACCACCAGTGATAAAAGCTAGGAGCAGTGGGTGGAGAAAGGGCCACATACTGCACCTCTCTTAACAGTACTGCCCATACTTTATCATTAACTTTACCCCTCATTTCATAATTCTGTTTATTATCATGGTACAGTATTTAATGTCTGCATTTTAGTACATTTCATCATTTTATGCCTTGTGTAAAGGTGTACTCTGTGTATGCCTTTGTTATATAGGCTAAGTGAAATGGGTGGGTAGGGGCAAACTTGCATTCCATAAAAATCACTTTACACTTATGAAAAGGGACAACTGTCTGTAATTGGATGTTGGGGGGGGGGGGGGGGAAGGGAAGGAGTGGGAGGCCTTGGGCTCTGGGGAAAGCTATCCTGAGGCAGAGATATGGTTTTTAAAGTCCAGAAACTTGGGAGCAGAGCCTGAGAGTGAATGAAAAGAGCTGGATTCTTGAGGATCAAGAAACTGCTTGTCTTCTCAAGAGTGATATAAAGGAGGAATGTAAAGCCACACACAAGCAGCTTTTCAGAGGACTGCTGCTGCTGTGAATAGCTTTCAGGGTTCTGATTACATAGTATAGCGAACTCTTTATTCAGTAACAAATCAGAGCAAAACGTTCACAGAAAATCAAAATTCAGCATTCACCGTGTCACAACTCAACAACTTATCACTAAAATGGCCACATAGTTTTCACCAAAGTGGTCACATAGTTTTGAACGAAGTACAATCATTTAGTCGATCACAAAATCCTTAATTCAATCACAAAGTACAAAAGTCAAAGTTAACCTCTAGGTCACAGTAAATCATAATCTCAGTCAGTACACAGTATCCAAGTAAAGTCTTCTTTCAGCTTGACTCAAGGCTGGCTCTCAGCTTCCATGGATCCTCTTCCATGGTCCCAGCTCCAACTGTCACCTGGGTTCAAAGGCAGGCAGCTCCCAGTTCCTTGTCCAGTTCCCATTCCATATTGAAATTCAGTGTCCAGTGCACCTCAAGTCCTTCACAGTTACTGTTTCTGGGAAGACAAAGCTTGGCAGAGCCATAATAATATTCACACATATTACTGGCACCATCATCAATTCACTATCTGCCTGTGAAATAAACTCAGACCCACCAACAGGGTCTGAGAATTCAATAGAAATCAACACAGACCCACAAACAAGGTCCAAGAGGTCAGCACAAATCATTAGTAAAGTCCCAGGACCTGCAAAACCCTCCTCCAAGACTTCTGTAAACACACAACCAGAAAATCCTCTTTCAGGGCTTCCGGTAAGGTCCCAGGGCTTCTGTACGAAGTATCACAAACAAACATCAACACAGACAGGGCAGACAAACACTGCCAGGGTACGAAAAGTTTTCTCCTTGACTCAGCCACCACAAGAGTCCTCAATTCTGCTGTTTCTAGCCTGGGCCTCTCCTTATATATGATCATTAGCCTCCCCTTCCTGTTGCAGGAGTTCATGAGTTCTGGGGTTCACATGTTCTGTTTCTGAACAGACTTGATACAAGGCTCAAAAGAAACTTGACCTGAAACAAGGTGTCAATTCAATAGCTGAAACAAGGCGTGAACTACTCCTGTGCTTAACTTACAAGCTACCAGAGCTATCAGTCAGCTATTAAGTGCTTACTTTCCCCGGCACAGTGCTCACCACCGGGGTACAAAGGAAGGGATTCCTAAATTCTGGGGGGGACAACGCTTGAACAGCTGGTACGCTTGGGGCAGTCACGGGGAAAGGACAAAGATTAAGGAAGAGAATAAGGAGGTGGTGCCTAGACGTGCCCAGGATCCCACCAAGACCCTCCGAAGCGTCTGAGGCTAGATTTGAACCGAGGTCTCCCCAGCTCCCAGCCTAGCGTGCCATTTCGGGGGCAGAGGCCTCTGAAGGCGGCTTGAGGAGAATGTGCAGAAGTGACTCTCAGCAGCTCTGAGGGAAGCTCGGAAGTGGCCACGAGCATGAAGCATCCAGGTGGGCGAGGGCAGGCTGGTGCAGTGGCTGGATTCGGGAGACAGAGGAGCAGGAAGACGCCCTCCTGAGGGAGGCAGGAGAACAGCGGCTGGCCACGGCCTCCTCAGGGACCCCAGACAGCCATCTGCAGACCTGGCGGTGACAGGCGGCCACTGATCGGGCATCCCGACAGGCGCAAGCCCTGCCTCCAGGAGCGCAAGCCCTGCCTCCAGGAGCGCAGGAAGGGCAGCAGAGGCCGAAGGCGGAAGGGCACAGGCTGGGCGCGCTCTATTGGGGGCAGTGGGCGGGGGGAGGGCTGCTCATGCAGACCAGTCCGCACTGCGCAGGCTCGGACTCTGGCCAAGGTCCTGGGGCGGGGCCTACGCGGCAGACACACCCGAGGTGGACTGGCCCCAGGCACGGCCCGCCAGAGGCTCCGAGGCCTGAGACACAGTGTCAGCGGCTGGAGGGGGAAGCCCAGGAGGCGCTTTTCCCTTCGTATTGAAGGGTCTGACCGTCCGTGGCCCCACTCCGGCCTTTCCTGGCAGGGATCCGGGAGCGATGAGCCTTTCCTTCTCCAGCCCCTTGGACAGATGAGGACACGGAGGCAAACAGGTGACTTGCCCAGGGTCACACAGTCAGTGACGCCGGGCCTGGTGCCCAGTGCGCTGTGGCGCCCCCTAGTGGCCCAGAAGGCCAAATGCCTCCAAACTGTGGGTGATGCTGGTACAAGCATTAGCCCCGCACCCCGGACCACCCCTGACCCACAGAGGGTGCACCCCCCAGGCCATGCGTCACAGGGAGCCCCGAGCTTCCAGTGACTGCTTGTAGCGCATGTGGTGGCACAGCGCGGGGCAGCCGCAGGTGCCGATGTTTAGCTGCTCTGTGGCTGTGCCCTGATGCGCAGGCGCAGGATCCTGAGGCTGCAGACCAGACTGGACCTTATACCCAGGGGGATCAGTGAGCGCCTGCGCATCGGGACCTGAGCGAGTCTAGGGGAAAGCGCATGCGCATGTGAGACACAGCCCTAGCCCGATGGCTCCCCCTCGAGGTGAAGACGAGCACCGAGCGGTCCTGGCTAAAGGCTGCCCAGCAGGTGGGACCAGGGAGAGCGAGCTCATGGGGCGGCCCTTCGTGGGGTTCATGAGCTGTGGAAGGAGAGCCTTAGGGGAGAGGGACGAAGGGAGCTTCCTGACTTCTCCTGAGTACCCCCCTGCAGCAGCAAGCACCCCAAGCGTCCTCAGGGTGGCTGCCACCACAGGTTCTTGGATCTGCTTTGTTAAAGGAAAGCAACTCAAAATGGGTTAACAAGCTTACTTTAATCAGTCAGACATGTATCGTTTACCTTGTTCAGGGGAAAAAGGTCAGCACCCCAAACTTCAAAGTATACAGGCAGAATTATCAAGACAGAAACAGATCAAGTAGACAGATTTCCAAACTGTCCAGCCATTACATCTATACCAAATCAGCATCTGGTTTTTTCAAAGCCGGGGGGGCTCTGGACAACGGCTTCCCATAATCCAGATCAAATCACAGAACACTTCTCAAAGTGAGCCCCAAAACAAAGCTACACATCAGGGCTTACATAGCCTTCTCCTGGCTCAGAGAATGTAACAACCTTATTGACTCACTGGCCAATCAAGAAGTATCTACTGAAAAACAAGCCTCCCTCCCCAGGCTTCAGGTGCACTTTAGCCTAGGTGAAGGGAAGATCTTCCAAATTTACATTTGCATTACACCCAGGCCTGTGCCTGTCCCCACCCGGGAAGTCAGGCTCCACCCTTGGGGCAGAAGCAGATCCGCAAAATCCGGGCTTAGGTGCAGGAGATCCTCAGCGTGGGCTTCCGTGTTTTCTGACCCTGTGGGGTTTCTCGCGTGTCAGGGACAGGCTTGTGGGTGCCCGGGGCATGCTGTCTGTTGTATTTATATGAGACCCACTGGCGTGGAAACTCCTGGGGTGTTCATCCCAACGAGGGCTCCCTGCCGGCTTTGGCCTCCACCCTCCAGGCCCAGGAGGAGACAGGCCGGGACATGGGATCTGCCTGGCAGAGCCCACGGAAGTGCTGCGTGCAAGGTGCCGAAGGGCGAGAGTGGAGCAGCCCCTTCTGGGAGGCTCCTTGGCCGTGTGGGTGGCGCAGAGCTTCGGGAGCCTGCGGCAAGGGCCGTGGGACCTGTCCCTGCGTGTCCGGGCCCTGACAGCAGGCTTCGGGTGAGGCCTCTCTGGCTCACTTAGACATCCTTGTCAGGACCCCTGTATCAGACGACTCCAGGGTGCCCTGTAAACATTCAAAGCAAGGTTGTTTAAGATAAACATGAAGCCATGTCTGCCCCAAAGGAGCGCGTGTCCTATTAGGGGTTGACCATGCACACAGATAAAAGGGTAAGTTTGTATATGAGACAGAACCAAGAAAAGAGAAGGCCGCATTGGACACTGGGAGAAGAAGAGGTTAGGGCAAGAGAGAAAGGCCGCTGGAGAGACGGAACATCCGGTGTCTTCTCACGGCACTGCTGCACATCATTTGTGTCTTCTTCCGTTTGTGAAGGACAGCAGGAGTATTGAGAGGAAGAATCCTGAACGGTGGGCGGTTCATTTTATATGAAGATCTATTGAAGAAACGGTATTTCTGTTGAAGAGAGTTTGGGGGGCAGGGGGAGGTTTGCCCACTTCATTAGAGAGCCTTCTAAAAGAAATCAATGAGCTCTTAAAAGAGTTTGGTCTAGTTAGTACCAAAGGAAAAACCAAGGTAGTGAAAAAAAAAACCTGTTCTCCAGATTATGGCATGCATTTGTATTTTTTTTTGGCCATAGAATTGATCTCTAAGTACCTTTAGCTTAAAAGAAACCCATATTGTTCTTCCCTGAATCTCGTTCAATTATGTGTGTTTTTGTGTACATGTGTGTTACTTAACATATGCCATATCTGAACTTGTGCCCTAGTCATCTGGATAGAATGACTTTTTCCTATGATCTGAGCAGCCAAAGGAAAAAGGGAGAAAAAAGAATTTCTCAGCTGATGGTTTCAAAGCTTTAAAAGGATTTAGTATTATCTCTGTGTTCCTTATTCTGGCCAGTTGAGAATGCAGATAGAGACAAATAACAAAGAAGGTGTTTCCCTTCCTCCTTTCTCCATTTGTAGAAATGTATGGCTTTGGAAAATAAAGAAAAGACTAGCTTTATGATTCATTTATAACCTTTTAATTTATAACCTTTTAATGTGGATTTCCAAATTGAGATAGGAGTATTGACTGTTTTTATATACTAAAATATCTGAACGAGACTTTTTGAGTTGTGTCTCCCTAAAACTGAAAAGTAGAGACTTTGTAGAATTTGTAAACAAATCCATCCATACTTCTCTACAGGGATTTTTGTTGCCTTAAGTTTAGGTGTAAGGAGTGATTTAAAATTTGCGATTTGTTCCTTGAGATTAGAGCTGCCTCTCACATTGAAATTTACCCTCTCTCCCACCATATAGAAACTATTAGAATATGTATGTGAATGAAAACTTGCAGAGGGAGTACTTAGAAAATTGGCTTATAGAGGAACTAACATACCCTCCTCCCCAACTCACTTCCCACCACATCCACTCACAACCAAATGGGAGGCTATGACAATTTGTTATGCTGATGGCTTTAAAAGTTTGACTTTTGAACATAGAAATAAACTATATGGTGATTATTCTTCCCACTTGTTATTATGGAACTTTAGGAAATTAACTTGGTTAATTATAAATGGATATGTATACATGTAATGGCAGCAAAAAAGTACTTAGCACCTTGTTTGAGATACTTAAATATTTAGCACCTTATTTGAGCCCATTGTGATTTGAAGGTGGGAGGAACTTGCTGACAACAGGAGGGGTGGGACAGGAAAGAGAACCACCATATATAAGGAGGAGCAGAAGCTTGGAGAACTGACAGAGCAGAACTGAGAAGAGCACTTGTGGTAGCCGGCACTCTGTCTGTCTGCTCTGTCTGTGTTGATTTGTGTTGCTGATACTTTGTATAGAAGCCCTGGGATGTTACTGGAAGCCCTGAAAGAGGATTTTCTTGTCTGTTTACACGAGTCCTGGAGGAGGGTTTCAGGGGTCCTGGGACTATGCTGATGATTTCTATTATCTTCTCAGACCTTTGTGAGTCTGTTTATTTCTATGGTGAGGATTTGTGTTGACTTCTCGGACCTTGTTTGTGGGTCTGTGTTGATTTTACAAGCAGATAATGAATTGATGATGGTGCCGGTAATGTGTATGAATGTTGTTTGCCTCTGTTAAACTTTATCTTCCCAGAAACGGAAACTACAAAGGACTTGAGGTGGACTGGACACTGTGAGCTTCAATATGGAATGGGAACTAGACAAAGAACTGGATGAGGAGCTGAGAGCTGCCTACCTGTGAATCCAGGTGATGGCTGGGTGAATTCAGGCAAAAGCTGGGACCATGGAAGAGGAACCATGGAATCTGGGAGCCAGCCTCCAGTCAAGATGAAAGGACCTCTCCTTGGGTACTTAGTGCTGACTGACAAGATCATGATTTACTGTGATCTAGGGGTGGGAGAACTTTTTACTTTGTACCTTGTACCCCTTAAGGATGGTTTGAGTAAAGAATGATTGGAAACTAATCTCCAATCAAGAAGAAAGAAAACTTTTTGACTGAGAGATTAAGACACTGTGACCTAGGGGTGGGAGACCTTTGTACTTTGTATCACTTAAGGAGGATTGCTCCTTAAGGATGATTGAGTTAAGGACTTACTGAATGATATCTTTTGTGTAAAACTATGTGGCCACTTTAGTGATAAATTGTTATATCATTGTGAATGCTGTGCTTTGATTTCTGTGAATGTTTTGCTTTAGTTTACTGCTGAATAAATACAGAGTTCACTATACTATGTGATCAGAACCTTAAAGCCTTTCATAGCATCAATCCTCTGGAAAGCTGCTCATATTTGGCTTTATAATACACCAATTTCTTACCACTCTATCACCTAATTGAATAATGTTGAAAATAGAGCAAAATAAGTAAATGGGACTACGTTTATATCTTTGAGTATTATAAGCTTGTCAATTGTTTTAAGACATTTTATCTCAAAACCCACCAGTGTGGGACTCTCTCCTTATTGGTGTAGATGAATGCCCTGCCTTTCATGAGGGGCTGTTCAAGGATGCTAAAAGCTTCAGTCTTCTTTAGACCTTTTTCAGGTTTGAGTTGTTTGGGGCACTCTTGGCTTTCAGTTTTAAGAGGGAAGATGGATGATACTAGCCCCACTTCAGGTTACCAAAGTAGAAGATTCTGGGAAGACTTGCCAGTTGTCTGTCTTCCTCATGTTCCTGTCACTAGCTTGCTACACTAGAGAATTCAAGGAGATTCCCCTTGGCTAGATCTGGGATGCTCTCTTGGCTGAACCATTTCACTCCCAATGGGGAAGCTCTTTTCATTCTGTGTTGGCTGGTCTACATTCTCCTTTGTATACCTTCTCTGAGTTCTGTTTTGCTATGATTTGGGATAAATGAATGTTGATTGTAGAACTGATATTTGTTGGGAAATGGGTCAAGTTTTGAACATAAAACTTGGAATCTTCCTTCTCTCCCCGCCCCCCCAACCATGACACTGATCACAAGAAGCTAGATTGAACTTGATCATATCCCTTAAACCAGGTGTGGGGAATCTACAACCTGAAGGCCACATGGGACCCTCTGGGTCCTCAAGTTTGGCCCTTTGACTGAATCCAAACTTCAAAGAACAAATCGCCTTAATAAAAGGATTTGTTCTGTAAAACTTGAACTCAGTCAGAAGCCTGCACCCAAGAACCTAGAAGTCCACATGTGGCCTCAGGGCTACAAGTTTGCCATCCCTGCCCTAGACTAACAATATCTAAGAAAGAAAAAAGATATGATTCTTTTTTTTGGGGGAGGGGGAAGTTAGGGCAATTGGGGTTAAGGGACTTTCCCAAGGTCACATGGCTAGTTTTTTGTGTTAAATGTGTGAGGTCAGATTTGAACTCAGGTCCTCCTGATTCCAGGCTAAGTGCTCTATTTACTGTGCCACCTAGCCACCTCAAAAAGATATAATTCTAACATGGTACCCCCCTCTCTCTGAGGAGAGCAGAGTGGACTCATACCAACTTCCTGCTCCTCCTTGCAGGAATTCAAGTCTCCCTTGGAGAAAAGTGATGGGAGAAGGGGCTTTGTTATTGTTTTTCAGTCATATCTCACTCTTTGTAACCTCATTTGGGGTTTTCTTGGCAAAGATATCAGAATGGTTTGCATTTCCTTCTCCAGCTCATTTTGCAGATGAGGAAAAATTACTAAACTTGAAAACAACTTGGAATCTATCCAGACAGAGGTGATGGATTTTGAAAGCTGAGCAACTGGAGAAAATTTCTGAATTGCTGGACTTCCCCAGTATTGTTAAGAACAAAAGAATCTGACCATTGTGTTTTTAAAAAAATGCTATTTCTAAAAAAGATCCCCAAAATATATTATAAAGGGACAGTTTATACATAATACTTATTCAGTAACAACAGGGGTGAACACCAAAATCTTTTCTTCCAGACACATAATTATTAATTTCCAACAAAATAACAAGTCATGATAGTTTGGGGCATTTGTGAGTGTCACTCACCTGTTTAATAAAATTACCAATTACCTGGAAATTATGTTCCTCGAACTCTTCAAATATAGCAAAGTCCATAAATAATATAGAGAAAGTGAAGAATTCAGGACATTGGGGGAGGAGCCAAGATGGTGGAGTGAAAGCAGGAACGTGCTTTTTTTCCCCACACCTACCACCTCTAATACCTGTAAAATATGACTCTAAACAAATTTTAGAGCTACAGAACCCACACAGTGACAGAGAGAAACAAGTCTCCCACTGAAGGCAGCCTGGCAGGCTGACAGGAAGGGTCTGTCACACCAAGCTGGGAGCCGAGCACAGGCCCCTGTGAGTCGTGCAGTCCCAGGCCCAGGGCAGCCTCGACCAGTGGCCTAGAGTGGCTCAAGCCGACTTCAGGAGAGTGAATCTCCAGCAGTTGTGGCAGTTTCCAGACTTCTCAACCCATAAACACCAAAGAGAAAGTCAAAGATCAGTGGAGAACTGGGTGACAGGACAGCATGGTTCGGCCACTGCCCCGGGGCTGAGAGTTGGTGGAGGTGTGTGTGATAGTAATGGCAATTAAAGATTCCCCTGTATTGGCTTGGTTTTCAAATTGATTGTGTTAAAACCCAGAGTTTGTTAATCCCACCTGTGGGATGGGCTTGTTGATGTGAAAAGAAAGTCCTGAAGTGGGAGGAGCTGGTGACGTAGATTTGGAGAGACACTGGAGAGAGGCGGAAGATTTTTTTTTTTGGAAGCAGCACCTCGTGGAGAGAGAGAGAGACTAAGAGGATTGCTGGTGGCCGCTTTGAATTGCCCTGGACTTTTGAGACCTGCCCCCTGAGCTGCCAAGGACTGAGGAGACATGGCTGTTTTGCTGGTACTTTGTCTGTCTGTTTTGATGTTATTTTGCCAGATTTGTCCACTGGTGAAAGACTGTCCTGTTGAAGAAGTCCTGGAACCTGGCATTTGGTTAAGAAGGCCTGAGACTGTCCTGCAGACAGAGAGTGAATACTGTCCACTGGTGAGGGACAGTACTGTTGTTGCAGGGGTCTGGAGACTGTCCTGCAGACAGAATGAATACTGTCCACTGGTGAGGGACAGTACTGTTGTTGCAGGGGTCTGGGAGCCTTTCTGTTGGTTCAGAAGCCCTGAAGAAGGATTTTCTTGTTGTATGTTTACAGAAATCCTGGGAGAGGGCTTTGCTAATGTGTTCAGGGATTCTAGGGCTGTTCTACAGACAGAGGATAAATTCATGAAGGGACTGGCAATGTATCTTATGGCCTTGCTAAGCCTTGTCTCTCCAGGAACTAAGATTGCTGAGAACTTGCCTCGTGTCAAGATGAAGAAAAGACCTCCATTTGGGTATTAAGTGCTGTGTTTAAACTTGATGTAACTCTGGGGTAGATTCAATTGTGATCCAGGGGTGGGGAACTTTTGACCTTTTTGTGTTCTATGGTTGAGCAAATGAATGTATTTTACTAATGTTTGGAAACTAATCTCCATTTGAGAAGAGGGGCTTTGTGGTGGACTTAATTAAGGTATAGCCTAGGGGTGGAGAAGTATTTGGAACAGAGACTTTGTAATTGATTGAATGATTGGAAGGTCCTGGGGTGGGGTAGTACTTGGAGATTATTTAATCACACTTAGTAAATGCTGTATTTTGAATGATGTCATGTTTTGATCTTCTCTGTTCTGAGTTTGTTACTGAATAAAATAGAGAGCACCTATGCTGGTATTTTGAACCTGGGAAGTTGCCTTCTTTTGGCATTACATTACAGTGTGGCAGCTGCAGCTGCTGCTGTGGCTGCCTCCAGAGCTCCTGGCCTGCAGATTGTGGGGGGACCAAGTGACCATTCAGAGGGTAATCACACTTGCTTTGACAGTCTTGGGTGATGGTCCTGAGGTGAGGAATGCTAGTGTGCCAGAGCTTGTGGTGGCTGTAGAGAGGGCACTCTCCTCATAGTTCTGGCAACTGCGAAAACCCCAGAAATTTGGGGCACAGATCTCTCCACTCTGGAAGCAGAGTCCTACCTTGGCAAAGAGCTCAAAAGTCAAGTAATTGGCTGGAAAGGAAGGAGGAAGAACAATCAGACCATAGAATCCTTTTTTGGGGACAAAAAAGATCAAAACATGCAACCAGGGGCAACTAGGTGGCACAGTGAATTGAGCACCAGCCCTGGAGTCAGGAGGATCTGAGTTCAAATCCAGCCTCAGACACTTAACACAAAAACTAGCCATGTGACCTTGGGCAAGTCACTTAACTTCAATTGCCCTCCCAAAAGCAAAAAAAAAAAAAAATTGGAACCAGAAGAAGACAACAAAGTCAAAACTCCTGCATCAAAAGCTGCTTCCTGCAAGGACCTGTTCTGTTCCAACTGAATGTGTTACAGCTGCTCTTCTGAATTTATTTTCTTTACTGTCATCTCTATATTCACATGGGGACCCATGAGAGATTATAACATGAAGTGCCAATATGGTAGCTCCAGTGTTATTAATGGTTAAAAGGGTATCATAGGACTCCTGATAGATGTTTCCCATGAGGCTTGTGGTGTGCTTGGGATGATCTGCTTAAAATGGATCTTACACCAAGTTTTTGGTACATCTGTTTTCTCCTTTGCTTTCTTTTAATGAAGTGATACCATTGACAGTTATGGAATTTAAAAGACCTCAGAGGCCAGCAGCCCAACTTATACCTAATAAAAACTGGGGTTGTCATTTTGTGAGGCCTCAGCCATGCTCACCTTGCTCTCCACACTGCCCTCACTCTTTATCATCAGTCTTGCCCCTCAGGAAATCTTTCCCTCCTACCCAGGCCAGCTGCCTTTTATGTTTTTTCTTTCCTTATGAGAATGTAAGTTCCTTGTGCATTCTGTTTTCCTGTATTTGTATTCCTAGAACTTAGCACAGTATCTGGCTTACAGTAAGCACTTAATAAATGCTACAGTTAATAAGCATTTATTAAGTGCCAGGAACTGTGCTAAGTCCTGGGGATAACAAGGAATGCAGAAGACAAGGCCTGCCCTGGAGAAACTCATGGTCTACTATGGAAGTCAACATGCAAATAATGATTTACTATAAACAAGCTACAGACAGGATGAATCAGAGATAATCAACAGAAAGAAAGCACTAGGATTTAGAAGGGTTGGGAAGATTCTGTAGGTGGGATTTTAGTTGGGACTTGAAGGAAGCCAGGGAAGCTGGGAAGTGAGGATGAGGAGGGAGAGCATTCAACCATGGGAGATAGCAAGAGAAAATGGGACAGCCAGAAGGCCAGGGGTGAAGAGAATATGGAGGAAAGGGGTTTAGTGGAAAGATGGGGGAGAAGAATGGGTTATGAAGGGCTTAGAATGCTCAAAAGATCATCTCTCTCCCTCTCCCTCTCCCCCCTCCCTCTCTCCCTCCCTCCCTCTGTCTATCTCCCTCTTTATCTCTCACTCCCTTACACCATTCCTTACAAGTATCCTCTGGTCTCTGCTTAAAGACCTTCAGTGAAGGTGATCCACTTTTCTCTCACTCCGTGAGGAAGTTGGTCCTCCCATTGAGCATATAGCTGCCTCCTTGCAGTTTGCACATACTGCTCATCCTTCTGCCTTCCCGGACCAAACAGAGCAAGTGGATTCTCCCTTGCACATACTGTTGGCCAGTTCTCATATTACTCCTAAATCTCTCCTCCAACCTCAATATCCCCACATTGTTCAAAATATGCCCATGGGGCTTGACCTCAAGGCCTTCACCATGGGATACTGCCTTCTTTTAATGTTCTTGCTTATCAACAGACAGGAAAGGACCTGGACCTGTGGGGTCTTGGGTGAGGAAACTCCCTGCAATGCACACTGGTACACTAGAGTCTTCAAGATTTGCCCACAGCAAATGACTTACCCAGGGTCACATAGTATGTTACAGACGCAGGACTTAACGAAGGTCCCATAGCCACCTTTGTCCTTTGCCTGGCAGCCTCTCTGCTTCTCAATGGCTTTCCTCTAGTTCAGGGTCTCAAATATGGTAGATCATGGAGCGCACCAAAGAAAGAAATCTGTCTCTTTCGCATATATATTTTTTTCTCCCTCACATCATTTATTAGCATGACTATAGAAGTTTATCCTTTAAGGTTTGCAAAGATCCTCACAACAAGTTTGGGAATTAAGTAGTATTATTAACTATTACCATTATTAGTTGTTAGTATCATTATCTCCACTAAAAGATGAGGAAACTGAGACAAATAGAGGTTAAGTGACTTGCCTGGGTTCACAAAGCCAGTAAGCATCTAAGGCCAGACTCAAACTCATGTCTTCCAACCTTGCCTGCAATACAACCCTGCCTTCTCCCCACTCTCCCATGTAACCCCACTGCTAATCTCTTCCTCTTTCTTTGTCTTATTTCTCTCTTCTTTTCTTTCTCTTTGTGTTTCCCTCAAGAGAATGTAAATCCCTTGAGGGCAGGAGCATTTTAACTTTTATCCCTGCATCCTCTACTCCTTGGGCACAGTGCAAGTATTTAATAAATGCTTACTGAATTCAGTTTGTGAATTGAAGCAAAAAACCTGGGAACAGTTGGAGGAGCCAATGCACCAATTATAAAAAACAACAAAACTTCCTACCAAATTATACACATTCATTGTAAAGTGAGTCAATTTACAAAACAGGAAAAGTTCTACTCTAATCTCCAAACCCGATGTTATTTGTATGAATTACCAAAGGGTTCTACAATAAAGACTGGAATCTCTTTATGGAACTTGAGTGAACTGAAATCACCCAAGGTAAGGAAAGAAATGTTTCTATACACTGAGAAATGAGATGAAATTTCAAGAGAAGGAAAACCTGAACTTGCCTGAAAGTAGGTTATAAGGTACTCAAGGTAATTTTCTTCATAGCCCCTACACTCCTGTCTGGGAGAAGAGCAGGGTCTTGAGGAGCCTGATCTGAATAAAGAGAAAGGAGGTCAACTAACCTTGCTGGACAGCTCCTGAGCAAAGTCCTTCACTCTCAAGCCTCTCAGCCACCGGGTGCCCACTCTAGACCAATGGTTCCCTTCTGTTTGTTTCATGAAACCCCTTCAATGATGACCACAAAATGTGCTGTGAACCCCCAGAGTAATTTGATATAGTAACATTCTTTTAGATTTATTCGTCTGTTACATATTCATTGCTTACAATAAGTATAACTTTTGCCCACGAAAGTTCTGAATTATCTGAATGATCACATTATGTGATCAGAATTACAAAATTTTATCCAATTTATAATGAAAACTAAGTATAAACTTATAAACCTCTAGTGATAAAAAGTACAAATATTTTATGTGGAATATTCTATAAGAATTTAAAGAATTACTCTAACAAGACTCCATATTAAAAAAAAAAACAATTGGGGTTAAGTAACTTGCTCAAAGTTACATGGCCAGTTATTTCTGGGTGGGTGCTAAGTGTTTGAGCCCGGATTCGATCCCAGGTCATCCCGATTCTGGAGCCAGAGCTCTTACTCGCTGTGCTACCTGGCTGCCCCAACAAGACTCCATATTAAAATTATCTGCAACACTTCATATGGAATGTTGTTATTTACAGCCTTTGCTGAATATAAGTAGCAATTTTAATGAAATGTTACAGCTTGGAAGGTGTTTAACATAATGTAATAATTATACATAAACTTAATTTCTGGATTCTGTATGGGAACAAAAGTTTGCGATATTTGGCTTCATACTAGACAAACACTGTTTTAAATATGTTTCTGCATTGAGTTTATGTCTGTATTTTAATTCAAAACAAGAATGAGGGAAATGTTTGCTCACATGAGGAAGTAAATGATAAAAGTTTTACAAACTCTTGCTGAGAGAATGAAATTCATTTTTACTTTTAGTTCTCTAAACAACAAAAATAAATTGGTAGCTATGATATAAAATATTTCTTTTTCTACTGGCTAATGACATGCAATGTATTGAATAATAAATGTACTTAAAATTCAAGTGAAAATATTGATTGTTTTAAAAAAGAAAAAAAAAACAATGTTTACATGTAAACCAACCTTTAAGAGGAAACACATAACTTTCTTCTCTCTCTGTTCTCTTGGCTGGCACACCAGAGACTCTCTCATAGAAATTCTACAAAACAAGAGGCCAATGTGGCCAACCAGTTCACTTGAAAATGCTCCAACAGAACAGGAACATAAGTGGAAGATGAGTCTAAATTAGAAAACAGCTTTAGGGGCGGCCATGTGGCTCAGTGAGTAAGAGCACTGGCTCCAGTGTCGGGATGACCTGGATCAAATCCCGGCTCAGATACTCAGCACCACACCCAGAAATAACTGGCCGTGTAACCTTGAGCAAGTTACTTAACCCCGATTGCTAAACAAAAAAAAACCAAACCAGCTTTAATTCTATAGAGGGTTTATTTCTGCAGACACTTGTGATGGTCCCTTCAAGCTGGTGTGGAATGTGTATGCCCAGCGATCATGGATTTCAAAGGCCAACATTCATAACACCTGGATCACATGATTAGGCAGCCAATGAGGCTTGGTGACAGGGTAACAATCAAGGAATACACACTTATTAAATGCTTACTATGTGCCAGGCGCTGTGTACAAAAAAAAGGTGAAAGACCCTGCCCTCAAAGAGGAGACAACATGCAGAAACAAAGCAGACTGCAGACAGAATTAGAGGGAAAGCGAAGCAGCTGTTCACTGCAGTGAAGGGCTTACAAGCGTGCAAGCACAGACCCTTTCACACTCAGATACACACCAATACACATGCACGCACCTGCACTTCCTCACTTGGTTGCACACTCACAGGTGCACGCACCTGCCCTTTCTTTCACACTCTGCAGGTGCTCACTTTTCCCTCAAAGCTTGAAGGGGTAGGGGGGAGAAGGAGCATAGGTCCGGGAGGGGCTGGGGGCCGTGCGCCTAGCCGGCCATTCCCTCCCTCCTCAGGGCTGCGTGTCAGGGCACTCAGAGTCCCAAAAGGGAGTTTCCTTGGATGGGGTCTGCAGCAACGGCCAGGACAGACGCCGGCGGCCTCCCGAAGCATTAACGCCGGACTTCATCTCCCAGAAGGCACTGCGAAATCCTCCAGCTCTCTGCCTCTGCGCCTGCGGACTGCGTGAAGCCTGATTGGTCGCAGCCATCTAAGCAAAAGGAGGGCGAGGAGGGGGAGGGGGAGGGGGAGGGCGAGGAGGAGGGGGGAGGAGGAGGAGGGGGAGGAAGGGGAAGCTTCACACAGCAGGCCTGATATAAATGCATCATCACCATCATCATCTACAAGCTGAGTCACACTTGTGTTATCCTGGAAGCCCCTGAAGGATTTTGTGCAGGGGCACAACATGGTCAGATTTCTCATTATCATGGCTCTAGGGCCAAACCCTGACCCAGACGTGCACCATCCTTATGCTTGATCCATTGGGACTATGCTGCCAGCATCTAACTTCTCTCTGAGACAGCTGGGTGGTGCAGTGGATAAAAGGTGGCGCCTGGCCTCAGGGAGACTCATCTTCCTGAGTTCAAATCTAGCCCCAACGGGAAGCTGGGTGATGCAGTGAATAGAGCATGGGCCCTAGAGTCAGGAGGACCTGACTTCAAATACCGCCTCAGACACTTGACATTTAACTAGTTGGGTAACCTTGGGGAAGTCACTTAACCCCAGTTGCCTTGCCTTCCCCCCTCCAAAAAAAATCTAGCCCCTGAAACTTAATAGTTGTGTGACCCTGGGCAAATAAATTCACCCTGTTTGCCTCAGTTTCCTCATCTGTAAAATGAGATGGAGAAGGCAATGGCAAACCACTCCAGTATCTCTGCCAAGAAAACCCAAAATGGGGCCACAAAGAGTCAGAAACAACTGAACAACAATCTCTCTTTGGTTTCATATTTCTCATGTTAAGGTTCATTTTTCTAAAGCCCAGTTCTCATTATATTACTCCCTGGGTGAACAAAGCTTCAAATGGCTCCTTGTTTTATCACCATATATGAAGGGGCACCACAGGCCATCTGATCCAACCTAGAAAAGACTCTAGGGGAGAACCCTGCAGTCCTGACTGCTCTGGGAAGTAGTGAGTCCTCTCTGCATTATAGGAGGGCAGCTTGTTTAGATACTGCTTGGAAAGGGGGGTCTCTGAAATCCTTTCCAATTCTGAGATTCTGGCTTACATGGAAACATCTCCAATGTCCCCTATTTAACTCCCATAATGAGGATGGGGGCATTCAAAGCACCCAGGGGTGTTGTTTTCCTGTGTTAGGTACTATTCCTACCCCAGGAGTAAGACGTGTCTTTGGCACTTCCTACAGCAAGCATGCTTTAACTGTGCTAATTTTTTATCATTTCCGCTTGGGGTTGTGAAGCTTTGAGATGAGAAGATCCGAGCTTCACATGGAGATTTCTTGGGATTCTATGCATCTCATTTTCCCACTTGGTGAAGAATAAGGCATAACACAGAGTCTTTCACATAGCAGGCACTTAACAAACACTAGTTGATTGCTACCGAATGGGAAGAGAAGTAAACATTTGAAGAGCTAGGGAGAAGAAAGGATCAGTGACAATGAGAAGTTAAAACTCCAAACCCTTCATCACCCATTTCCCCATCTATCTTTTCCACTTACCCATCATTTCTGTCACTTTCTCCCACCCATGAGGTCCTCTGCCTTCTCTTTTCCTAATGTGATATTTCAATGTCTTTGAGATAGCAGCGCCCCCCCCCCCCCCCATGTGGGAGGAGAGCGCTTGCTGGTAGCCAGAAATCTATATGGGTGCATGGCACTTTGTGAATTGCAGAGAGCCATCCCATATGACAAATAGTATCTTTTAAAGACAAAAAAAGAAAAGGAAAAACATTGAGCACAAGTCATCAAGAGTGAAAAATTCGAAAACGTGTAACGTCTCACACCTGTGGACCTCCCACCTCCATGATGGGGTGAGCTAGGAGTCCTCTCATGTCTCTTCATTTGAATCATTGTTGATCTTTGTAATTCTGTTACATCCACTCTTGACTGTTATCGGTGTGGTTGTTCATTCAATTTACATTGTTGCAGTCGTGTTGTTTTGGATCTTCTTTCTTCACTCTTCATCAGTTCATATTAATTCTGTCCGCGTTTCTCTGCATTCATCATACACATCGTTTCTCATAGCACAATAATGTTCCATTACATTCATATGTAACAGTTTCTTAAGCCATTCCCCAGTTGGTGGACATCTAGTTTATTTCCAATTCTTTGATATCACAAAAAGTGGTGTATATGGGAACTTTCTTCTGATGGCTTTCTTATGGTATAAGCCCAGGAACAGAGTCTCTAGTTCAGAGAGTATAGACTCAATACAACAACAGAGGTTTTCGTTTGAAAGCAGGTTTGGGAAGTCACCCATACAGCATGTGACAAAAAGCGCTTTCCTTTTGGAAACATGCTTGAGTGGTTTTATCTACATTCTACAGGACAAGAATTTTTCCCCCTATATAAATATAGAGTAGGAGTGGGGGGAGGGCAGGAAATCCTTGTCATGTATACATACACACATATATATTTATGTATATAACTGCACATGTGTGTATATGTGTGTGTGTGTGTGTGTGTGTGTGTGTGTAGGGAGGAGATATATTGAAGTAATTTTTGAATTCCCTGAAGATATTGCAGATGTCAGCAAGACAATGGATGGTCTGCCTCTGGTGTGCCCAGTTGCCACCTGTGTAAATGAAGTGTCAACTTTGAAGAGAACCGATTCCGGTCTGTTTAGAATACTAGCAGAATCCTGAAAATCGACAAAAAGAGCTGCTATAAACATTTTAGAACATAGAAATTCTTTTTCTTTTTCCCTAACCATCTTTGGAAATAGACCTAGTGATGGAATGCTGGGACAAAGGGTATAGGTAGTTTAATAACTCTGGGCATAATTCCAGATTGCTCTCCAAAATGGTTGAATCATTTCACAATTCCAGCAACAATGCATTAGCATCCCCATTTTCCCATAGCCCTCTAACATTTTTCAATTTCCTCTTCAATTTTAGCCAATCTTATAGGTGAAAAATGATATCTCAAGATCGTTTTAACTTGCATTTCTTATAAATAATAATTTAGAACATTTTTATAGTAACATAATTTGTTTTCATTTCTCCTTTGAAAAACAGCCTGTCATATCCTTTAGCCATTTATCAATTGGGGAATGATTCATATTCTTAAAGATTTGCCCAACTTCTTTACATATTTGAGATGTGAGATCTTTATTTGAGAAACTGTCTATAAAAATTTTCCTCCCATTTTCTGTTTTCCTTCCAGTCTTGCTTACATTTGCTTTGTACAAACCCTTTTTATTTTAATGTAACCAAAATTATCCATATTATACCTTATTCTGCTATCTCTTTTTTATTCATAAATTGTTCACATATCCATAAATCTGATAAGTACTATGTTCCATGTTCTTCCAATTTTCTTATAATCTCTCTTTTTATATCTGCGTCATGTGCACATTTTTTTTTTAAAGCAATAGGGGTTAAGTAACTTGCTCAAGGTTACACGGCCAGGTGTTTCTGGGTGGGTGCTAAGTGTCTGAACCTGGATTCGATCCCCAGGTCATCCCAACACTGGAGCCGGTGCTCTCATTCGCTGTGCTACCTGGCCACCCCCATATGCACATTTTGACCTTATCTTGGTAAATGGTATAAGATATTGGGCTATGCCCAGTTTCTGTCATACTGCTTTCCCAATTCTAAATTTCCCAAATTCTAAACCCAAAATATTAAGTCTTTACAGTTGTCAAATACAAGGTTACTATATTTATTTGCTGCTATAAAATTTTTATTACTTTATTCCATTGATCAATATCTCTATTTCTCATCAGTACCAGATAGTTTCGGTAATTACTGCCACATAATTTCGTTTCATATCTAGTATTGCTAAACATCCTTCTTTTACATTATTCCCATTATTTCCTTTAATTTTCTAGACTTCTTGCTTTTCAAATGAATTTTGATAATATTTTTGTCTATTTCATTAAGATAATTTTTGGTCATCTAATTGGGATGGCATTAAATTAATAAATTAGTGTGGGTAAAATTGTCATTCTTATTATTTTGACCCTGCCTACCCATGAACAATTAATTGTTCATCTTCAATTATTTGAATCTGGTTTTATTTCTATGAAAAGGGTTTTTTTTAAAATAATTTTGTTTATATAGTTGCTGGATTTCTTTTGGCAGTTGTACTCTCTGTTATTTGTGCTGTCTAGAGTTATTTTGTTTGTGATATATAGGAATGCTTATGACATATGAATTTACTTTATATCCAGCTACTTTGCTAAAAAAAAAATATATATATATATATATATATATATATACACACACATTTATTTATTGTTTCAACTACTGTTTTTTTTTTAGGACGGGGGAAGGCAAGGAAATTGGGGTTAAGTGACTTACCCAAGGTCGCACAACTAGTTGAATGTCAAGTATCTGAGGACAGATTTGAACTCATGGTCTCCCTGAATTCAGGATGGTGCTCCATTCGCCGCACCACCTAGCTGCCCCTCACCTTGTTTTTTAGTTAAATATCTTTGGAACTGGTTTTATCTGAGAGTACATAAATATGTTCTTATTAAAGAGATTATGTATTTGACTACCCAGGCTCTGATTAATTTCACCAGACACTTGATCTAGTGACAATTAAAACCTCAAGGAGATTGGTGACCTCAGATATTGGAAATTAGGTTTCCAGATTCTGAAATTTCTATCTACTTTTTCCATAAATGCAGATACAGAAATTGAATTTATCATCAATCTGGACTTGAGAACTATGTTTTATTGGGTATAAAAATATAACATCCCCTAAACCAAGAATGATATAGACACTTCTGTGCAACAATGTTCTTCATGATAGAGTTAATTTCCACCTTTGAAGGATCAGAATGGTCTAATTCTGCATGGTCCTCACCTACTTCCAAACCTGGGGTCTATAGATTCCTAAGAGTCTCAGATTTCAGGGATCTGTGGACTTGGATATAGAAAAAATACATCTTTATTTTCATTAATTTCTGATTGATATTGAGTATTTCCTTCAATTATGAAGGTAGGTAACATTAATATGAGTAGTGGTCTATGGGATTCATTACACTGCTAAATAAGTCCACCACACACACACACACACACACACACACATACCAATAGGCTTGCTCTCAGTCCAATTAAAAACTGTTCAGGTATACGAGTTAAGTGCCAGATAAGTTTGCTAATGCTGTTGTCCCTATCAAGGACATTTCAAAGCACATCATTTCCTCCATGTGTGCCTTCTACTATTTCTTATGAACAGTGTACCCATTTGCTATAGAGAAAATTCAGGATCCATAATCATTGTATTTTCTATTTTCCATTTTCTATACTATTCTCAGGTAGCTGACAGATGAATTTTTATTACTACAAATGTCTGGGTCATGACTATATGTTTGGCTGAATGACTGGGGCCTGAGGAGAAGAGAATTAGATAATTAAAGGCTTTCCAGTTTTCAGGTAGGATCAATGGAATAGTTTTGCTGCTGCTTCCAATGGCATACAATTCATCATGGGGCAGGTTAGTGCCTATCAGGGACATCACAAACGCTTCCAGAATAAATAATCAATTTTATCCCCTCACAAGAAATGCAAAGTTTGGAGATGGACATTGGAGTAATAATGTCATTGCTGTGGTGTGTATGGGACCATAAGACCCCCAGATGATGTAACTACTTCTATTCAATGAGATTGTTCATGTCAGTGAAAGAGCCCACCTTTGAAACCTCAGTATGGTGTAATCTCACCTTGAATATATTGGTCCCATTCATTGATCTAAAGGAAACAAAGTTTGCCTTCATGCCAGTAAACACATGTTTAGGATATGGGATGGCAATACCAATTAAATTTGCTACTGCTACAGACATTAACAAGGTTCTTATAGAACATATTCTTTTACATTATGGGTCCACTAGTATTATTCTCTCTGATCAAGGTACCATTTTATTTTTTAAAAAGTTGATAATTGTGCTTATCCTTACCCTCTTCCTTGGGTTTTACATTTCCTTTTCTTCAACTTTCTTTATACTTTATGGAATAAAACAAGTAATACCATAACAGTACAATAAAAAGAGGATTGCCTATGAAACTGTAAATCTACTATGGACAACTTGCTATTCCCTTCAAATATACAACAAAATTATCTTGTAAATTTCTTTTTTTCTTCACTCTCCCCTCCCTAGCCTAGGGATGGCTACTATTAGACACAAATAGGTATGCATATATATGAAATTATTCTATACATACTTCTATTTATCATTTCTTTCTCTGGATGCAGATAACATCTTTCTTCATATGTCTTTCATAGTTAATTTGGTTATTATAACAGTAAAAATGACTTTTTTCATTTTTGAAATGTTTTATTAATTTGTGATTTATATCATTAATTTCCACCAGATTTTGAGTTACAAATTTTCTCCCCGTTTTTCCGTTACCCACCCCCCCAAAATAGCAATCCCACAGGATATACCCTCCTCTGACCTGCTCTCTCCCATATCTTCTCCCATACCCCCCTTAGACTTTACCAGTGGATCTCTATGCCACAGTGCCTGTGTGTCTTCTTTCCCGATTACGTGTAAAATAGTATTAATATTAGTATATATGTAGGTGCGGCCAGGTAGCACAGCGAGTAAGAGCACCAGCCCCAGAGTCGGGATGACCTGGGATCGAATCTGGGCTCAGACACTTAGCACCCACCCAGAAACACCTGTCCGTGTAACCTTGAGCAAGTTACTTAACCCCAATTGCTTTTTTAAAATAGTATGTGTATATATATACACACATATAATTTTTAACATTTGATTTAAAAACTTTGAATTCCAGATTCATTTCCTTCCTCCCTTGTCACCCACCCTTGCTGGGAAGATAAGCAGTTCAGTATAGGTTGTACATGTGTGGCTAATGTAAAACATTAACCAAGTAGACATATTGTAAAAGACTGAATATATTTCCCTCCCTCCTATCCCACCACCCACTTGTTCTATTCTCTACTTTGATCCCATCCCTTTTCAAAAGTGAGTGCTTCCAACTTCCCTCCCCCCCAGCCTGACCTCCCTTCCATCATCCCCCCATCATCCCCTTCCCCCTACTCTCCTGTTGTAGCAGCAAGCGCCCCAGCATCCCCAGTGTTGCTGCCACCACAGGTTCTTGGATCTGCTTTGATAAAGGAAAGCAACTCAAAGTGGGTTAACAAGCTTACTTTAATCAGTCAAATATGTATCGTTTACCTAGTTCAGGAGAAAAGGTCAGCACCCCGAACTTCAGAATATACAGGCAGAACTATCAAGACAGAAACAGATCAAGTAGACAGGTTTCCAAACTGTCCAACCGTCACATCCGGAGCTTGTGCTCAAGCCCCACCTAAAATAGGGTTTTCTGTGTTTGTTGTGTGCTATCCTTGTTATATTGTTGTGAAATTCTGTTGACACCAGTTATTCCTAATGTATTTTTGCCAAGTAAGGGACATGAAAGATCTTGGGGCCGAATGTAAGGGTTATGGGATTTAAAGATCTTCCATGCCCCATTGGACTTGCTGAGGTAGCGGGAAGGGGTGGGGCAAGAGGAAGCGGAAGCCAAGCTAGAGTTCCTGTGGTGGTCAGCAGTGGCGGCGATGGTGGCAGCAGCAGCAGAGGCAGCAGCAGCGGAAGCGCGAACCCCTTTTTGAGTCAGCCAGAATTTCTGCTAAGGACTCCTGCTGAGGACTGACAGGGGCCGGAGCTGCTGGGAGCGCACTTCCTGGATGCTGGGTGGTTGCTGTGAGTGGGGAGAGGAGGACCTTTGCCTGAGGTAGCCTGTTCTCTTTTAAAGGCTTGAGAATGTGGGTGCTTTCTACTTTATCTACCTGTGCCAATTTCATAACTACTCTGATGGCTTTGACTCTCAGTCTTTTGGTATTTTAATAAATGTTCTAGCTTTATCATCCATATAGAAAGCCTGATATATTTTGTGATTGATAACTACATCAGCATATCTATAATTGCCATAGGCATTGTGAATATTGCATTGCTGATACACCTGTAGGTTGAGATACCCTATTTAGTATGTATTTCATTCCCTCCCCGAGCCAAATTCAATGAGAATGAGGTTGACCCATTCCCTTTTGCCTTCCTATTCTTCCCTCCATTGTAACCCTTTTCCCTTGCCTCTTCTTTATGAGATAGTTTACCCCATTCTGTCTCTCTCCATCTCCTCTCATCTTCTTCTCTCACCTCTTAATTTCCCCCTTTTAAGTATCATCCCTTCCTATTAAATTAGTCCTGTGCCCTCTATCTATGTATACCTGTAAGCATACATGCACACATTCACACATGTATTCAAACTCCTGCATACCCTTAGATGTATATACATATGTATATAAGGGACTATATATATATATATATATATATATATATATACATATTCCCTTCAACTATTTTCATACTGAGAGAAGTTTCATCAGTTACAAATATCATTTTTTCCATGTAGGAATGCTAATAGTTCAACTTTGATCTGTGGCTTATGATTTCTTTTCCCTGTTTACCTTCTCTAGCTTCTCTTGCTTCTTGTATCTGGATGTCAAATTTTCTATTCAACTCTGATTTTTTCATTAAGAGTGCTTGAAAGTCCTCTATTCCACTGAATGACCCTATTTTCCCCTGAAAGATGATACTCAGTTTTGCTGGTTAGGTGATTCTTGGTTTTAATCCCAGCTCCTCTGACCTCCAGCATATCCTATTCCAGGCCCTTTTATCCCTCAGTGTAGAAGCTGCCAGATCCTGTGTTATCCTGATTGTATTTCCACAAAATTCAAATTGTTTCTTCCTGGCTGCTCATAATATTCTCTCCTTGATCTGGGAATTATGGAACCTGGCTATAATATTCCTAGGAGTTTTCTTTTTGGGATCTTTTTCAGGAGGTGATCGGTGGATTCTTTCAACCTCTATTTTGCCTTCTTGTTCTAGAACATCAGGGCAATTTTCCTTGAGAATTTCTTGGAGGATGATTTCTAGGCTCTTTCCCTGATCATGCCTTTCAGGTAGTCCAATAGTTTTTAAATGATCTCTCCTGGATCTATTTTCCAGGTCAGTGGTTTTTCCCATGAGATATTTCACATTGCCTTCTATTCTTTCATTTGTTTGGATCTGTTTAACAGCATCTTGATTTCTCTTAAAGTCACTAGCTTCCCTTTGCTCCAATCTAAATCTGAGGGAACGATTCTCCTCATTGAGCTTTTGAGATTCTTTTTCCATCTGGAAAATTTGGCTTTTCAAGGCATTCCTCTCCTCATGCCTTTTTGAGCCTCTTTTGCCAATTGAGTCAGTTTGTTTTTTAAGGTGTGATTTTCCTCAGTCAGGGTGTTGATTCTCATTTCATAATTTTCTTACATCGTTCTCATTTCTCTTCTCAATTTTTCCTCCACTTCTCTTATCTGCTTCTTAAGGTCCTCTGTGGCCTGTAACCAGTTCGTATTTTCCTTTGAAGATTTTGGTGCAGGAGTTCTGACTTCACTGTCTTCCTTTTGTTCCATGCTTTGTTCCTTTTTATCCCCAAAATAGGAATCTAATGCTGGAGTCTTCTGTTTGTTTTGCTTCCTTTGGCTGGTCATGTTGATCCTCAGTCACTTGACCCCTGGGCTTTTTGCCACAGTAGGACTCTGCCACCAGACAGGGGAGCTTTTGTCCCAAACGCTGGGGTTTTCTCAGCTGCCGGAGGTATTAGTTGGGTGCACTCTCTGAGGCCTCCACATGCTCTGGCAAGCTGGTCACATGCTCCAGTACCTACACCCTATACCACAATCCAGATCCAAGCAGGTTAAAGCAAGAGTGATTACACCTCAGAGTGGTTGCTTGGTCCCCCTGCACTCTGCAGGCCAGGGGCTGAAGCTGCCACATGGCACTGGCTGTGCTGGGCATCTCAGCGGCTTCTTGCCCTGGGAGCAAAAGCCGAAGCTCTCCCAACTACTGGTCCCAAAGTCCACACTGCACTGACCTCTCACTTTCTCCTTCACATCTATGTGTTGATGAATCTGGAAATGGCCACAGCTGCTGGCGATCTGGAGTCCCCCAGCAGCTGGGCAGGCCCGCCCTGGGGCTAAAACCTCCAGGAGCCTGGGTTCAGCTCCCAGAGTGCCGCTCTGGACGATTCCTGACAGCCTGCCAGCCTGCCGAGCTGTCCTCAGTGGGAAGTTAGCTTCTCTGTGTCGTTTTTTGGGTTCTGCAGCTCTAAAGTTTGCTTAGAGTCCCCTTTTTACATGGATTGGATAAGGTGGAAGCTGGAGCCACAGGGAGGTCTTGCTTCTACTCATCTTGACTCCGTCTCCAAAAATGATTTATTTTTAAAACAACATTGCTGTTCCTGTATACAGTGTTTTCTTGGATCTGTTCATTTCACTCTTCATTATTTTGTGCAAATCTTTCTGTGTTTTTCTAAAATCATTGAGATCATTACTTCTTATAGCACAGTTTAAACTGCTAAGCATTCAAACTCTACTTCAGAGAGCACAACTCTGATAGCCTAGCCACATTGATTGAATGCAAAATGTACACACACCAGCACAGACCAGGCCCCAGAAAACCAAAAGTAGTACTCAGGGAAACTGAATCAGTGACAGCAGTGGCAATTTCTAGACCTCTCAGCACACATATTGTAAGAGGATTGGACAGTGGGTCACAAGGAAATTTACAAAAGTTCCTTTGCTGGCACCAGGGGCAGGACTCTCTTGAATTGCCTATCTTTGGATCTTTGGCCACAATCCTGGGTCTTAGTCCCAGTGTGAAGAGGAACACTAGTACTCCAGAGCTTGTGGCCACAGGGTAGCAGGGACTCTGGTCACAGTTCAAGGGCTGAAAAGAGTACTTGTGGTTGCTCACAAGCCAGTACACAGTACAGGAGAATGGTAAACACACCTCTCTCTAGATCATACCACCTCAGAGGAGCCTAAAATTTACGGGGTCCCAGAATCATCTCTGAAGACAACTGTACAAATATCCTGAAGCTTGGAACAGCACCCCTTCCACTTGGGAAGCAAAGCTTCACTTTAGCATAGAGTGGCTGCTTGTTTGATTGTTCTCATTAATCAAGAGTAATTTCTCATCGTGATTAGCACCTGGGACAAAAGTTGACTTCTTCTGGGACATGCCTGGCTCCCCTTGCAGACAATGTCATGTCTTCTACATATGACATGATGATCACACCTCTGGGATCAATTATCTGAGGTAATAGTTTATCTGTAACTAGGGCCCCAGCTGTACATACATGAACACGCTGATTGACTGAACCAAGCCCAGCAGGTGATGCCAGCCTGGTAAGCTTCCCTTTGTGCATGGGAGGAAATATACTCCACAGGGTGGAGGTGGCTAAAGAACTTCACGCAAGTTGGACGTTTGCTGGGGGCAAGCAAGTCATCATGTAAGAGGCTCCAGAAGAGGCTTAGGATGCTGTCCCAGAATCCCAGAGTTCCTCTTTGGTTCCTCTGCACCCAGCTTAAGGCTGCTCAGACACCTTGACCCCTCTGTTTCTTTTCACTTGCTATCTTTTATGGCTTCTTTACTTTACGAATTTAGATACTAGGACATTTGGGACATAGACATTTAGTGATTATATTGCTTACTGTCTCTGGTACTTTTGAGGGTAATATTGTTTCCCTGCTTTTCTCTCTTACCATTGCTTTGTTTGAGAAAAGGATTGCAGCACCTGGTTTTGGGGAGAATCCCCCAACCCAGCCTCCCATTTTCACTCTATTTTGGGATGTGTTTCGTATATCACACAAATTGGGGGGGGGGGCTTGTTTTCTTGTTCAAGCTGCTATGTTCTTTCTTCTCTTTTTTTCTGCTACTTTACATTGTCCCCCTCCTGGGGTTATTGTATTGTAATGTATATTGTATTGTGTTGTACGTGGTATTGCATTTTATATCTACATCCCTATACATTTATGTGAAAAGTAGTGGGGGAAATGAACAAGTCTACTTTCAGGTGTTTGGCTAACAAACCAGCCCAAGCATATGGATATATGGAAGATGGTAGCCAGTCCTGGCCACCAGTGCTGAGTTAGGTCACAAGCCTGTCCCCATGGAAACGGGATCTGTAAACCTAACTTCACTGGATGGGAAACCTCCTGATTGCCCCATTACAGAGAAATCTCAAGTCTCTTTTGTACTTTCATTTGACTTCTTTGAGATATAGATTTAGCATGGATATTGCCAAGTCAAAGTGCATGCCCAGTTTTATAGCCTTTGGGCTGTAAATTCCAAATCAGTGTAATCAGTATAAAAGACAGAGCAGAGAAAAGTACTTTTTAGGAATCCTTTGGGATCTCTTAGGATCTCCCTGCTTTGAGCTGTCTAAAGTCTCTACTGCTCTATTCTAAATGTTCTGCATCTCACCAAGGAAGGCAGAGCTTCTTCAATTTTCCTATGCCACGGCCATCTTTGGCAGGCTAGTGAAGTCTTTGTTTTCCTGTTCAGAATATTGTTGTGTTGTATACATTCAAAGTGGAAGAGAAAAAAGCAAAACTCAGTTACAATTTAGTGAAAATGCAACTCATACTTGTCGGGGCATACCCAGTTCAGGAACTATGGAGTCAACCCGAAGGAGCTCTGTAGCATGTCCAGATTGCTTCATGGAAAGGTCTCTGCCTAACCTGTCAGTGGGTGTAGCCTCCCTTGATTGGATGCCTGAACCTTTAAAACTGATGACCTGAGCCCATAACTCCTTTTCTGCCTTGTGCTCCTTCCTACTTTGTGCTGAGGGTGAACATGACAGTTTGTCCCCTTCACAAGCTGGTGCCATGAACTCAGTCTGAGAGAGGAGAAGTTTATGTCCTTCCCCTGCTCTCCTTTTATCTCAATCGGGTCTGAGGTGTTCATTTCTGTCCTGAACTATTTGTCCCTCTGCTTTTAAATTTTTTTCATTAAATGTTTCCCAGTTAAACAAAAAAATTTAACATTCTTTTTTGTAAATTTTGAGTTGCAAATTCTCTCACACCCTTCTGCCCCTCCCATACTCCTTGGAAAAGTAAGCAATATCGATTATACATGAGAAATCAGTGATACAAAACATTTCCATATTAGCAGTGTTGCAAAAAACCCACACACAAACATGAAAGAAAAATGTTTTTAAAAAGTATATTTCAATCTACATTCAGAGTTCATCAGTTCTTTTTTCAGTGGAGCCAGATTTTTCATTCATGGGTCCTTTGTCTTCATCAGAGGAGCTAAGGCTTCCATGGTTGATCATTGCTACAATATTGCTGTTACTGTGCATAATGTTCTGGCTCTGCTCACTTCACTCTGCATCAGTTCATATACCTCATCCCAGGTTTTTCTGAACCCGTTCTTCTCATCATTTCTCGTAGCAAAATAATATTCCATCACAATCGCGCATCACAGCTTGTTTAGCCATTCCCCAGTTAATGGGCATCCCTTCGATTCCCATTTCTTTCCCACCACAAAAAGAGTTGCTATACATATTTCTTTTTACTGTGTATTTAAAAAGGTTCAAGAGACATAACTTCTCGGTAATTTAATCATTTTATTAGCAAGGCCAGAAGGTTACTAATAAAAGGATGGTCATTTGGCCATCTTTCTTAGCCCAAAGACCCCTAATGGAGCTGGTGCCCTTGGAAGAAGAGGTGATCCTGAGTAGTGCCTAATCAACTCTGATTGGTTAATCAAATGGGAAGTGGGCTATCTTGGGATAGGTGATTTAGGTCACTCAATTCAGGTCACTCAAATCAAAGAGACTTCAATTTCCATACCACCTGTCTGAGCAAACACAATGAGCAGGAATATACCCATTAGCCTAAACTTAGAATTTCTTTTACTAGATGCTTAGATCTTGGCCTGGGTAAACCTCTAAGAGAGATTTCCCACACAGGTTGATTTCTGAATGAGGAAGTAGAAAAGGGGGAAAACCTTGGTCCTGATACAATGATTAGTTATTAACTATAAGAAAGAAATACAGTACAAATAGGTCCTTTTCCATTTTATTTGATTTCTTTGGAATATAGACCCACTAGTGGTATTGCTGAGTCAAAAACTGGATGCTCACTTTTCAGCCTTTGAACGTTAAGTTCCAGATTGTTCTCCAGAATGGTTAGACCAGCTCACAGCTCCACCAACAGTGCATTGGTGTCCCCACTTTTCCACATCCCCTCTAGCACTGGTCTTTTTTTTCTAACATTTTACTAACATTTTTTCATGTTAGCTAATTTGATATGTGTGCACTGCTATTTCAGAGTTGTTTTAACTTGCATTTCTTTAGTCAACAGTGATTTACAGCATTTTCTCAAGTGACTATTCATAGCTTTAATTTCTTTTTCTAAAACTGCCTGTTCATATCTTTTGAACATTTATCAATTAGAGAATAGCTCATACTTTAATTAATTTGTCTCAATTGCATCTCTCTCTCTGTACATATATATGTATACATATATACACAGGTGTATGTATGTATGTATGAGAAATGAGGCCTTTATCAAAGAAAGTTGCCACACCAATTCTGGCTGCATTAGTTTTGTTTGTGCAATAACTTTTTAATTTCATGTAATCAAAATTTTCTATCTTACTTCCTGTGACCCTCTTCATCTCTTGTTTATTCATAAACTGTTCCCTTATCTATAGAACTAAGAGATGAATTTTCCATGCTCTCCTAATTTATTTATATCACCCTTTTAAATCATCTACCCATTTTGACCTTATTTTGGCATGCACTGTGAGATGCTAGTCTATACCCAGTTTCTATCAAACTGCTTTCCAGTATTCCCCAGGAATTTTTGTAAAATGTTGAGTTCTTACTCCTTGGATCTTTGGGTTTATCTAACACTAGATTACTATGGTCATTCACTCCTGTATATTATGTACCTAATCTATTCCACTGGTCCACCACTTCATTTCTTAGCCAAGACCAGATTATTTCAATCGTTACCATTTTGTAATAGTTTGAAAGCTAGAACTACTAAACTTTCTTCTTTCACATTTTTTCATTCATTACCTGCATGCACTTGACCTTTTGTTCTTCCAGATGAATTTTGCTATTTTTTTCTAGGTCTATAGAATAATTCTTTAGTACTGTGACTGTTATGGCACTGAATAAGTAAATTAACTTAAGCAGAATCATTATTTTTATTATATTGACTCAGCCTACCCATGAGTAATTAATATTTTCCAATTGTTTAGTTCTATCTTTGTGTGAGAAGTGTTTTGTAATTGTTTTTGTGTAGTCCCTGGGTTTATCTTGGTAGGTATTCTCCCAGGTACTTTACATTGTCTGGAGTATTTAAATGGAATTTCTCCTTCTATATCTTCCTGCTGGGTTTTGTTGGTAATATATAGAAATTCTAAAGATTTATATGGGTGTATTTTTTAACCGGCAACTTTGGGAAATTTTAATTGTTTCAATTATTTTTTTTTAAGTTAATTCATCTTCAAAGAGCGATATATTTCTTTTTTTGTTGCCTCTTTTAATCTTTAAATTTTTTTTGTCTTATTGGTATAATGTCTAATACAATATTGAATAGTAGTGGTGATAATGGACATTCTTATTTCACCCTTGATTTTATTGGGAAGATTTCAAGTTTATCCTCATTACAAATAATGCCTGCTGTTGGTTGTAGGTGGATACTACTTACCGTTTTAAGAAAGACTCCATCGATTCTTAAGTTTTCTAGTGTTTTCAACAGGAATGTGTGCTATATTTTGTCAAAAACTTTTTCTGTATCTATTGAGATAATAGTATTTTTGTGGTTCTTCTTATTGATATGGTCGATTTTGCTTATATAGTTTTCCTAATATTAAACCAGCCCTGCATTCCTGGCATAAATCCCACCTGGTCCTAGTATATGATCTTTGTGATATATTGCTATAATTTCCCTACTTGTATTTTATTTCTAATTTTTGCATCGATATTCACTAAGAAATTGCTAGATAGTTTTCTTTCCCAGTTTCAGCTCTCTCTGCTTTAGGTATCAAAACTATATTTCAGTCACAAAGGGAATTTACCTTTACATATTTTTTCTTTTCTTTTTACAGCAACAAATATTTATAAATCCTCCTGTGTGTATCTACATAGACAAAAAGAGAAGTCCCTGCCCTTAAGAGATTTCCAGCATAGGGAGAGGAACACATTTACAAAAAGTGTAGTACAAGGAAGATTGAGGGCAAAAAGCACAAACTGGTGGTGTCATGAAGGATGGAGCAGCAGAATTGAGCCTCAGGGGAGACAAAAGTTTCTGAGAGAAAGAAACGAAGAACAAAAACACTTTGGGCATTGGGAACAAGTTGATTTAATTGACAGAGGTGGAAGATAGGAGACAAAAGGGAACCCACACAGCAAACCCTTCCCTCCAGAGTCTGACGTGTTCTTCAGATCCTACTTCTTCTGTGGGGGGTAGGGTTTTAGATTGGGAAGCCTTCTTATGAGTAATAAGTAAAGAGAATATTTAAGAGGTAATCTTTCCAACTTAGGGGGATGGTGTTGGGAGATGATCATAAATCAATAAGTTTTTATTGGGGAGACCAGGTAGCACAGCAAGTAAGAGCACCAGCCCCAGAGTTGGGATAACCTGGGATCGAATCCAGGCTCAGACACTTAGCACCCACCCAGAAACACCTGGCCGTGTAACCTTGAGCAAGTTACTTAACCCCAATTGCTTAGGGGAGACCAGGTGGCTCAGTGAGTAAGAGCTCCAGTGTTGAGAAGACATGGGATCGAATCCAGGCTCAGACACTCAGCACCCACCCAGAAACACCTGGCCGTGTAACCTTGAGCAAGTTACTTAACCCCAATTGCTTAGGGGTGGCCAGGTGGCTCAGTGAGTAACAGCACCGGCCCCAGAGTCAGGATGACCTGGGATAGAATCTGGGCTCAGAAATTTGGCACCACACCCAGAAATAACTGGCTGCCTAACCTTGAGCAAGTTACTTAACCCCACTTGCTTAAAAAAAATTAAGTTTTTATTAAGTGTCAGACCCCGCATTAGGAATACAGTGAAACAGTCCTTATTCTAAGGGGCTGACATTCTACAAGTATATGTTAGACCAATATTAAGTAACTCAATGCAGTATAACTTTGGAGGAGGAAAGGCTTGATTCTTGAAGAAGGATTCTGTGAAGTGGAGGTGGAGGTCAGGAGGGAGTGTTTCCCAGTGCATGGAGAACAGCCAGTGTGACAAGAAGGGGAAGAGGGAAGGGAATAAGCACTTATATGGTCTACTATGTGCCAGGAACTGTGCTCAGGACTTTTACACTTATTTTATCCTTAGGGATATGGAAAGATATGGATATGGATAATGGAAAGACATGACCTTACTATCTCCACCTGATCCTTGGGGAACTGAAGCAGGCTTGTAACTTGTAAGTAACTTGCCCAGGCTCACACAGCTATTGTCCAAGACCAGATTTGAATTCAGGTTGATTCCAGGGACTGCACTCTCTCCTCCTGGTCACCTTTGGTGAGACACACAGACAGGACGTGAGGAATAGAGGCCAGCTGGGTTGGATCTAAGAGTGCAGGAGTAGGAGTAATGTCTAAAGAGGTTGGAAAGACAGGGAGGGCCATGGGGTTAAGGGCTTTAAAAACTAAACAGATGTCTAACTCTAGAGGAAAGAGGAAGGCACTGGAATATATTGAGTAGAGGAATGACATCGTTGGATCAGAAGTAAAGGGGAAATATGTATAAAAGGAAAACTCTTTCAGGGACCTGGAATATACCAAAGGGGAAAAGCCTGAGGTGGGTAAAGAAATGGAAGAGAATGAGGATGGTTAATAAAAAGCCACTGGGCAGATAGAGCTTCTTGGGACACCTGAGGACAGGCCACTGAAGCTGATATGGAGTAACCCCTTCCTTTCCCAGCAGGAGCTCCCATGGCCACAGTCAGCCTCTAATCTAGACAACATGGATAGTGGATGATGCCAGCAGTGACAAGAGACATTGACCATGACAACTGAAGCATCCATAGGCCTGAAAGTGGGGGAAATGATTCTGACTCATCCTCTAGCTTATCCCAAGGTCCTGGTCATCCTTGTCATTAACCCCCACTCTCTTCACCGTTTCCCCACCTGGGATGGCTACTCCTGCCCTCCAGAACCTGACTTAGAACCTCATTCCTCAGTGCTGGCCACAGATTTCCACTCTACCATGGAGTCCCCAGGTCCTGGGATGTTCCAAGTCGGACCTGGATCCCCGCCTCAGTCACATCTCTGTTCTGAGAGGAGGCTTCTTGTCTGGGCCCCCTAAGGTCCCATGAGAGTGGGGCTGCCCCTCCAGTAGGCCTCCTAATGGAGTTCAGCACTGCCCACTACTCCCACTTCCTGGTGGTGGACGGCCTTTTAAGCAACCTCCCACTCCTGGTGGGATATGTAACCCACATCCTGCTCCTTCAGCCCCTTCCGCCTCCCCCTGCCCTTCAGCCCCTCAATAAGGCCACTGCTGACTCATCTCCTGGTCTTGGGTTCCAGCCACTGCCAGGTCCCTCTCTTCCCCCATACTATGGAGTAAGGTATGGGCAGACTACCCCTGGCCACGATAAAGCATCCATTTATCCCACCAGCTCCCTGCAGTCCCTGCTTTGGCCCCAGCTTCCCTGCTGATCCTTGTTGCCTCCCGCTGCAGCTCGGCCACCTCTCTGGTTTTCTCCTTCTCTTCATCAGCCTCTCCCCAGTACTCAGCTTCCTGAGAGCTGTCCGGTCACTGGTGCTCCTTCCCTCCTCCCAAGGGTCATCTTGGGCCTTGTAGGCAGCATGGAGCAGCCCCCACCCCTTACGACCGACTGGGGGCCCACACAGTTCTCCCCAAAGCCCCTGGTCCCAGCAGCAGCAGCTGCACGACGCCCAGCGGCAACGGCCGGGATGTCGCACCTGGCTGTGTCTTCCTTGCAGGGGTCCAGCCCTGGCTCCCACAGGGGCCCTGCCTGACCACCATGGCCTTGTTTCCCTCCTGCTCCGGGCCTGCAAGCCAGGGTCTGGGAGCCTTCGGGCTCAGCTGGGCCCAAATGAAGCAGGAGCCCCAGGAAGCCCCTGCCCCTGGGGCTAGACATGTTCAGCCATGCCCTTTACCTACTTCTAGATTATAAAATATTGGTTAATTGTGTCTTAAATGTTTGGTACAATTCACTGGTGAATCCATGTGGTTCTGGGATTATTTTCTTAGGAAGCTCATTGATGGCTTGTTCAATTTCTTTCTCTAAAATAGGGTTGTTTAAGTATTCCATTTTCTCTTTCCTTAATCTGAGAAGTCTATATTTTTGTAAAAATTCACCCATTTCATTTAGGCTGTTTTATTTATTGGTATCTAACTGGGCAAAATAACTCCTAATTATTGCTTTAATTTCATCTTCATTTGGTAGTGTATTCATTCTTTTTGTTTTTAATATTGGTAATTTGGTTTTCTTTTTTTAAATCAGGCTAACCAATGGTTTATCTATTTTATTAAGGTTCCTCCCCCCCCCCCATAAAACCAGCTCCAAGTTTTATTTATTAGTTCAATTTTTTTTTACTTTCAACTTCATTAATATCACCTTTCATTTTTAAGAATTTCCAAATTGCTGTTGAATTGGGGGGGGGGGTTAATTTGTTCTTTTTCTAGTTTTTTTAATTACATGTTCAATTCTTTAATCTGCTCTTTCTTTTATTGTTGTACTTGCTTATAAATATAATATTTCCCCTAAGTGCTGCTTTGCTACATCCAATAAATTTTGATGTACTGTCTCATTGTCATTACCTTTAATGAAATAATTGATTGTTTCTATGATGTGTTCTTTGACCCACTCATTCTTTTTTTTTTTTTTGGTCTTCATTAATTTGTTTACTTTTAGTTTACAAGATTCGTTACCACAATTCCTTGAGTTTGAAATTTTCTCTCTCTCCCTCCCTCCTCCCCGCCATGGTGGCATACAATCAAGTATAGTATCTGCAAATACTTTCACATTAGGCATTAGTCAGGTTATAAAGAAGGATTGTATCAGATGGAATGAAGAATGGGAAAGAGGAAAGAAAACCAAACAAGAAATGAAAAAAATGCAGGTAGTTTGCTTCAATCTGGGTTCAATCTCAGTTCTTTCTCTGGATGTAAACTTCTCTCTCCATCATGAGTCTTTTGGGGTTGACTTATGACTCTGGATTGCTGAGAAGAGCCAGTTTATCAAAGTTGCTCGTCACACATACGTTGTGTCTGTAATTGTGTACAAATTCCTCCTGGCTCTACTCTTCTCACTCAGCATCAGTTCGTATAAGCCTCTCCAGGTAAATATGAAGACTGTCTGCTCCTCGTTTCTTATAGCACAATAGTATTCCATAACATGCATATACCACAACTTGTTCAGCCATTCCCCAATTGATGGGCACCCCCTTAATTTCCAATTCTTTGCCACCACAAAAAGAGCTGCTATAAACATTTTTGTACATGTGGGTCTTCCTCCCACTTCTATGATCTCTTTGGGATACAACCCTAGAAGGACCAATTCATTCTTTAAGATTAGATATTTTTCCAATTAATTTTTAATCCATTCCTTTATTGAATGTAATTGTTATTACATTATGGTCTGGAAAGGGGTGCTTTCAATATTTATGCTTTTCTGCATTTGCCTGTGAGGATTTTATGCCCTAATACATAGCCAATTTTTGTGAAGGTACCATGTACAGCTGAGAAAAATGTATACTCCCTTCTATGTCCATTCAGTTTTCTCTAGAGGTCTATCATATCTAACTTCTAAAATTCTATTCATCTCCATAATGTCTTTTTAATTTATATTTTGGTTAGGTTTATCTACTTTGAGAGGGAAAAGTTGAGATCCCCCCACATGTATAATGTTACTGTTTATTTCCTCCTGTGATTCGTTTATCTTTAAGAATTTGGTTGCTATGCTATTTGGTAGATATATGTTGAGTATTGCTATTGCTTCATTGTTTATGTGCCTTTTAGCACTTTAGCACTTATGTCTTTTAATTGGGTCTTTTGCTTTTTCTGTTTCTTGGTTTCAAGTGTGTTTCTTGTAAACAACATATTGTTGAATTCTGGTTTCTAATACATTCCACTATCTGCATCTGTTTTGTGAGTGAGTTCATCTCATTCACCTTCACAGTAATGATTACTAACTATGCATTTCCTTCCATTCTATTTCTTTTATTTATCATTTTTTTGACCTACTCATTTCCAGGTACTAGAGGCGATCTCCACTGGACCCAGAAGTTTGAGCCATGGCTACTTTGGAGTCAAGATTGAAGGGGTATGGTGGAACCAGCCAATCTAGCCTAGACATCCTGACAATTCAGGGTTTGTGAAACCTGAACCCAAGGGAAGTTTTGAACTTGGAACTGCGATTGGGCTGGGACTAGGAACCAAGCTGAGATGTGAACTTAATTCCTTTTCCCTCCCCAGAGAATTAGGTTGTCCTTAAGGTGACACTATTATGTCTCCCATGTTTGGGGGGAGTAAATTTATGTATTTGTGATTCTGCCTTTTGAAGAATCTACTGTGTCAAAGCTCAATTATTAGGGTTAAAGGAGATGGGCTGCAGGGTATCGCGCTTGTGTTTGTCCTTCATTTTCAAAAAGGACCATGACATCGGAGAAATGATGGCATGACTGCTGTTGACTTTGATTTGAGTGAGGGAGGACTGTGCAAGGTCACCAGCCTCACTTTCTCCTCCAGAGCCATCTGGATCCAAGGAGTTGATATTTGTCAGGATGATTGGAGATGGCCCAGGATGCAATGGGAGACCCTGGCCCTTTTAAGGCTAAAGCCTCTGCAGGTACTCACTGAGAGTGAGGTAATGCCCATTCAGTCAAGAGGCCTCTTTAAGAAGTGAGTCAAGGGATTGTCCCTTTAATGAGAAAAAGAAAAAATTCAAGCTGAAAGGGGGAGACCCTCAGGTTTGGTGTTCCAAAGAGAAACAGTTGCCATTGAAATTCACTCTCAGCAAGGAGGTCCCCAAATACAGTCATTAAGTGGAGCTGGGGCAGAGACCTATTGCTTCAGGGTGAAGTGGGTTGAAGTCTTGAAGGCTGGAAGTCAGGAAGGAAGGCAGGAAGGAAGGAAGGCAGGAAGGAAGGAAGGAAGGCAGGAAGGAAGGAAGGAAGGCAGGCAGGCAGGAAGGAAGGAAGGAAGGAAGGAAGGAAGGAAGGAAGGAAGGAAGGCAGGAAGGAAGGAAGGAAGGAAGGAAGGAAGGAAGGAAGGCAGGAAGGAAGGAAGGAAGGAAGGAAGGAAGGAAGGAAGGAAGGAAGCCAGCCAACCCCAAATTAAATGGGCAGTTTCTGGCCATCAAAATTCACCCTCCTTTCAAGAGAAGGAAAAGGAGCGGGAAAGGGAGAGGAAGAGCTGAGTTACCCAACCAGCTGGATCCCCATTCAGGGAGATCAGTCTACTCACAGGTTGTATTTGTCCTTTGTCTTGAAAGGGGACCATGGCATCAGGGAAATGATGACATGACTTGAAGTTGCCTTTGATTTGAGTGAGGAAAGGCTGTGCAAGGTCACCGGCCTTACTTCCTCTTCCAGAGCCATGTGGATATCCCACTACACCTGGGAAGAATAGAGTTGGTGAGGGCTGGCATCATTTGTACAGGGCCTAGATGCCTTCCAATTCCCTTAAGAGAACTCCCAGAGAACTGAGGAGGAGGAGGAGTGAAATATAGCATACCTGGTCTTCACATGGTGGGGGCCAAGGGAGCTACTTTGGTCAAAGTAAACGTGAACTTTTTCTAATCCAATATCTCAGACCCCACAAAAAATCTATTCGCTGGATCCCTGGGTCCCATGTTAAGAACCTCTTCTTTTCTATGAGTACACCCAATCTATCTGACTTTCTCCTTCCCTTGCCCTTAATCTCACCATGCTGTTTCCTCCCTCTTCCCACTACTGTGAGCCCTTCCAAGATCATATTGGCACTGGTAAAATCTTTGTTACCCTCTATTGTAACCCATTAGAGACTAAGCAACAAGTCTCATACCTTTACTTTGGTAAAATTAGCCCAGTGAGAGTCAGAAAAGTGGCTCAGTGAGAACCAGAAAATGGAAAGAACGAGAAAAGAAGACTTTGGATGAAAGCAAGTATGTTAATTGTGCATAGACATCAAGGGTTGGGTGCTCGTGAGTGAAAGGGGATTGATAGAGCTGAAATGGGATATCTGGTGGGGGTTGAAATGGGGGAGATAGGAATAAGGGAATAGGTAGAGGGAGAAAGGGGATAGGATTTGTAAAACAACAGGTCTCTGTTCAGAATTAATAGGATGGGGAGAAGTGAGTTTGTTAGACCATGGCAAACTTTGAACAATGAGTCAAGGAAGCATATCAGTGGCTAGAAAGAGGTCTATTTGAGGGAGACAGGTTATTAGATTGTCCAAGGCCCTCTTTGTAGATCATACCTTCTGACAAATAGGGCTGTGTCTTGTGTGATCCAGAAAGGCCACCTTATATTTGAAGTAAAGCAAGAAGAGTAGGGACTAGAGAAAAATCTGAAGAATAGACAGGAAATGAAAGTTTGACTTAAGTCTTATCTAGAAATAACCCAGAGAGAATTAGGGAATGCTGGGCTGCAGTTGGTGGCTGGTACATAATTGGTCTGGATCCAGGACTGATGTAGGGCTCATTGAGAAGTACTGAACTGACCACACAGGCCAGGAGCTTGTGTCTGGGGTTGACTTGGGGGTTGCTGTGAATCCTCTGCAGGGAAGAAGGGAGAGGTGTGTAGAAACTAAAGGTAGGGACTCCTGGCAGGGGGACATAGTCTAATTATGGGAATAATGTGTATGTTGGCTTGCAGTTAAGAAATATGTGCCACCTTTGAGGAGGTCCCAAGTGCAGAGCAATTATAAAAGAAAGTGTTACCCTCTTTCCTCCGCCATATCATATCTGTCTATTTTGAAGTTTGCAGGAATGTCATAAATTAATTAAATTTCTATACAGGTACATAGGGATCTCCCTCCCATGACATTAAGAGCATGAGTTCTAATGCCACCCTCTTGAGTATGTCTTCAGCCTCCAGACTTCAATTGGACTTCTGGGGAACTACTTCCTAGTTTGTTTTCATCCTTACATTCTTTGCTGGACACAAACTGAGGCCCATAGACATAATTCTTGTCCAGCTGGTCTGGGTCAACTCTTTGGTGCTCCTTTTTAAGGGCATTCCCGAGACGGTGGCAAATTTGGGCCTGAAGAATTTCCTGGATGACAATGGCTGTAAAATTGTCTTCTACATTCACAAAGTGTGTCGTGGTCTTTCTATTAGCATGACCTGCCTCCTGAGTGGCTTTCAAGCCATCAACATCAATCCCAATAGTTACAGGTGGGCAAAGATTAAAGCCAAAGTCCCAAATTCCATCATCCCCTGCAGTCTTCTCTCCTGGTTGTTGCAACTTCTACTCAATATAATTGTTCTAGAGAAAGTTCAAGGCCCAAGGGTATCCATAAATAGCTCAGAGATACTCATTTATGGATACTGTATTGTTTTAGACACAATTAGTACCGAGTTGTTTTCAATTACAGTCGCACTCCCTGATGTTGTATGTGTGGGCTTCATGGTTTCTACCAGTGGTTACATAGTGTTGGCTCTCAACAGGCACCACAAGCAAGTGAAGCATATACGTATGAGGAGCCTTGTCTCAAGAACCTCTCCTGAGATCAAAGCCACCCAGTCTGTCCTCCTTCTGGTGACCACCTTTGTCTTCTTTTACTCACTCAATTTCATCTTGTTCACATATATGCATTTCAGAAAGCCAAGAACCTGGTTGGTGCAGTGCTCTGCCTTCCTGGGTTCCTGTTTCCCAACTTTTAGTTCATTTGTGCTGATCAGCAGTGACACCCAAATTCGAAGGTACTGTTGTAGTCTTTAGGGAAGAATCATCCCATGACTTTTGATTTTGATTGTATCTTCAATGCTAAGGACAGAGTATAGCCAATAGTACCTGTTAATACATATTGACTGATTGGAAGGTGGATCTTTACGTTCAGGGCTCTCAGAGTCTCATTTTCCCCCAGGGCTCTTATGTGATGGCTCTAGAAAATATCTTCCTAGGACTTTTTCCCAGAAGCACGGCTATCTAGAGATCCCTTGAGGTCAACAGCTGAACTCAAAAGGATCTTTCTCTGATTTACCATTCTCAGTGTCAGCTTCAGAATCACTGGATAGCAGAGGTGGAGGGGACCAAGGAGAAAGAAAACTTGGTAATATGAATACCTGAAAAAGCAATTCATCAGTGCATTTGATGAAGGTCTTGAACACTTCCAGAGAGAAGAAATCCACAACTTCCTTTAGCCAATCATTGTTGGGACAGAAGTAAATGTTGGGAAATGTTTTGCTTTTCCTTGTCCTAAACTGGAATCTCCTTGTCTCTGACATTTGTATTCATTTCTCCTAGTTTTGCCCTGAGTCTAAACACAAGTTTAATTTTTCTTCCATCTGATAACTCTTTGAACATTTTAGAAATTAACATATGTCACTAAGCTTTCTATTCTCCAGGCTAACCTGGAGTCACCAAAGTGATTTTCCTAAAATGCAGATTCTACTATGTCATCCCCCACCTCATTAAATACCAGTGGCTCCCTGTTTCCTCCAGGGTCAAATACAAAATTCTCTGTTTTACATTTAAAGCCCTTCACAAACTAGCTTCCTCCTACATTTCCAGCCTCCTTACACTTTACTCACAAATATGTAATTTTTGGTCTAGTGACTCTGGCCTCCTGGTCATTCCAGCAATGAGACACTCTGTCCTCTAGGCTCTGGGTATTTTCTCTGGCTACCCCCATGCCTTTAATGCTCTCCATCCTCCAATCTAATTATTGACTTTTCTGGCTTCCTTCAAGACGCAACTAAAATTCCACCTTCTAAAGGAAGCTTTCCCCAAACCTTCTTAATTCCAGTGCCTTTCCCCCATTAATTATTTCCTATTTGTCCTTTGTAGAGCTTGCTTTCCAAATATTTTGTTGTATCTTGTTTCCCTCATTGGATTGAAAGTCCCTTGAGGGTAGGATCTGTGTTTTGCCTCTTTTTTATTCCCAGATTTTAGCACAGGCTCTGGCACACAGTAGATTCTTAATAAATATTTATTGGTTGATTGAATTCATAAAGAATGAATTGCACAGGACCTGTAACCTCCTGGAATCATTCAAAGTCACTGTAAGTGAGACTTGGTAGGAAGAACTTGTAAGTCAGTGAGGTGCTACCTCAGAACCAAATTGATATTCCAAGGATCTGAAAGCAGTGAGGAAAAGCTGGGATTATATATCCCTGAGCTGAAAAATACCAGCCCTAGAGAGGCAACTAAAAAAAAAAGAGAATAAAATGAAAATGACTGAGCTGAACCAGAGAAATGAGATCTAGAAAGCTCACCAACCTTCCAAGCATGTGAGAGCATCATATTTTATTTTATTTCTTTCTTTTTTTTTTTTTAGCAATCGGGGTTAAGTAACTTGCTCAAGGTTACACGGCCAGGTGTTTCTGGGTGGGTGCTAAGTGTCTGAGCCCAGGATTCGATCTTCAGGTCATGCCAACACGGGAGCTGGTGTTCTTACTCGCTGTGCTACCTGGCCACCCCCGAGAGCATCATATTTTAATGTGTGAAGTAAATTCCCCAAAGCTTCAGAGTCGCGAACCCCATGAACCTTCAGGTACATTCAATTGCCCCAGGTTAAAAAATAGTTAATTATTGTAAAAGGTGATTACACCATTAAGGATTTTCTTAAAATTTAGCACTGAGATCTAAATACAGTCCTCCAGACATGACTGGGTCTGGGTGCATGAAAAAAGGACAATTCTGGGTACAGACTTTGGATGGTCCTTGAAAACCAAGCAAACAGATTTTTTTTAAGAAAAAATCTGGACCTAACAAACACTAAATGATAGAGGTTCATATCCTAACTAGATCAGATGTAGATACAGGAAACCACTAATGTCTATTACAAGTACTCATGTACTTTTAAGTACATGGGACATTCAACATGTAACTTTCAAAGTTTTCATTCTTCTCAATGTTTCCTTTTGATCTTCTGTTTTCCTTTGTTCATTTTTTCCTAAATTAACTTTATTTTTATATATTGAAAATGTACCTTTTTCTTCCTGCTACCTCCATGGGACGGGGAAACTTTTGTAACAAAAATGTTATAATCAAACAAAATAAAATCCCCACTGATCCAATCAGTCAATCTATATCTATGTCTTCATTGTGTGTGTGTGTGTGTATATATGTATATACATATAATGTGTGTGTATATATAGATTATGTGTGTGTATATATGTATAGATTTTATATGTGCATATACATTTGCAGATATGTGTATATGTTAATATACATACATGTATGTACGAGTATGTGTATGTGTGTGTGTATATGTATATACATATAATGTGTGTGTATATATATAGATTATGTGTGTATATATGTATAGATTTTATATATGTGTATATACATTTGCAGATATGTGTATATGTTAATATACATACATGTATGTACGAGTATGTGTATGTATACACATATATATATCTTTATCTGGGTAGTATGCTTGATTAGTGATAGTGTAAAACTATGGTTCATCCTTGCACTGACCATCATTCCTGAGTCTTTGCAATGCTGTTATTGAAAACATCCCATTCCTGGCTCTTCTCGCATCACTTGGTATCAATTAATGCATATTTTTCCAAGTTTCTCCAAAACCATTCCTTTCCCCACTGTTCAATAATATCACATTACATGCACATACCATGATGTGTTCATCCAATCCTAACTGTTGAATATCCACTGACTTTTTTCTGTTTGGTTAATACAAATAAAGTTTCTGTTCATACTTTTGTATATTTGGGTCTTTTCCCTCCTATTTTGAGGTTTATTTTCAGAATTTATTTATTTTAGTTTTCAACATTCATTTCCACAAGATTTTGAGTTCTAAAATTTTTCCCCATCTCTCCCCTATGCCCCTACCCCTAGATGGCAAGCAGATTAATTACTCCTTCCCCCAGGCTGCCTTCTCACATATTCCCCTATCTCTCCTCTTACCCCCTTGCCCCTTACTTTCTTGTAGGGCAAGATGGATTTCTATACCCCCATTGCCTGTATATCTTATTTCCCAGTTGCATGTAATAATATTTGTTTATAACATTTGTTTTTAACACTTTGAGTTACAGATTCTCTCCCTTCTTCCCTCTTCATCCACCCCCAATGGGGAGACAAGCAATTCAATATAGGTGATACATGTGTAGTTATGCAAAACATTTCCATAGTAGTCATGTTGTGAAAGACTAACTATATTTCCCTCCATCCTATTCAACCCCCCATTTATCCTATTTACTCCCTTGACCTTGTCCCTTTTCAAAAGTTTGCTTCTGACTAGCCCCTCCCCCAGTCTGCCCTCCCTTCCTTATTTTCTTTCTGTGGGCTAAGATACCCAATTGAGTGTGTTATTCCCTCCTTAAGCCTCCTTAATGAGCATAACGTTGACTCATTCTCTTTCACCTCCCTGCTCCTTCCCTCCAATGTCATAGTTTCCTCTTGCCTCTTTTATGTGAGATAATTTACCCTTTTCTATCTCTCCCTTATTCCTTCTCCCAATATATTCCTCTATCACCTCTTAATTTTGTTTTTTAGATATCACCTCCTCATATTCAACTCACCCTGTGTCCTCTATTTATGTATACATGTAGATACACACATATACTCATAAACATATACCCGCCCATACATACATATATGTATATATACATATACATTCCCCTCAAATATCCTCATACTGAGAAAAGTCTCAGCAGTTGACAACATTGTCTTTCCACGTAGGAATGTAAACAGTTCAACTTTAATAATTTCCTTATGAATTCTCTTTCCTGTTTACCTTTTCATGCTTCTTGAGATTCTTGTCTTTGAAAGTCAAATTTTCTGTTCACCTCTGTTTTTGTTCATCAATTATGCTCTAAAGTCCTCTCTTTCATTGAATATGCATATTTTCCCCAGAAGTATTATACTCAGTTTTGCTGGGTAGGTGATACTTGGTTTTAATTCTAGCCCCTTTGACATCCAGATTATCATATTTCAGTCCCTTAATGTAGAAGCTGCTAGATCTTGTGTTATTCTGATTGTGTTTCCAGAATACTGAAATTGTTTCTTCCTAACTGCTTGTAATATTTTTTCCTTCACCTGGGAAATCTGGAATTTGGGTATAATGTTCCTAAAAGCACTGTTTTTGTGATCTTTTTCAAGAAGTGATTGGTGAATTCTTTCCATTTCTATTTTGCCTTCTGGTTCCAGAATATCAGGGCAGTTTTCCTTGACAATTTCTTGAAAGATGCTGTCTGTGCTCTTTTTTTATCATGGCTTTCAGGTAGTCCAATAATTTTTAAATTATCTCTCCTGGATCTATTTTCCAGGTCAGTGGCTTTTCCAATGAGATATTTCACACTGCCTTCTATTTATTCATTCTTTTGGAACTCTGTTTAATATAATATATGAAAGAAACCAATTCAATTATATAACGACAAGAGGCATGTACCAATGGACAAATGACAGAAGGATAAACAGTGCTCAAAGAATTTCCTTAATAAGTAAAGTCATATGGAAAAGTGCTCCAAATCACTCATGAGAAAATACCATCAGTTAAAACATCTATCCAACACCCATCAGACTGGCAATGGTGGCAGCAAAGAAAAGTGACCATTGTTGAAAGGGCCTGGATTTTTGCAGGTGCCAGGCACACTCATGCACTTGGCGTGGGGGTGGCTGTGACTTTTCCTGCCATTCTGGAGAGCAATTTAGCATCATATCCCAAACATCTTTCAATTGTGCATTCTCTTTGACTTAGTGATAGTGCCAGTAGGTTTATACATCATTGTCCTTCTGTCACAAAAGACCAAAGAAATAGGAAAAGGACCTATTGGTACCAAAAAAAGTCAAAGCAGAATTTTTCTGTGTAGGAAGAAACTGGAAACCAAGGTGGGATGTTCAGCAAATCAAGGAATGTCTGAACAAATATCAATAAATGAATATTGTAGAATATAATACCGCCTCAGAAATGATTAAAGTCATTACTTCAGAGAATCCTGGGCAGACTTATGAACTGTATGAACTTGTGTGAACTGGAAGGTTCAAGAACTCTGGTCAAAACAATGACCAGCCAGGACTCCAGAGGTCAAATGATGAAACATGCTACTCACCTCCTAACAGAGGGTTATTAGAGTCAAGTGTGGAATTTTAGAAGCATTTTCACATATGATCATGGTATGAATTTTATTGATGGGGTAATTTTGGGCAAGGGTGAGGATCACTATCAATAGTAATTCCAAAGGAAAATAGGATTATTGAAGCATTTTAAAATACATGATAGAAGAAACAACATGTACATATGGCAGGGTGCAGAAGCCTTCTGAACATATACAGGGATAGGGGAGGGGGGGACATTTAGAGGGGTGTGCAGATTGGGATTGGGGGGGAAAGCATGAAAAGGGGAACTCTTGGAGGGATGGGGGGATAAGGAGTGGGACAGTGGGAGGGGGAAATAAGGTCAGAAGAAGTCGTACCATTAATGCAGCTGCTATGGAGTTTTAAGACCAATAACACCAACACACAGAAGGCCTGCTAGCACAAGTTCTTCAATCTGCTTTTCTAAAGGAAAGACAGCTTCAAAGGGTCAACAATCTTTAATTAAGCAATGAATGCAGACAGATAAGTAGAAAGAAGAATCCAATAGACAGGGCTCCAATTATCTAAACAAAGTAATAGATACATAAACTCCAGACCAGGAAGCACCAACATCTGGGTTCACAAAGCAGAAGGGGGAGGCCTCATCAATGGCTACCCAGAGTCCTATATAGCCAAATCACAAAGACATCAGATGATCATTTTTCCCAGGAGTGAGCCCCAAAGCAAAAATCTCACCTCAAAATATAGATACACTTTCAACAAATATGCTCAGAGCCAGATGGCTTCACAACCCATATAACTCAGTGCCTAATTGGCTTAGGATCAAAAGGTATGAAAGCCTTGCTGCAAGCAAGCCTCCCTGTAAGCAAGCTTCCCCCAAGCAAGCTTCCCCTTGGGCAAATTCCTCCCCCAATGGGCTCTGTGTGACTCAAGATATGTTACAGCTGTGAACTAGGCAGGAGTTCAAAGCAGCAATACATGTATGATTGAAATACCTGTGTACCTTTAGACCTGGGAATACAGCCCTGCTCCGAGGGAAAAGGGGAACACATGTGGTTACATAGACCTATGAATAAATGGGGAATATCTTATATTCCATTAACCCTACAGAAGGTAGAAGAAAAGGAGAGGCTGAGAAAGAAAATGGTAAGTAAAAGTAATCTGGAGGGAAATTCACAAATAGTAATTGTAACTTTGGATGTGAATGGGATGTTTATAGCAGGTCTCTGTGGTAGCAAACTACTAGAAATTGCAGGGATCCCCATCAATTGGGGAACGGCTAAACAAGCTATGGTGTATGGTTGTGATGGAATACAATTGTGCTATAAGGAAAACAGCAAGACTTGCGAGAAATGGCTAAGAGTGAAGTGAACAGAACCAGGAGCACATCATGCACAGTAACAGCAATGTTATTTAAGAAGGGCTTTGAGTGACTAAGTCACTTTCGCTATTACAAATACACAGATTAGCTATAAAGGACATATGAAGAAAGACACTAACTGTATCCCGAGGAAAAACTGAGAAGTAGAAGTATGTATGGAATAATTTTACATGCATGTACATATGTATGTGTGCATATATACATACATGTGTGTGTTTCTATCCACTCGTAACCATCTCTAGGGCAGGGCAGGGGGAGGGAAGAAAAAAGGAAAAACTCATTTACATGATAAGTTTTATGCAGATTTGCAGTTTCATAGGCAATCATTTTTTTTATTTTACTATGTTATAGAAATGCTTGTTTTATTCCATAAAATAACCTAATTTTTAAACAATTTAAAAGGTGGTTTGGAGCCTACTGTGTAGAACGTATTTTTTTTGAAAAGCAAACTGGATTGAATAGAGATTCAGTTCTTCTTATGATGGCTTTTTTGCCCTACCTTGTACATTAGAATGTCCACTCCTGGGGTATTTGGGGGTTGACAATTAAAAACATTAAACCTGTTGCCCCACACAGGCCTCAGGGCCTGCTCTGGTTTGTCTTTGTTTCCGGGGCTGCCAAGGCCAGGAAACAAGGCCATACTGGAAGGCCTCACCAGGCTGCCAGCCCACCACTGGTCAGCTTCTCTCGTGCTCTGCTGACCATCAGGACACAGACTCACTAGGGTGCCTGGACCACCTGCCAACCCTTTCTAGCATGGAACAACCATCCATGGTATGTAGAAGGAGAGAGTATAAAGGGATACATAGACGCCATATGCAATGAAGATGAGGAAGGTCCCAGGCCTGAGCTGACTAAAGGAGATGCAAAAAGTCACATGTAAGAGGCGGCCACACATTCAGGGGCCTGGTTAGGGTTAAACATTGTCATCCTCCCCAGAGCCCAGCAAAGTTTCTCTGCCACATACATGTGGCTGCTGGTCTGATGCTCTTCATTAAAAAGTAGTAATTGAAGAGGATGCTTTTCACTTGAGACAGAAGTTCACTTTTCTGAGATGTCCCCAGCTCCCCTTGCAGATGGTGTCCATGTCATGTGCAGGCGACATCATAATCTCAGCTCTGGGGCCATCATATCAAGGAATCACATCTCTATATTTAGCTCCCTGGCTGTATACACATATACACCTACTCTGATAGCCTCAGGTGCAGCATAGCAATAGGAGAAGCCAGATGGGTAAGATTCCCTTTATGTATCAGCCTCAAATAAAGGTTCTGTCTTTTCAGGGGCAGAGTGTGCACCAGGGAATGGAAGAAGATAAAGAAACATTGAAGCTGGATGTTTGCTGGGGACATGGTGGGCAGGTAACTATGCAAAAGGCTCAGGAATCATTCTAGAATTTTACCCCAGAATCCAAGAGGAACAGGGTCCCTACAAGGGGCTCCTTTGGTTCCTCTGGACCCATCTTAGGTCTGGGTCAGAAACTTTTGATCTTTCTGACTCTCTTCTCTTTCATCACTTATTTCCTGGATATATTTGGTCTATGACGTTCACAGCAATTTATGTCTCATGATTATATTGCTCTGCTGTCTGTGGCTTCTTTGAACATTAATATTACATAGTTGTCCTGTTTCTCCCTTTTGACCTAGTAAATTTTGCTTTGCTTTGTTTGATAAAAACGATTACAATTCCTACTGGTGGGGAACTACCAGTCTAAGTTCTCTTCCTCACTGGGCCCACATTTGTCATCTTTAGAGGTTTTTAATTCATTCCACCATCACTGGGTTTTGTTCTCTGCCTGATCAGCTTCACTGAACGCGGCTTCATGTTGGGGCCTCTCGCTCTGGTGAAACCTGCTTATTTCTAGAGCAGTGACTTTCTAACAGCATTGTCAGGGGCCTTCTTTGTCTTCCTGTCTCACCTGAGTGCCTGCATTCCGCATGAAGGGCCTCTCATCTCACAGCCTGCCTTCTCTGTTCCCTAAGAGTCGCCCTGCTTCATATTTGCTTCTCCTTTCCCTGCCCTAAGTCTCTCCATGATGTTTCCCCCCTCTTTCCCTGCTCTGACTTCAGTCAAGATCATCTTGGCCCTCTCAGCATTTTTGCTCCCTTCTACTTATCTACATATCATATCTATCATATGTCAGTTCCTTCCATGGTCCTGGGCTGACATCCTTCATTTCTTTTTCTTCCTGGCCTGGGCTGGGCAATGAAGTCCTTACACTCTTACTTAGTCATTTAGACTTAGACTTTTCTTCTGTTTCATCAGCTGAGAAATAATTACTTTAGCCTGGGAGGGGTGAAGATAAAAGAAATACAAATTATTAATGCAACTGCAGTGGTAGGTACCTTCTTGGATAGACACAGCCTCCAGAAACAAAAGTCACTTTTAAAACCTATGCCCAACTGCTAGTTCCTCCCCTGTCTCCCCATTGGCTGGGTAATACAGGGGGTACAACTTTCTGATATGCCTACTGCATAGTTCCCCTTAACATGTTTCTCTCTCCCACTACATGTATTGTATGACCATTAAAACGACCCTTGAGTCCTCCCAGAGGACAAGAAGTTAATATGCATAAGCTTATTATGTATGAGCATTCCAAGAAAGGTTTAATCTTTACTTAGCTGACTCCTGTCTCAAAACAAGATAGAGACCAGTTGGATGCTTGCTTTGCCCGTTTATCTTCTGTGTGAGACATAACTCCTTCATTACGTCTCCCATTCTACTGATTGTTATTCTGAATTTATGGAAACATTTCTCCATTATACCTCTTAATTCCACTTCTTCTGCTAGAAGATAATCTAGTACTAATTTATGTTCATAGAGTCTTCTACAATTAATTTATTTTCCTGCATGAGCTGCAAGTCTGGTACATGTGGATCCCCTACATTTCGCAAGTCACATATTACACAGTTTCTGTGGAAACAAAAGTTTTAATCATTCCTCACAATTCCTCATCTTTTTATTCAAATTTTGTTTCCACATCTTGCTCAAATCTAATTAATGCTTCCTCACTCCCTTTCCCATATGAATTCTTCCCTTCGTCCATCTCTCCTTGAAGTAAGTATAGATTATTTTGAAGAAACAGAGGTGGGGGAAAGTGAAGAGGTTGATCGGCCCATTGACAAATCAAAGTGCCCCTGAGTAAGTACAAATACAGACACCCAAAAGAAAAAGGTAAAGCAATGGATTGTGCATTTAGAAGTCTCATCTCATACAGTTTTCTTGTCTGGATGCTCATTCAAGCTGTCTTCAGCAGAGCATCTTCTTGTCATCTTTTTGTACAAATTCTCTTTCTTGTGTCCTACAAAATTGATCTTGATACAATTTTAAATTACCACTCAGCCCTTACACCCTTATTATTCTTATACAAGTCTATGCTGTTTCTCCTATTTTGTGACCCAATTACAGAGAAATGAAAGTTGGAGAATGATACTATTCCTCTTATACTCCCCCCCAAAAAATGTTTCTAAGAGTCATTTTCCTCATTCTTGGTACTCCGGCACCATATGGCAAGCCACCAAATCTTGTATGATTTTCAGGATCTCTCCATCAAATAAGGGTTTCCATGAGAATTTTCCAAACATCACAAACTATGAACTTTCTCCTCCCTAACAATCAGGCTATCTACATAGACTGTCCATCCTTCTACAACTTCCTTGTTTAGTGCTTTCTCTAACACCTAAAAGGTCTCTTTCTTCTGTCTTTCATAACCAACCTTCTTGAAGCATGTGTCACATTTACTCATCTAAACTTAGACACTACTCCACTCCAATTTCTCTTATTGATTTTCTCCACTATTTTCAAGGAGCACTTTTCCCAAACACTCCTCCCAAACATCTTTTACAGACTGAATCATCTATTTCTTTAAAATACCACTTAGCTCTGGTCTCCTCTCCTCAACACTTCTCACTGTATCTAAATACTATCCCAAAATCTCCCATCTCTCTGCATAAATCCTTCTAAGTCTTTGGGAACCACAGTATACTTTTCCATTAATATAAAAAAAAACATTCCTCAAGTTACCTCCCTTTTAAAAAATTGTACTAAAATTATTTTCCCAAAACTAAAGATGTTTCTAATTCAGTTTCAATAATGAATAGAATAGGGGCAGCCAGGTAGCACAGCAAGTAAGAGCACCGGCTCCACTGTCAGGATGACCTGGGGATCGAATCCCAGGCTCAGACACTTAGCACCCACCCAGAAACACCTGGCCGTGTAACCTTGAGCAAGTTACTTAACCCCGATTGCTTAGGGGCGGCCAGGTGGCTCAATGAGTAAGAGCACTGGCTCCAGTGTCAGGATGACCTGGGGATCAAATCTGGGCTCAGATACTCAGCACCACACCCAGAAATAACTGGCCGTGTAACCTTGAGCAAGTTACTTAACCCCAATTGCTTTTTTAAAAAATAATGAATAGAATAACATCTATGTCTTTAATCAGTTGTACCAATACCCAATTATTCTTAAATCCTTTGGGGGCATGTAAGGACATTATTTCATACAGTCATACTTTATGACAGTCACTTGTCCTGGTGTAAAAGCCAATTGTTAGAAATCTTTTCTATCTATTGTACATAAACTTGCAACTTCTCAGCAAATCAAATTCATTGTTTAGAAACTTCATAACTGAAACAAGTAGCTTTCTTGGGGCTGATGACCTTGCCCACACAGATGGTTTCCAGGGTCCTTGGTGAGTTTATAAAATAAGGAGCATCGACATGGACCCCAGTGAGGCTGAAACAAATACCCCTGCCTGACAGCCCCCATACATACAAGAGAACTGTTCTGAATGGGCAGCACCAATCTGGATAAGGTTTTCACCCAATCTCCTCCTTTCCATACACAGTAATCAATTAACAACTTTAGGGTTTAGCATTAAAACAGTAACCAACAGTATAATCAAATTGCTCTAACTATAATACAAATAATTAACTTCAAGTGACATCAAATGCATTTCCAGATCATATAAAATCACCAATAAAAGGATGGGCTGTCTTACCCTAAGTACAGATGCTGACTGGCAGACTTCTCTATCTGCAACTTCTCCCTCTCCTTCCTTTTCCCAGGGAGGTTGCTGCACTCTGACATACCTTCTTGACTGAGGAGGAGGAAGTGGGGGAAGGGAATGATGAGATTGCTTCCCCCATCCTGGTTCCTAAAATTTTCCTAGTTTATCTTGTGTCTTCTATCCTATCATTCATCTTCCTCATGCTATCTCTAGTCTCCATCCCCCATAAAAACCTCTAAAAACTATTTCACTATGCTGAAATCTCTATATTAGCATAACTCCTCAAAAATCAGGGTCGCATCTAGCTTTCCTACCAGGAGACCCACACTGATTTCTTAATACCTTTTTGTTTATTTTCTTGTATACAATATATTCTTTACAGATTGGTTTAGCAACTGTATATTTACTTATACATCCATACTTCCTTAATGCTAGGCCACACATTACTGGCAGTCTTCTTTTGCTTCCTTGATGTAAAAAATGACAAAATTTCTTTCATGATTTGTTTATTAACCATTTCTCTCCCATAAGGTAATAACCAATGGCCTTATTCATTTCAGTCTCCCCAAACTTACTCAAATCTTTCTTTTCAGCTTCCTGAACACAGGGATAACTCTTGTCTTAGGGACCTAGGGAATTAACACATACATCATCATAGATATTATGGACATGGCAGCCTCCTTAGCTTTCTCATTTACTAATCTGTTCCCCTTCACTTCAAATACTTCTCCTTTCACAGGTACTATATGGCAATTTCATTTGATAATATTAAGTTGGCCAGTACCTGCTTCGCCAATTCTTCATGTATTAGTTCCTTCCCTTCCCTAATTATCATTTCCCTTTCACAGCAAATTCTTCCAAATGTATAAACTATTCCATAAGCAGATTTGGAAAATTAAGAGTAGGTTTGGACCTAATTCTGCTCAATACCAAATTACTGAAACAAATTAGCTTGCAAATAGAAATTTAGTAGGTCTTCTAAAAATCACACCAAAGATCTTATGAAACATTTCTTCACAAAACTATTTCCCTTTCTCAGAAGCAGCTTACAATTTATCCTGATATTATTACCTACCACACAATTCCTAAATTCTCTGGTCATAAACCCTTTTTGAAATAATTGATAAAACTTACAAAAGGAGATTTCACATGGTCTTTTCTTCACATAATTGTGAAGTTTCCTTTCACAAACATACTTTTGTAAAAATTTTATTTGTGCAATAACTCCAAATAGCTTAGTTAAAAATCTCACAAATTTTATAAATGATAGCAAAACAATCTTAACTGAAACTTCCTTTTAAATAAGGACAAACTTGGAAGCTTATGATTTCTTCAATTACAAAACTTCAAAATATCATAACACATGGCTATAATGCCCTATTTATGATTTTTCTGTTCCTCTGACAATATAATTCTTAATTTAACAACATTTAGACTATAAGAAAAATTAATTTAAAAAAAAGAAAAATTGCTTTGCTGGCAACACAAATGATACGATTGTTTACCAAATTATACAGTAAGAGAAAGTTTAGAAATATAACAATACCATAAACAATTATCATGTATTTAAACTTTAAAACCAAACCTAATCAATTACCTATCTGGTTGACATGAATTTACTTGGATGTGTTTCCAAATTGCTTTACACAGAAAATCATTCATCTCATCACCATTGACATAAACTTCACATCTAAGAAAATCAATATAAAGTTAACACATGTGAAGCAATTATATTTAATTTAAACTGTTTACATTCAAAAAGCATTTGATTTATGTGAAGCATTATGCTGAGCACTTGTACAATCTTGTGATTCCCATAAAATCCCGAGGAGGTGGATTCCTCCTTTCTTTCTTATCTCTCTCCCCCAATCTTTCCTACATGCTTAAGCCTTCTTACTTTTCCGTCTATCAACTCATCCCTCTGGTGGCCTGTTTTTAAAGGCCCTTTAAAACTACACACACCTTATTTCTTTCTCGCTCTAACCCGCATTTCTCTTACTCTCTTTGACTTGCCTCCAACCATCATATAATCTGAACAGTAAAATATTTTTCTGTCTCTTTATCTCTCCCATACACCCACATCTTTAATGCTGCTGCAATCAGGGAGGGAGGGAGAGGGGGAGAGAAAGAGAGAGCAGAATTCCAAGGAAAGTCCAGCTGCAGCCCTTGCTACTCTTGCTGGCTAACTGCATTTTAAATCTTACAGGTTATCAGATTACACACAAACGCTCACTCCACACAGAGACACATACAGAATAGATATAGACAGTGCAATGCAGATCTTCTCTTTTTAAGAAATAAGTCAATTTAGGATTAAGATTAGACCAGTCAAAACTCAGACTTTTCACATGCCAGTTTATTCTGACTTCTAGCAAATTTACAAAGGATATCTTTCCCAACCCCAACCACCCACCCACTCCCCCACTACCACTGACATGCTGGGATATTCCCACATATCTTACCAAGAGACTATTTCAGAGAAATATTTCCTGAAGAATATCCTTTCTCCTTTTCTGTACCCCCCCTCCCCATCCTGCTTCTTCTGCCCTAGAGTTTTTTGTAAATATCCTATTTAATACTCATCTATCCCTGAGAAGTTTCCCTGTGTTGATCCTTTCTACACTCTTGTATGGATGCCTTCCACAATCCTTTGGTCTTAGACCACCCCGATATTCATGGAATCTATAAGATGCCTCCCCCACTTACAAGACAATATTTCAATAGTCCAAACTTCTGACCTTGCCCCTTATTTGAGCTTACACAGTGACCAAGGATTCTGTGCCCAATTTACATTTTTCTGTTCATCCCTCCTTTTCAATTTGCCTGGGGTTTCTGCAGTCCAACAGAGAGCATTCACCCCCAATATCCAATACATGAGGACATTAAAATTAATAGGACCAGCTTCCTTGTTCTTTCAAGATAAAGACTCTCTTTGCTCTGATGCCTATACATTTCCCAGCCATTGTACCAAAACTTTGAGAAATAACTCATTCAGGCTGGGGGGGGGGGGGTGAAATGGCGGGTGTCTCATTGGATAGACAGACCCTCTAGAAACAAAAGTAAGTTTTAAAAACCTTTGTCCAACTACAAAGTCCCTCCCCTGTCTCCCCATTGGCTGCATAATACAGGGCACACAACTTTCTGATATGCCTACTACATAGTTCCCCTTAACATGTTTCCTCTCTCCTGCTACATATACTGTATGACCATAAAAATGGACCCTGATGGGGCAGCTAGATAGGACAGTGAATAGAACACCAGCCCTGAAGTCAAGAGGACCTGAGTTCAAATCTGGCCTCAGACACGGAACACAAAAAACTAGCTGTGTGACCTTGGTCAAGTCACTTAACTCCAACTACCCTACCTTTCCCCCTCCAAAAAAGTAAAATGAACCTTTAGTCCTCCCAGAGGACAAGAAGTTAATATGCATAAGCTTACTATGTGTGAGCATTCCAAGCTAGACTTAACCTTTACTCTGCTTAGCTGACTCCTAGTCTCAAAACAGGATAGAAACCAGTTGGACCCTTGCTTTGCCTGTTATCTTCTGTGTGAGTTATAACTCCTTCATTATGTCTCTTTTTCTGCTGATTGTTACTCTGAATTTATGGAACCAATTCCGCTTCTGCTAGAAGATAAAGAAGATAATCTAGTATTAATTTATGTTGATAGTGTCTTCTACAATTTTATTTTCCTGCATTTTCTATATGTCAAAAGGCTTTCTGGTATGTATGGACCCCCTAGATTTCATAAGTCATACATTACATCATTTCTGTAGAAAGAAAAGTTTTAATCATTCCTCAAAATTATTCCATAGAGACTGAGGGATGAGCTAAAACAGTTTGAGGTGTGTGTGTGTGTGTGTGTGTGAGTGAGAGAGGGAGAGTGAGAGAGAGAGAGAGAGAGAGTTAGAGAGAGAGAGAGAGTGCACAAGGGGGGAGAGAGCAGAGAGAGAGAGAGAGAGAGAGAGAGAGAGAGAGAGAGACAGAAAGAGTGCACAAGTGGGGCCAGAGACAGAAAGACAAAGAGACTGAGACAAAGACACATATAGAGAAAGAGGGAGACAGAGACAGACAGCGAGAAAATGTTACAGAGGTAGAATCAGAGACAGAGAATGAGCACATTGATATGCACTATTGCCAGCCCATGGACAAAGAGCTATGGAGAAAAATACAATAAAAAAAAAGATGATCCCTACTTTCAGGGAGCTTGTATTCTGAGAAGATCTATTATGTCCTTAGTGAAGGGAAGTTGAAAAACAAGGGGGGGAGGGAACAGGGGTGATGCTGATGGTGAGTAAGGAGAGTACTCCTGAGAGTGAACTGAAATAGAAGTGAAGTGAAGATGGTTGAGTTTCATAAATGGTTATCCCATCCAGAGATTCACCAATAGGGAGCTCAGGTCACAAAGTGAAAACATTTCCCAGTGAGCAAGACTCCTGCTATAAAGGTGCAGCTAGATGGTGCAGTGGATAAACCATTGAAACTGGAGTCAGGGAGACCTGAGTTCAAATCTGGTCTCAGATATACCCTACCTATGTGACCCTGGGCAAGTCATTTAATGCCCGTTTGCTTCAGTTTCTTCATCTGTAAAAAGGGTATATTAATAGCACCTACCTCCCAGGGTTATTGTCAGGATCCAATGAGATAATAAGCGTAAGGGCTTAGCATAGTGCCCAGCATATAGCAAGTGAAATGTATATATTAGCTATTGTTATTATTGTTATTATCTCAGAGTGAAGGTAGAAGCAGCTCTACAGAGCAGGAAAAAAGGATTGCAGAAGGATGACCAGTTGCTCAAAAACCATTTGTTAAGCACCTACCATGTGTCAAGCACAGTGCTAAACGCAGAGGAGACCAAAAAAATAAAAGACGAAAACCATTTCCTGCTCTGAGTGAACTCAGTCTCATGGGAAAAAATAACATAAAATCAATTATATACAAACAAAATATATACAGGAGATAAAGGAAATCATCTTAGAGGGAAGGCACTATCCTTCAGAAGGACTGGGAAAGGCTTCTTGTAGAAGTTCAGCTCAGACTGGATAGAGGGAGGGAAGCCAAGAGGGGCACATGAGGAAAGATGGAGCTCCAGGCATGGGGCACAAGGAACAAAAATGCTCAGTCGAAAGATGGAGGATGATGTGTGAGGAAAGCCAAAGGGGCCAGTGCCACTAGTTGGTAGAGTCTCTTGGGGCCTGGGGAAGGGAGTCAGGTAAAGAAGACTAAAAAGGAAAGAAAGGGAAAGGTTATGGACATCTTTTAAATCTGAACATAGAGCATCATATTTAATCTGGATGTAATGTGGAGCCATTGGAGTTCATTCTATAAGGAGAGGAGTGGCAAGGTCAGAGATGCCCTTTAGGCAGAAGATTCCGATAGCCCAGGGGAGGATGAGCTAGAACATGGAGAATATTGAGGTAGGACACTGACAGTCATGAGGGGTGAGGATTTGCAACCTTCTGGGGTCAGTGTTGGCAGAGAAAAAGGGCAGTACATGAGAAATATGACTAACGAAGGAAGGACAGAACGTGGTCAGAGACTGGATATGGAGGATCAGAGAGCAGAAAGTCAAAGCTGACACCTCGGTTGTGAGTCTCAGTGGCTGGGAGGATGTAGAACCCTCAATAGGAATACGGCAATTTGGAAAGGGGGAGGGCTTGGGGGGAAAGATAATGAGTTTAGTTCTGGAAATGTTGACTGAGTTGTCTAGGAGACATTCATATTGAAGTGTCTAATAGACAACCAGAGATGTCAGACTAGAGGACAAGAGTTTAGGCCTAGCCAGACAGATCTGAGAACTATCGACACAGAGATGAATCCTTGAAAGCTGATGAGATCCAAAGATCCCCACAGTGTAGACGGAGAAAAGAGCACCAGGTGGAGCATGTGGGGGACACTAACCACTAGTGGGCATGACCTCGATGAAGATCCAGGAAAGGAGACTGAGATGGAATAGAAAGTTGGAAGGACGGCCAGGAGGCGGACATGGCACAAAAGCCTAGAGAGCAGAGATTACCGAGGAAAAGGAGGCAATCAATGGTTTCAGCATCAGTATAGAGTGCAAGAAGGGTGGATACCGAGAGGAGGCCATTAATTTGGGCAACTTTGGAAAGAGAAATTTGGGTGAAAAGAAGAGGTTAGAAGCAAGACCATAAAGAGTTAAGAAGGTGAGGCTAGAGGACAATGGTCCTGAATATGACCTTCTCAAGGAATTAACCACAGAAGAAGACATGACAGTGGGTATGGGAGGACGGCAGGGACATTTTTAGAGTGTAGCAGAGAAATGAGCTTGTTCATAGGCAGGAGGAAGACAGCCAGTAGACAGAGACATTAAAGTTTAGTGAATAAGAGAGGAAATAGAATACTTCAATAACCGTGTCTTAGAAAAAAGAAATTGAATAAGCCATCAATGAACGCCCTAAGAAAAAATCTCCAGAGTTTTTACATCAGGTGTCTCTGCTAAAGGCCTCATGTCTCAAATATGTAGAGAACTGAGTTAAATTTATAAGAATACAAGTCATTCCTCAGTTGATAAATAGTTAAAAGATATGAACAGGTAGTCTTCAGAAGAAATCAAAGCTACTTATAGCTATATGAAAAATGCTCTAGATCACTATTCTTTAGAGAAATGCAAGGTAAAACACCTCTGAGGTACCACCTCATACCTATCTTATTGGCTAATTTAACAAAAAAGGAAAATGATGGCTGTTGGAAAAAGTGTGGGAAAATTGGGACATTAATGCATTGTTGATGAAACTGTGAACTGATTCACCCATTCTGCAGAACTATGTCCAAAGGGGCTTTCAAACTGTGCATACCCTTTGATCCAGTAATACCACTGCTAGGTCTATATCCCAAAGAGATCAAAAAGAGGGAAAAGGAATTATTTGTACAAAAATGTTTAGAGTAGCTTTTTTGTGGTGGCAAAATTGAAAATTGAGGTGATATCCATCAATTGTGGAATGACTGAACAAGTTGTGGTATATGATTGTAATGGAATATTATCATGCTATGAGAAATGGCAAGCAAGATGATTTCAGAAAAACCCAGAAAGGCTTACACGAACTGATGCAAAGTGAAGTGAGCAGAACCAGGGGGACATTGTACACAATAACTATATTCTATGGTGATCAACTGTGAATGACTTAGTCATTCTCAGCAATACAATGATCCAAGACAGTTTTAAACGGCTCATGATAAAAAATGTTATCTGCCTCCAAAGAAAGAATTGATGGAATCTGAATGACGACTACTTCTCACTTTATTGTTCCCTAGGTTTGTGTTGGTTTGGGAGGGGGGGGGGATGTCTACTTTCATGAAATATCTAATACAGAAATCTGTCTATGTCAAACTGCTTAACTTCTCAATGAGGTTCTTGGGGAGAGAGGTAGGAAGATAATTTGGAAGTTAAAATTTTAAAATGTATGTTAAAGGGGCGGCCAGGTAGCACAGTGAGTAAGAGCACTGGCTCCAGTGTCAGAACGACCTGGAGATTGAATCCCGGGCTCAGACACTTAGCACCCACCCAGAAACACCTGGCTGTGTAACCTTGAGCAAGTTACTTAACCCCAATTGCTTAGGGGCGGCCAGGTGGCTCAGCGAGTAAGAGCACTGGCTCCAGTGTCGGGATGACCTGGATCAAATCCGGCCTCAGATACTCAGCACCACATCCAGAAATAACTGGCTGTGTAACCTTGAGCAAGTTACTTAACCCCGATTGCTTTTAAAAAAATTGTATGTTAAAATTTTCTTTGCATATAATTGAGAAAAAATGAAATACCATTCAAAAAAGGTTAGTGAGACAGTAGAGATAATAGAGAAGGCAAGATGCTGAAGAACACGAGATGGTATGGGATCACGTGGGCATGTAGAGGGTTTTGGCCTTTGCAAGAAGCACCACCCTTTCATATGAGTCACGTGCGAAGGTGGGAATAAGGGGAGAAGTCATCTGAGGGATGTGAGATGAGAAAGAGGGGGAGAGGAAAGAGTTCTCTGTGGATAGTCAATTTTTTTTTTTGGTGAATAAATATGAGGTAAGGTCATCAACTAACAGAGTGTTGGCCATCTGTGTTATGGGTAAACTTGGAGTGGAATGAAAAGGTTTGAAGCACATACTGTTGTGAGTGAAAGAATGAATTGATTAGAGATTGCCTTGATCGATTAGAACTGCCTTGCTCTGGTGAGAGTCCAACAAAGTAGACCTAGTAATTATAGTTTTGTAACATTATCCAGCCCCTTCAGCAGCAAGTCTATAGGAGCAAATATGTTGCTTGATGAGAATAATCCAAAGTTGGTGTTCACCAAGGCATGACTAATACTAAAGCTACTGGGCAAGGAAATAGAGTAGAGGATAAAATTGAATTGACATAATTCACCATGGGGTCAATAATGTAAGGAAGAAGAAGCATATAACCAGTATCTATGAGATGGTCTAAGAGTGAGCTGGAGTTTGGCAAAACTGCAGATCAAGGTTAGGATAAAGAACAGGCTTACAGGTGACATGTCAGAGGGCAAGAAGGAATAAGAAAAGATTGAGATGAGATAAAGGAATTTTAGAGCTCATGAACAATGAAGTAGAACTCTTGTGACTGATGTAAAATATCAAGACCATTACCATTTCTGTGTGTACCTGACCCGAAGTAAAGGAGATCATGGGAAGTAAGTATACTAAAGATCTAGGAAGTTAGAATAGTTCAGAGAATATCAACAGTTATATTAACATCCCCTACTCTAAGGTCATGGGTTGAGATAGAAGGGCTTTGAGGCAGTATGGTGGCAAACACCCCAGCATCCCAAGGGTGGCTGCCAAAACGGGTTCTTAGATCTGCTTTTCTAAAGGAAAGCAACTCAAAATGGGTTAATAATCTTGCTTTAATCAACCAAACATATAATTTACCTAGTTCAGGGGGAAAAGGTCAGCACCCCGAACTTCAGAGTATACTGACAGAAACATTTCAAGCAGACAGGCCTCCAACTGTCCAACCATTACATCCATACCAAATCACAGTTACCAGAGAGGGAAGCATCAACATCTGGGTTTTCAAAGCCTAGGGGCTCTCAACACCTGCCCAGAGTCTCATCTGGTCAAATCACACAACACTTCTCAAAGTGAGCACCCAAACAAAGTCTCACATCAGGCATTATATAGCCTCCTGGGTCAGAGAATGCAACAACTGTCTTGACCCACTGCCCAATCACACAGCACCAAGGTATGGGCATTCCTGAAAAACAAGACTCCCATCACAGGCTCCAGGGGCACTTGAGCCTAGGGGCAGGGAAGATCTTAAAAATTTACATTCCCATTATAGGCAGTTAAATGGTACAATATTTAGAGCATGGGAGTCATTCAGTCAATCAATAGTACTAAGAGCCTACTGTGTGCCAGGCACTATACTTAGTGCTGGGGATACCAAAAAAGGCAAAAATCAGTCCTTGCCCACAAGGAGCTCACTATATCTTGAGTCAGAAATAGTTAAATTCACATCAAGTTTCGGTCACTTCCTAGCTGTGTGGCCTTGGACAAGTCACAACCCTTTTCTGACAGGATCTTTTCAATCTGTAAAATGGGGACAGTTATAGCACTTTCCTTTCAGTTGTGAAGATGAAATGAGCTTTGAAAATTTCAAAATGCTACATTACTATTAATATTATTATCCATTCACCAAACTCATTTAGGAAAGAAGGAGAATGCCCTTCTGTCAGCGGACAACAGCTCCCCAAATCTTGATTAGGTTGCAAAGCTGGGATTGAATCAATGTCATGAGACGAGAGGTTACTGAATGGTGTTGGGAGAGGGAGACTGTAAAGGGAGGAATGGGAAGTAAGGAGCTTTCTGATTTTCTCACCAGCCTAAAGGAGTTAGGGGTATGAATGATAGCACAGCCATTTCTGGAAAGGGGAGTCAGGGACACAATGTCACCAGGACGGAGCCTGGTCTTACAGAGAGCTAGAAGATGGAAGGACTGAGAAGGGAGAGGCTGAAGATAAAAGCTGGTGTGTGGAGCAGGCATTTGAGAGGGCAGAGTAAGAAGGGCAATAGATCTGGAGTAGGAAAGTGAGAAGGGAGGGAGGAGAGGAGGAGAGCAGGCAATGTTGGATGTGGAACAGGGTTGGCCAACTGCAAGCTGGTGGTTCAGAATTACTGAGACGTGGAGGATATGAGGCAGGCAGGTGGAATGGCAAGCAAAGGAGAATGTAGATCCTTGTTTCAGCTCTTCAAGTGCCTTTGAGCCTCACCTGTGATTACATTGAGTCTTTGTTACAAAGAGAACCTGTGAAGCCCCCAGTGGGAAGGACTTGCCAAAGACCAGAACAGGAAGGACATAAAAGGTTGGCGGGACAGGGAGGAGCTGACGACATATATAAAAGCCCCAGCACAGCTGGGACTGAGCAGAACTGGGAGGAAGGATGGCTGTGGTGCCTGCACTTTTTCTGTGTTGATATTACTTTGTCAGACTTGTCAGCTAACAAAGGATGTTGCTGCTCTTACAGAAGCCCTGAGACCTTACTGCTGGTTCAGAAGCCCTGAAAGAGGACTTTCTTGTTGTCTGTTTACCGAAGTCTCGCAGGAGGGTTTCAGAGGTCCTGGGACTTTACTGATGATTTGTGTTGATTTCTCAGACCCTGTCTGGGGGTCTGTGTTGACTTCACAGGCAGAAAGTTAATTGCTGATGGTGCCAGCAATGTGCATGAATATTGTGGCTTTGTTAAGTATTCTCTTCTTAGAAACAGAGACTTTGAAGGGCTTGAGCTGGACTGGTCACCATGAGTTCTGAGTTGGAGCAGGAATTGTAAAAGGAGCTGAGATCTGCCTACCTGTGAATCCAGGTGATGGTTGGGTGAATTCAAGCAAAGGCTGGGAGTATGAAGAGGAACCATGGAGTTTGGGAGTCAGCATCAAGCCAAGATGAAAGGACCTTTCCTTGGGTACTTAGTGATGACTGACATCATGATTTACTGTGGCCTAGGAGTGGGAGAATTTTGTACTTTGTACTTTGTACCCCTTAAGGATGATTGAGTTAAGGATGATTGAAAGGTAGTCTCCAAACAAGATAGAAGAAAACTCTGACTGAAAAAATTAAGACAATGTGACCTAGGGATGGGAGACCTTGGTACTTTGTATCCCTTAAGGAGGATTGGTCCTCAAGGATGATAGAGTTAAGGACTTAGTAAATGATATCTTTTGTTTAAGAATATGTGGCCACTTCATTATAAGTTATGATGTTGTATCATTATGAATACTATACTTCGGTTTCTGTGAATGTTTGGCTTTAGTTTACTGCTGAATAAATAGAGAGTTCACCATGCTATGTGATCAGAACCTTAGAGCTATTCACAGCAGCAGTTCTCGAGAACTGCTTGGGCTTGGCTTGACAATAGGTGATGCTGTGTTCAGATTACTGGGTTTGGAGTCAGGGAGACCTCAGTTCAAATCTGTCAGATCCTTATTAGCTGTGTGATGCTGGACAACTCTTTTAACCTCTGTCTGCCTCAGTTTCCTCCTCTGTAAAAAGTAATACTAGGTCCCAGGGTTGTTATGATGATCAAATGAGATAATATTTGAAAGGCATTTAGTACAGAGTGTGGTACAAAGTAGGTGGTTAGTAAATGCTTATGCCCTCCCTCCAAAGACGAAATATACCAACCTTTGAGGAAAGAGTCCACGCATTACATCAGTGACTGAGAAGAGGTCTATTGAAGGAGATAGGGAATGTGATTTTTCAAGACTCTTTAGATGTCCAACCTCCTGGCAGGTAATGAAGCGTCCTATGAGATCCAAGAAGCCTGTTTTACAGCAGACGGTAGGCAACCACAGGGTATACTGGGTAAGTCTGGAGAAGAAGTAGGAGGTGACAGCTGAAGTGGTCTGAGCCAGGAATGGTCCCCAGGGCACTAGAGAAGGGCAGGGTTGTAGACAATAGCCCTGTTGGCCAGACATAATGCAGAATACACTGGAAGACTCAAGGGTGAAGACAGGGTCCAGTGGCCTGCATCCGGGCCTGCCTTGGGGAACCGAGTGAAGTCTCCATAAGCAAGATGCCAGAGGTATATATGAGTAACAGGTCTGACAAAGACACATGGCTGAACTGTGGAAATTGTGAGTTTTGGAGGTTGTCGGTCGGGAAAATACCTTTCCTTTTCATTTGGGCCAGACAGATCTATTTATATGGTAAAGTGACCATGTTAGGGTGATTTCAAAAAAGTCATAAACATTCAGTTTCCATACAGGTACATAAAGTTATCCATACCATGGCACGAAGACCATGAATCCAAATGGCATCATCCTGAGTATTGTTTTCTGCTCTCAGACTGTCGTCGGGGTTCTGGGGAACTCCTTCCTTGCTTGTCTCTTCTTCTTTATGTACTTCATTGGACATAAACTGAGGCCCATTGACACAATTCATGCCCAGCTGGCTTGCTTCAATCTCCTGTTGCTTCTCTCCAAAGGCATCCCTCAGACAATGGCAGTTTGGGGTTTAAAGAATTTCTTGGATGACAATGGATGTACGCTTGTTTTCTATTTTCAGAAAGTGTCTCGAGGTCTGTCCCTCAGTATCACCTGCCTCCTGAGTGGCTTTCAAGCCATCACCATCAGTCCCAGCAGCTCCAGGTGGGCAGAGGTTAAAGCCAGAGCGCCAAAGTACATTGTGCCCACCTCTTCCTTCTGCTGCATCACCCATTTACTGCTCAACATCATTGTTTTTGTGAAGGTCAATGGCACACAGAGCTCCAGAAATAGATCAGAATTACATGATTATGGATTCTGTTCTGGTTTAGAAGCCACCAAAATTGGTGATGCCCTTTTTGGTGCTGTGGTCTTGCTCCGTGATGCTGTGTTTGTAGGCCTCATGGTCTTTGCCAGTGGTTACATGATATTGCTTCTGCATAGACACCACAAGATAAACCAGTACCTCTATGTGAATAGCCTTTCCTCAATGACCTCCCCTAAGGCCAGGGCCACCCAGTCTATCCTGCTGCTGGTAAGCACCTTTGTCTGCTTTTACTCACTCAATTCCACTTTTATTTCATTCATGTATTTCAGAAAGCCAAGAATCTGGTTAATACAGTGCTCAGGCTTCCTTAGTGTCTGTTTCCCTACTTTTAGTCCATTTGTGCTGATTAGCAGTGACTCTCAACTTCTCAGATATTGTTATGGTCTTTGGAGAAAGAAAGTCCCCCATCTTTAGTCATTCTTTGTACCCCTAGTACTTAGCACAGAACCTGACCGATCATCCATACTTAATAAAGGGAAGTTGACTGTCAGCCCTTCCTCACTCAAATCCAAATCAACTGCACGTCATGTCATCATCTCCCTGACATGACGGTCCTCTTGGGAATCTCACTTTATTGGCAACTACTGGACCTCATAATAAAAAGAAAATGCTCAGAACTTGATGCCTCAGCTTCTCTTCATTGAAGTTGTTCATCATGATAATTGGAGACCCCACATGGGATTCCAATGAGGGTCTCCAGTTCCCGGGACTTCCTCTCAGAAGAAGTCCTCTTGGAGGACTATGCTGGAGGCTGAACTCTCCCACAGACCTCAAGCTAAACTTCCTCCAAGCAAAGTGAGCCCCCACTATGCCAGGGAAGATTTTATTCCCTTGTCAGGATCCTCATGCCAAGACCACTCCTCTTCTTTTACTCCCCCTTTTTACTATTAAGACACACCGTGTCTTCCAGAGCAAAGACCCAGCAAGCAGGCTGTGCCCTAAGCTTGGCATAACCACAGTCCTTTGCAGCTCACACTCTGGATGAACAAAGCCACAGAAAAAGCCCAGAATTGTTTCACGCCAGGACCATGTGGCCTCTGAGCTGGGACAAGCACTGCAGGACCTGTGTTCTGGTCATGAAGCCCTGCTATGAATCACACTTGTCTCACTGTTGCTGTCCCTCCTCATTGTCACAGATACAGCTCATGTAGCCACTAGTATATATATATAGAGAGAGATTTTCCTGCACTAAAGCAGGACATCTACTAGAGGGAGCCCCAGCACATGTGCTTAGTTTCCTTCCTTCAACAGAATAAAGAGAACTTTTTGCTTCTGACCACTGTTAGCTCTGGTTTCATTTTGTTTTTATTTTATTTTATTTTTAAGAGTTAACTGTGGTTGTAATAACACATGTACACTGGCTGACCTTGATGCCCTGTTTGCCCTCATTGAAGGCATCTGACAATATGGCTGAAAACATCAAGCCAAAAAGCATGGGAGCAAGCACACAGCCTTGGTTCACTCCCTTGGTGACTGGGAAAACTCAAGAGAGTCATCCATTATTCAGAAACTGTGCAAGCATGCACCAAAAATAGAAAGGGAAAATTAGAGTAAAACTCCTGTGAGTTTAAATAAGCCTGCAAGTCAGAACTTAAAAATCAGTATATCTGATAGCCATGATTGGGGAATTACAGAGTGAGATTAGTTCTCTGCTTGCCTCACACATACAGCAAGACTTCCACTTTTTGATCACCTTCCAAAAGTTTCCAAAGCCATTTATATTTCTTCATCTCTGAATATGAAGTTTTTGGAGGACACTGTAGAATTGATTTTAACTTTAGTGTTACAAATTCTTTGAAAGGTATACTTAAAAACTGCAGTTACAGGGAATGACAAATTTATTACAGGATGAAAATGGGATTCTTTTTTTATTAAGAGGCAAAACAGGAAAATTTTAGACCACTTTCAGTTTTCTGTCCAAAAGAATAAAAGAAAATGAAATTGAAATTGATTTACCCTTCTGTTGCTGAGTGCTTTTAACCAACAACCTGGAGATGTAAACTGGCCACTCCATTGGGATGCCCAGTTTGAAGGTGAAGCCCAAAATTCTGCCAGAGGGAGAAAAGCTTGTTTGAAATTCAGGAAAAGTAAGTAAAATTTAACATTTTTCTGTGAGGACTATAATGAGTTTGAAAAAAACCGAGAGAAATATATATTAATTGTTCATGGGTGGGCAGAGCAATATAATAAAAATGCCAATTCTACCTAACCTAATCTACTTATTTGATGCCATCCCAATTAAATTAACAAAAAAGTATTTTACTGAGCTAGGAAAAAAAATTTAAAAATTCATGTGGAATGACAAAAGGTCAAGAATATCAAAGGAATTAATGAAAAAATGTAAAGGAAGGAGGTTTAGCAGTATCAGAACTGAAACTATTCTAAAGCAGTAATTACCAAAACTATCTGGTACTGGCTAAAAATAGGAGGGTAGATCAATGGAATAGAGTAGACATACAATTTACAGCAGAAAATCAGCCTAACAACCTTGAACAACCTTGTACTTGACAAGAGTAAAGACTTAAACTTTTAAGATGAGAATCCATTATTAGGGAAAAATTATGAAAACTGAAAAATAGTTTGGCAGGACTAGGTAGAGACCAGTATCTTACACAATTAACTAAGATAAGGTCAAAATGGATACATGATCTAGATATAAAAGGACATGTCATAAGTAAATTAGAAGAACATAGAACATATTAGCTGTCAGACTTACGACTGAGAAAAGAATGTATGACAAGAAATGGAGAGCAGAGTGCAATATAAAATAGATAATTTTGATTACATTAAAAAGATTTTGTACAAATAAAATCAATGTAGCCAAGATGAAAAAGAAAGCACAAAATTGGAGGAAAATTTTTATAGACAGTTTCTTGGATAAAGGCCTCATATCTCAAACATATAGGGAACTTTATCAAATTTATGAGAATGAGGCATCCTTCAATTTATAAATCATCAATGGATATAAACAGGTAGTTTTATGATGAAGAAATCAATGCTATCTGAAAAAATACTCTAAATTATTATTGATTGGGAAAATGCAAGTTAAAACAACTTTAAGGTAACATCTCACACCTGTCAGATTGGCTAAAATGGGAGAAGGGAAAAATGACAAATGTTGCAGGAGGCAGAGCAATTGGGACACCATTTTGGAGAACAATCTGGAATTATGCCCAAAGATTCATAAAACTGCATATACACTTTGACCCAGCAATACCACTAAGGTGATGAGGGGGAAAGGAAGAGTGTCTATATGTTTTAAAATTTTTATATTGCCCATAAACTGGTGAATGACTAAAGAAGTTGTAGTATATGTTTGTGATGGAATACTATTGTACTCCAAGAAATGATGAGCAGGTTGATTTTAGAAAAACATGGTAAGATGTGCTTGTGTAATGGTACTGGGGATTTGAAGACCTTCCCTGTCCCTTTTATTGGCTAGTAAACAGGCACTTAGCACCTTGTTTCAAGTTCACAATTGTATCAAGTGCTAAGATCCAGAACTTGTGAGTCCCACAGTGGGAGGAAGGTGCTGATGTAACAGGAAGGGAAGGAACAGAGAGGAGCTAATGCCATATATAAAGAAAAGCCCAAGCTAGAGAGCCAGTATTGCTGAGGGAGAGCTGCCAGGATCCTGGGAACTTCTTAGAATTGCTGAGAGACAGAGAGATGCTAGGATCCTGAGAACTTCTGAGAACTGCTATGAACTGAGAACAGAACTGAGAAGAACTGAGAAATGAGAAGAGAGGAGAACTGGGAGAAAGTATGGTTGTGGTGCTGGTACTTTGTCTGTCTGTTGAGATGCTGCTTTGTCAGATTTGTCTGCTGATAGAGGATGTTGCTGTTGTTACAGAAGCCCTGGTACCTTGCTGCTGGTTCAGAAGCCCTGAAAGAGGATTTTCTTGTTGTATGTTTACAGAAATCCTGGAGGAGGGTCTTACTGATGTTTTCAGAGGTCTTGGGATGATAATGATGACGTGTGTTGACTTCTCAGACCTTGTTATTGGTTCTATGTTAATTTCACAGACAGAAAGTGAATTGATGAGGATGCTGGCAATGTTTATGAATGTTATTATGGCTTTGTTAAGCTTTGTCTTCCCAGGAACAGAAACTGTGAAGGACTTGAGGTGGACTAGACACTATGAGCTTCAATGGAAAAGGAACTGCACAATTTGCTGGACAAAAAACTGAGAGCTGTCTGCCTTTGATCTCAGATGACAATTGAGTAGATTTAGGCAGGAGCTGGGACCATGGAAGAGGAACCATGGAAGCTGAGAGCCTGCCTTGAGTCAAGATGAAAAGACCTCTCCTGGGGCTTTAATGCAAACTAAGAAGATCATGATTTCCTGTGGCCTAAGGGTGGAGAACTCTGTGCTCTGTATCCTGTACCTTTTCAGGATGACTGAATTAATAATGATTGGAAACTAATCTCCAATTAAGAAGTAAGAACACTTTTTGACTGAGAGATTAAGACAATGTGACCTAGGGGTAGAGAAGTTTGACCGTTGCACTTTGTGTCCATTAAGGAGACAAGGCTCCTTAAGGATGATTGAATTGAGGACTTACTAAATAACTGAGTTACTAAATGATTAAGTTACTAAATGAATGTATCTTTGGTTTAAAACCATGTGACCACTTTGGTGAAAACTGTGTAGCCATTTTAGTGATAAGTTGTTATGACATAATATTGTGGATGCTGTACTTTGATTTCTGTGAATTTTTTGTCTTCGTTTTTTTACTGAATAAATAGTTCCCTATACTGTGTAATGAGAACCTTGAAGCTGTTTACAGCAGCAGTCCTCTGGAAAGCTCCTCGTGGTTGGCTTCGCAGCATGAAATAATGAAGCATGAAATGAACAGCGCCAAGAGAACAATAAGAATAATACTGTTCTAGGAATGACTGTAAACAACTGAGCTATTCTAATCACTATAAATATTCAAATCAGCTCCAAAGGACTCATGAAGAAAGGTGCCGTCCACCTCCAGAGAAAGAAATAATAAATAAAAGGATACATAGTTTATGTGTGTGTGTGTGCGTGCACGCATGTGCCAAATGGTGGCCTTTGCTAGTACATGGTTGGAAAGGAGGGAGGGAGACAGTTCAGAACTCAAAATGTAGCAAGAAATTAATTTAATTTAATTTTAAAAAGAAAACAGAAGAAATGGACTTTGTTTTTGAGTGATTTGGAAGGAAATAGAGAAAAAATTTAAATACTTAGATCCCTTCTGAAAATCAGTCTCTATAAGACACTTTTTAAGGTGCAATTCCTGTTAGCTCTACTATATGAAATTTTAATAAAAACAAATACTTTAAATCAAAAATTATTATACTACAAATCAAAAGGATATTTCTAATGCAAATCATTGTTGACAAGGAGGGAGTTTTTATTATAGATCATAAAGGAATCTGCTTTACTGTCAAAGAGTTGGTGAAAGTGGTGTAAAGTCTTAGGGAAAACTATAGTATTGCTGTGGTGGTGGTTTCATTCAGACATGTTGGACTAATTGTCACCCCATGGACCATACTGTCCATGAGGTTTTCTTGGCAAAAATATTGTAGTGGTTTTCCATTTCCTTCTCCATTGGATTAAGGCAAAGTGAGGTTAAGTGACATGCCCAAGACCACACAGCTAGTAAGTGTCCTAAGCCAGATGTGAACTAAAGTCTTCCTCAATACAGGTCCAACACTCTGTCTCCTGAGTCACCTAGCTGCCTCCAAGGCTATATACTATCAAGAGGTACTGTTGTTTAATTTACTTTCACAAGAGTATTCCAGCAGTTGTAATCTCTTATAACCTTTCCATCTGAGGTGATTTTTTAAATTAAAGCATATTCTAATCATTAACAGTGGGCTCAAAAATTTACAATCCTGGCACTTAGTGACCCTGTGATTGAGGTTTTAAATTGTTAATATTAGTGATCATGTATACTTGATTTAGTTGAATCCAGAGATCAATGTAGTGTGATAAGGATTTCTGTTATTTAAAATCATTAGGAAAATAATTCTTCTTTGATGAGAGACAAACTGAAAACTCCCAGATGCTTGAATGGATACAACAATTGAATACCCTACAGTATTAGAAAATATCACAAAAAAAGAAAAGAAAATATCACAAACTTTGTAAAAGGAAGAGGGAATTAGGAACAAAGATCTTTCACAATCCAAGAAAAATGCTGGCAAGTTTCTTTATACAATTAAATGCCAGGACCAAAATGGAAGTTGCATTCATGCAGCTGTTTGGTTGGTTGCTGACCTCCATTTTCATAGAGGACCAAAATGACATCACTGTGCTAGCGTCAATTTTCAATGTGTGTGACTATGACCAACCACACCAATATGAGCTCAGAATGCTCTATCACAGGTTGGGCGCAAATAGTCCATGTGAACATTTGGGGTGGATTCTCTAAATTTACAAATCCTAAATTTCCTTCCAGCTGTTTCAATTCTGCTTTTCTTATAGAACACAGCACCTTCTCTGATGAGGGAAAACCATGCTGAGAAGTCCTGTGCCAGTGTCTCCCATGTCACACAATCAATTCCAAAGTTCTTAAGAGAGACCTTGAGAGTGTCATTGTATCTCTTCTTCTGACTGCCATGTGAATGCTTGCCCTGAGTGAGTTCTCCATAATATAGTCTTTTTGGCAAGGGTATGTTTTACCTTTGAACAACGTGGAGAACAATCTGGAATTATTCCCAAAGAATCATAAAATTGCATATACACTTTGACCCAGCAATATCACTTTTAGTTTTTTTCTGTCTTAGATCATAGCATTGTGGAGAAGAGCTAAGTCTATCAAAGTTAGTCATCACACAATGTTGCTGTTACTGGGTACATTGTTCTCCTAGTTCTGCTCACTTCACTCAGCATCAGTTCATATCAGTTTTTCCTGGTTTTTCTGAAGTGTGCCTACTAATAATTTCTTAAAGCACAATAATATTCCATTACATTAACATACCACAAATTGTTCAGCCATTCCCCAGTTGATGGGCACCCCCTCAATTTCTAATTCTTGACCATCACAAAAAGAGCTGCTCTAAAAATTTTTGTACATGTGGGTCCTTTCCCATTTTTATGACTTCTTTGGGATACAGACCTAGAAGTGGCATTGCTGGATCAAAGGGTGTGCACATTTTTATAGCCCTTTGGACATAGACCCAAATTATTCTCCAAAATAGTTGAATTAGTTCTCAACTTCACTAACAATGCATCAGTGTTCCAATTTTCCCCCATCTTCTCCAACATTTATCATTTTCCTGTTTTGTCATGTTAGCCAATCTGATAGGTATTATGCAGTGCCTCAGAGTTGTTTTGATTTGCATTTTTTTCATATGACTATAAATAGCTTTAATTTCTTCCTCTGAAAACTGCCTCTTCTTATCCTTTTACCATTTCTCAGTAGGGGAATGACTTGTACTCTTTTGAATTTGAGTCAGTTCTCTCTATGTTTTATAAATGAGGCCTTTATCAGAAACACTGGCTATAAAAATTGTTTCCCAGCTTTCTGCTTCCCTTCTAATCTTGGTTGCATTGGCTTTGTTTGTGGGAAACCTTTTCAATTTAATGTAATCAAAATTATCCATTTTGCATTTCCTAATGTTCTCCATTTCTTGGTCATAAATTCTTCCATTGTCCATAAATCTGACAGGTAAACTACTCCTTACTCTCTTAATTTATGTATTGTATCAGCCTTTATATCTAAACTGTGTACCCATTTTGACTTAATCTTGGTATACAGTGTAAGATGTTGGTGTATGCCTAGTTTCTGCCATACTATTTTCCAGTTTCCCCAGAAGTTTTTGTTAAATAGTAAGTTCCCAGAAGCTGGAGTCTTTGGATTTATCAAACTGTAGATTACTATAGCCATTGACTATTGTGTCTTGCATACCTAACCTATTCCACTGATCCACCACTCTATTTATTAGCCAGTAGCAAGTAGTTTTGATGCTTGCTGCTTTATAATACAATTTAAGACCTGGTAAGGCTAGGCCATCTTCCCTTGCATTTCTTTCCATTCATTCCCTTAATATTCTGGACCTTTTGTTCTTCCAGATTACTTTTTTTTATTGTTTTTTCTAGCTCTATAAAATATTTTTGGTAGTTTGACTGGTATGGCACTGAATAAGTAAATTTGTTTAGGTACAGTTGTCATTTTATTATATTAGTTTGCCTACCCATGAGCAACTAATATTTTTCAAATTGTTTAGATATTACTTTATTTGTGCAAAAAGTGTTTTGTAATTGTGTTCATATAGTTCCTCGGTTTGTCTCAGTAGGTAGACTCCCAAATATTTCATAATGTCTGCAATAATTTTAAATGGAATTTCAATATCTCATGCTGTTGGGCTTTGTTAGTAATATATAGAAATGCCAGTGATTTATGCGGATTTGTTTATATCCTGAAACTTTGCTAAGTTTGTTAATTATTTCAAGTAGTTTTTAGTTTATTCTCTATCAGTATACCATCATATCATCTGCAAAGGGTGATAGCTTTGTTTCTTCTTTGCCAGTTCTAAGGCCTTCGATTTCTTCTTCTCATCTTATTGCTCAAGCTAACAATTCTAGTACAATATTGAATAACAGTGGTTATAATGGATATCCTTGTTTCACCCATGATCTCATTGGAAATGCTTTTAATTTATCCCCATTACGTAAAATGCTTACTGATGGTTTTAGATAGATGCTACTTATCATTTTAAGGAAGACTCCATTTATGCCTATGCTCACTAGTGTTTTTAATAGGAATGGGTGCTGTCTTATGTCAAAAGCTTTTTCTGCATCTATTGAGATAATCACAGACTTCTGTTAGTTTTGTTGCTCATATGGTCAATTATGCTGATAGTTTTCCTAATATTGAACCAAACCTGCATTCCTGGCATAAATTCTACTTGGTTGTAGTGTATTATCCTTAAGAAAAGCTGCTGTAAACTCTTTGTTTTTTTTTTCATTTTTCAAATGCTTTATTAACTTCTGATTTATATCATTCATTTCTACCAGATTTAGAGTTACAAATTTTCTCCCCATTTTTCCCCTACCCACTGCCCCAAAATATCAGTCCCACAGGATATCCCTTCCTCCAATCTGTTCTCTCCCACATTTTCTCCCATACCCCTTTTGACTTTTCCAGTAGGGCATGGTGGATCTCTATGCCCCGGTGCCTGTATATCTGTATATCTTATTTCCCAATAACATGTAAAATAGTATTAATGAATACACACACACACACACACACACATTTGATTTTAAAACTTTGAATTCCAGATTTATTCCCTTCCTTGTCACCCACCCTTACTGGGAAGATAAGCAGTTCAGTATAGGTTGTACATGTGTAGCTAATGCAAAACAATAACATAGTAGATATATTGTAAAAGACTGACTATATTTCCCTCCCTCCTATCCCACCTCCCACTTGTTCGATTTTCTACTTTGATCCTGTCCCTTTTCAAAAGTGGGTGCTTCCAACTTCCCTCCCCACCAAGCCTGCCCTTCCTTCCATCATCCCCCCTCTCATCCCCTTTCCCCCTACTCTCCTATAGGGTGAGATACCCTATTTAGTGTGTATTTCATTCTCTCCCCAAGTCAAATTCAATGAGAATAAGGTTGACCCATTCCCTTTTGCCTTCCTATTCTTCCCCTCCATTGTAACCATTTTCCCTTGCCTCTTCTATATGAGATAGTTTACCCCATTCTGTCTCTCCCCATCTCCTCTCATTATATTCCTCTCTCACCTCTTAATTTCACCTTTTAAGTATCATCCCTTCCTATTAAATTGGTCCTATGCCCTCTATCCATGTATACCTGTAAACAGATATACATACATTCACATATGTATTCATATGCCCATATACCCTCATATATAGACATATATATGTGTATATATATATATATATATATATATATATATAATTCTATTCCCTTCAACTATTTTCATACTGAGAAAAGTTTGATCAGCTACAACTATTGTTTTTCCATGTAGGAATGTTAATAGTTCAACTTTGATAAGTTCCTTATGATTTCTTTTCCCTGTTTACCTTCTCATGCTTCTCTTGCTTCTTGTATCTGAATGTCAAATTTTCTATTCAACTCTGGTTTTTTCAGCAAGAATGTTTGAAAGTCCTCTATTGCACTGAATGACCATATTTTCCCCTGAAACATGATACTCAGTTTTGCTGGGTAGGTGATTCTTGGTTTTAATCCCAGCTCCTTTGACCCCCAGAATATCATATTCCAAGCCCTTAGATCCCTCAGTGTAGAAGCTGGCAGATCCTGGATTATCCTGATAGTGTTTCCACAATATTAAAATTGTTTCTTCCTGGCTGCTTGTACTATTCTCTCCTTAATCTGGGAATTCCAGAACCTGGCTATAATATTCCTAGGAGTTTTCTTTATGGGATCTTTTTCAGGTGGTGATCGGTGGATTCTTTCAACCTCTATTTTGCCCTCTGGTTCTAAAACATCAGGGCAGTTTTCTTTGAGAACTTCCTGGAGAATGATTTCTAGGTTCTTACTTTGATCATGGCTTTCAGGTGGTCCAATAATTTTTAAATTATCTCTCCTGGACCTATTTTCCAGGTCAGTGGTTTTTCCCATGATATATTTCACATTGCCTTCTATTCTTTCATTTGTTTGGAGTTGTTTAATAGCATCTTGATTTCTCATAAAGTCATTAGCTTCCATTTGCTCCAGTCTAATTCTGAAGCAATGATTCTCCTCAGTGAACTTTTTAGATTCTTTTTCCATCTGGAAAATTCAGCTTTTTAAGGCATTCTTCTCCTCATTGCCTTTTTGAGCCTCTTTTGCCATTTGAGTTAGTCTGTTTTTTAAGATGTGATTTTCCTCGGTCAGGCTGTTGACTCTCATTTCATAATTTTCTTGCATCATTCTCATTTCTCTTCCCAATTTTTCCTCCACTTCTCTTATCTGCTTCTTAAGGTCCTCTATGGCCTATAACCAGCTCATATTTTCCTTTGAAGCTTTTGGTGCAGGAGTTCTGACTTCACTGTCTTCCTCCTGTTCCATGCTTTACTCCTTTTTGTCCCCAAAATAGGAGTCCAATGTTGGAATCTTCTGTTTGCTTTGTTTCTTTTGCCTGGTCACGTTGCTCCTTAGTCACTTGACCCCTGGGCTTTTTGCCACAGTAGGACTCTGCCACCAGACAGGGGAGCTTTCATCCCAAACGCTGGGGTTTTCTCAGCTGCCGGAGGTATCAGATGGGTGCCCTCTCTGAGGCCTCCACACTCTCTGGCAAGCTGGACACACACCCCAAAACCTCCACCCTAGACTGCAATCCAGATCCAAGCAGGTTAAAGCAAGAGTGATTACCCCTCAGACTGGTTGCTTGGTCCCCCTACACTCTGCAGGCCAGGAGCTGAAGCTGCCACATGGCACTGGCTGGCTGTACTGGGTGTCTCAGCTGCTTCTCGCCCCGGGGGCAAAAGCCTATGCACTCCCACTTACTGGGTCCCAAAGTCCAGACTGTACTGACCTCTCCCTTTGTCCTGCGCATCCATGTATTGATAATTCTGGAAATGACCAAGCTGCTGCTTATCTGGAGTCCCTCCAGCCAGTGGCTGGTCAGACCCACCCTGGGGCTAAAACCTCCGGCACACCGGCCTGGGCTTGGCTCCCAGAGTGCTGCGCTGGACAATTCCTGCCAGCCTGCTGAGCTGTCCTCAGAGGGAGGTTAGCTTCTCTGTATCATTTTGTGGGTTCTGCAGCCTGTAATCTCTTTGTTAACATTTTATTTAAAATTTTTGCTTCTATATTCATTAGGGAAATTGGTCGATAATTTTCTTTCTCTGTTTTGGCTTTTCCCGGTTTAGTTATCAGCTCCATTTTTGTATCAGAAAAAGAATTTGATAGGACTCCTTCTTTACCTACTTTCCCAAATAGTTTATATAGTACTGGAATTAATTGTTCTTTAAATGTTTGATAGATTCATTTGCAAATCCATCTGGCATTGGAGATTTTTCTTTGAGAGTTCATTGATGGCTTGTTTAATTTCTTTTTCTGGAATGGGCTTTTTAAAGTATTTTTATTTCCTCTTCTGTTAATCTGGGCAAGTTTTATTTTTGTCAATATTTATGAATGTCACTAAGATTGTCAAATTTATTGCCATACAGTTGGGTAAAATAGCTCCTAAATATTGTTTTACTTTTTTCTTCATTGGTAGTGAATTAACCCTTTTCACTTTTGATACTGGTAATTCTGTTTTCTTCTATCTTTTTTTAAGTCAAATTAACCAAAAGTTTATCTGTTTTATTTTGGTTTTTTTTTTCCATAAAAACAAGCTCTTGGTTTTATTTATTATTTCAATAGTTTTCTTAATTTCAATTTTATTATTCTCTCCTTTGGTTTTCATAACTTCTAATTTGATATTTAATTGGGGATTTTTAATTTGTTCTTTTTCTAGTTTTTTAAGTTGCATGTCCAAATCATTGAGCTCCTCTTTCTCTATTTTATTCACATAAGCAATAAAGGATATGAAACTTCCCCTCAAAACCAATTTCTCCACATCTCATAAGTTTTGGTATGTTGTCTCATTATTGTTATTCTCTTTGATGGAGTTATCTGGGGTTTTTGTTTTGCTTTTTGGAGGGGGGAAGGTAGGGCAGTTGGGCTTAAGTGTCTTGCCCAAGGTCACATGGCTAGTTTTTGTGTTAAGTGTCTGAGGCCAGATTTGAACTCAGGTCCTCCTGACTCCAGGGCCGGTGCTCTATTTACTGTGCAACCTAGCCACCCCATGGATGGAGTTATTGATTGTTTCTATGATTTGTTGTTTGATCCCCTCATTCTTTAGGATTGGATTATTTATTTCCAATTAGTTTTTAATTTAACTTTCCATGATCCTTTATTACATGTAATTTTTATTGCATCATGATCTGAAAAGGATACATTTACTATTTCTGCCTTTCTGCATTAAATTGTGAGGTTTTATGCCCTACTACATGGTCACCTTTTGTGTAGGTGCCATGTACCACTAAGAAAAAGGTATATTCCTTTCTATGCGATTCGATTCAATTCAATCTTCTCCAGGGGTCTACCATATTTAACTTTTCTAAAATTCTATTCATCTTCTTAACTTTTCTCGTTTATTTTGTGGTTAGACTTATCTAGTTCTTGAGGGGGAGGTTGAGCTCCCCCATTAGCTGTCTATTCCTGTAACTCCTTTAATTTCTCCTCTAAGAATCTGGACACTATACCACTTGATGCATACATGTTTAGTAATGATATTACTTCATTGTCTCCAGTACCATTTAGCAGGATGTAGTTTCCTTCCTTATCTCTTTTAATTAGATGTGTTTGCTTTTGTTTTGTCTGAGATCAGGATTGTTACCTCTCCTTTCTTTTTTACTTCAGCTGAAGCATAATATATTCTTTTTTTTATTCTGGAAAACTTTTTATTGTAGGTGGAATGGGACACAGCAAGTTAGATGACTCCAATTTTGTTGGCAACATCTAAAGCATCATAGTCTAGAGCAAGACGGACATAGGCCTTCTTCTTTCCATCAGGCTGGATCAGTGTGTTGACCTTGGTCACGTCAATGTCATACAGCTTCTTTACGGCCTGCTTGATCTGATGCTTGTTGGCCTTGATGTCCACAATGAAGACCAGGGTGTCGTTGTCCTCAATCTTCTTCATAGCAGACTCAGTGGTCAAGGGAAACTTAATGATGGCAGAGTGATCAAGCTTGTTTCTCAGAGGGGCGCTCTTCCGAGGGTATTTGGGCTGCCTTCGAAGTCTCAGTGTCTTGGGTCGCCAGAAGGTGAGGGATGTTCGGATCTTCTTCTTTTTGTGGCTATGGACACCCTTGAGTACCACCTTCTTGGCCTTCAAGGTCTTGGACTTGGCTTCTGTCTTGGGGGGACAACAACTTCCTTCTTCACCTTCGGTGCCATCTTGGGGGAAAAGGAGCATAATATATTCTACTCCAGCTTTTTACCTTTACTCTGTGTGTGTGTAGGCATCAGATGTGTTTCTTGTAAACAACATATTATAAGATTATGGTTTTTAATCCACTCTGCTACCCACTTCCATTTTATGGGAGTGTTCATCCAATACACATTTGCAGTTATGATTACTATCTCTGGCTTTCTCTCCATCCTATTCCTCCCCCCATTTATTTTTTCTCTCTGCTTTCTCCCTTCCCTCCTTCCTAGAGTTTTGCTTTTGACCACCATCTTTTTCATAACTTCTTTACTCAAAACAGTCCTCGCTTGTTTTGTTGGACTGTAGGTATTAACTCAAATCTCTCCAGTTCTGCCTGGACTACCCTGGCCCGATGCTTGCGGATGCAGTGATAACTCCAACCACCCATCCTGTAAATTCACTCTTTGACAAGGAGTGAGGCCTGAATCATTGGAATGAGTATTGTGTTGTCCTGTTTGCCTGTACAGTTGTAACCAAAGGGAGAGCAAACTTCTACAATGCTCTTCAAATTAGCTTTGGGCTAACTCTATACATCTATTTTCTCATTTACTAGGATTGGTTAATGCGCTTCATTATTGAAGATGACCAAAGTGACATCACTATGTTACAGTCCAGTTAGAGCGCATCTACCTGCCATGGATCAGGCTGCCACAAGCTCAGAATGCTTTACCACAAGTCGGGCACAGACGGTCACACGAACAACTCTGAAGTTCTTGAGAGAGACTTTGAGAGTTTCCTCATTTCACTTCTTCTGGATGTTTATGAACAAAGAATCATCCTTTCTGACCACCGACCCAGGCCTTGGGATGAGTGATAGTGGGGGGCTAGGATGTGGCCACCATCCCAAATGGTGACGTTTTTTTCCTGATTAAGGACTTGAAGGATTGAATCACATTGTGAGGCTGTGAGCTCCTTGAGGGCAGAGACTGTCTTTTACTCCCTTTTGTAGCCCCAGCACTTAGCACATAGTAGGTACTCAATAAATGTTTTTGACTGACTGAAAAAAATGTCATTTTATTCTTTGTGTCGTTTGACACTTATTTATACAGTTTGAAACTAAGATCCTTGTGTAAGTGATAACAGTGATTAAATGTTTTTCTAAAGTAATGACAGAAGAGCTGGGAGCAAAATGGCAGAGTAGAAGCAGGGACCTGCTTGAGCTCCCCCCTAACCCTCCAAATGCCTGTAAAACGTGAATCCAGACAAATTCTAGAGCAGCAGAAGTCAAAAAATGACAGAGTGAATCAAATTTCCGGGCCAAGGCAATCTGAAAAGGTCTATTGCACCGGGCTTGGAGCTGCGCACAGCCTGGCACAGACCGGACTGCAGCAGGCCTCTGGGCACTGAATCTCTGGCAGCTGTGACAGTTTCCAGACTTCTAAACCCACAAATGCCAAAGACAACATCAAAGGTCAGTGCGAAAGCTCTCTCATCTGGGTGTCATAGACCCAGGGCAGTGGTGGCTGCCTCTGGAGCTCTCAGCTCCAGACACTGATCTGGATTATGGTCCTGGGGTGAAGAGGAGCGCTGGCATGGAGGAGTTGGTGGCGGCTGTGGTGAGGGATTGCTCCTCACAGTTCCAAAGCAGAAAAGGGTGCTTGTGGTTGCTCATGAATCAGAGCACAGGCCAGGGGAGGAGTAAACACTTCTCCTTTGATCATACCACTTTGGAGGAATGGCGAATTCACAGGTCCCTAGAGATCTCTCTGAAAACAGCTGCACAAAACCCCTGAAACTAAACACTAGGGAGAGAGGTTACTCTTTCCCCAGAGAGCAGAGCAGTACCTTAGAAGGTGGGAGTTGGTGCTGATGAGCACAAATGGGCTAAGAGCCGGGTAACAGGCAGCTACAAAGGCAGGCTGTGCACCAGCCAGACCCTTGGCTTTCTCAAATATATATATGCTGCCAACATGGAGTTGAGCGAGTAAAAGAACACAAAGGCACTCACCAGCAGCAGGACAGATGGGTGGCTCTGGTTTCAGGGCAGCCTCTGGGGGCGGGTTTGGTCATGCAGATGCGCTGGACGTGTTTGTGGTGCTTGCACAGAAGCAACACCATGTAGCCACTGCTAAAGACCATCACACCCACACACACAACATCAGGGAGAGAGAGCAGGGCTATGAAGACTGAAGCATTGATTTCGGGCGCTGCGGAAGCGAAACAATATCCATAAGGCAGCACATTTGAGACGTTTCTAGACAACCTGGGGGCTTCAGTTTTCTTGAGAACAAGGATGTTTAGGAGCAGATGGAAGATCCAGCAGAGGGAGCAGGTGAGCACGAGGTAATTTGGGGCTCTGTCTTTAAGCTCCTTCCACCCGGAGATGCTAGGACTGAGGGTGATGGCCTGAAAGTTGCTCAGGACGCAGGTCATGCTCAAGGAAAGACCACGAGACATCCTGTTGAGGAAGAATGGAATTTTAAAGGCGGATCATTCAGCCAGTCCTTTAGCTTCACGGCTGCCATGGTGTGGGGGACACTCCTCGAGACAATCACAGGGAGGTTGGCCCAGGCCAGCTGGACAAGAATCATATTGATGATCCTCATTCTTCATCCACTGAGGATCATCATGGCAAAGAGACAAATTAGGAAAGAGTTCCCCAGAGCCCCAGCTGCAATCTGAGAACCAAAGACAGCCATCAGAATAGTTTCTGAAGGATTCATGATCTTATTTTGCTGGGAGATTATTGGCATTCAGAGCCTTCAGGACCTGAAAGTTGCTGCTTATTCTTTGTTTTCAAAGAAGACCAATGACATCACGATGTTGGGGTCAAGGTACAGCGTGTCCAGCTGCGGAGGCTCAGCCCGCTGTGCGTCCAGAAGGCGCGACCACGGTGGTCCGTGAGAGCACTGAGGGTGCAGGTGATTCTGCATATATGCCACTCTTGTTTCCTTTTGCTCCCATGATTCTGCTCTGCTCATGGAGCACACCTTCTCTGATGTGGACACAGCATGTTAGGTGGTCCTGTGCCTGTGTTTCCCATGTCTCATAGTCAACACTAAAGTTTTTCAGAGAGAGGCAGAGTCAAGATGGCAAAATAAAAGCAGAAACTTGCTTGAGCTCTCCCTCCAACCAACTCCAATACCTATAAAAAAGTGACTCAACAAATCTTAGAGCTACAGAACCCACAAAGTGACATAGAGAAACGAATCTCCCACTGAAGGCAGCCTGGCAGGCTGACAGGAAGGTTCTACTGCACCAGGGTGGGAGCTGAGTACAGTGCATGAACTGTGCCAGCCCAGACCAGTGGCACAGAACAACCAGAGCAGACCTCAGGAGTTTGAATCACTGCCACATGTGGCAATTTCCAGAATTATCAACCCATAAAAGCCAAAGAGAAAGTAAAAGGTCAGTGGGGAACTCTGTTGGACCTGGGAGAGAGAAGAGCATGGTCTGGCTGCTACCCCCAGGGCAACAGAGGTGGCAGCAGCTGCAGCAGCAGCATCCTACTGAGCTCCAAGCCTACAGATCACAGGGGGACCAAGTGACTGTCTAGAGGACAACTGCAGGAATCTCTTTGCTAGTTCTGAGGGGAGATTCTCTTGCTTTATCCTGCTTGGATCTGGGTCACAGGCTTGTGTGGCGGTGCAGGGGTGAGGAAAGCTAAAGTGGCAGAGTTTGTTGAGACTGTGGAGAGGCAGTCTTCCTCACAGTTCTGAGGCAGGTGCCCAGAATAAATTCTGACAACAGTTGCACAAAATCCCAGAAATTTGGGACATAGCACTCTCCGTTCTGGAAACAGAGTTCTATGATGACAAAGGGCTCAAAAGTCAAGTAATTGGCTGGCAAGATGAGCAAACAGAGGAAGCATAATCAAACTATAGAATCATTTTTTTGGTGACAAAGATGGTCAAAACATAGAAGCAGAAGAAGACAGCAAAGCCAAACCTCCTGCATCAAAAGCCTCCAAAAAAATGTGAACTGGTCAGAGGCCATGAAGGAGTGCAAGAAAGATTTTGAAAATCAAATAAGTAGAGGAAAAACCGGGAAGAGAAATGAGAGTGTGGAAAGAAAATAAAGTCAACAGCCTGCTAAAGGAGACCCCCCAAAATACTGAAGAAAATAACACCTTAAAAATAGACTAACTCAAATGGCAAAAGAAGTCCAAAAAGTCAATGAGGAAAAGAATACCTTAAAAAGCCAAATTTGCCAAATGTAAAAGGAATTTCAAAACTCACTGAAGAAAATAATTCCATCAAAATTAGATTGGAACAATTGGAAGCTAATGACTTTATGAGAAATCGGATCCAAACATATGAAAAAATAGAAGGCAATGAGAAATATCTCATTGGAAAACCACTGACCAGGAAAATAGATCCAGGAGAGATCATTTAAAAATTATTGGACTACCTGAAAGCCATGACCAAAAAGAGAGCCTAGACACCATCTTTCAGAAATTATCAAGCAAAATTGCCCTGATATTCTAGAACCAGAGGCAAAATAGAAATTGAAAGAATTCACCGATCATCTCTTGAAAAAGATCATAAAAAGAAGGCTCCTAGGAATATTTTAACCAAATTCCAGGTCCCAGGTCAAGGAAAAAATATATAAGCAGTCAGAAAGAAACAATTTGAGTATTGTGGAAACACAATCACGATAACATAAGATCTAGCAGCTTCTACATTAAGGGATCAAAAGTATTGTAATATGATATTTTGGAGGTCAAAGGAGCTAGGATTAAAATCAAGAATCACCTACCCAGAAAAACTGAGTATAATACTTCAGGGGAAAATATGGTCATTCAATGAAATGGAGGACTTTCAAGCATTCTTGTTGAAAAAACCAGAGCTGAACATAAAATTTGACTTTCAAATACAAGAAGCAAGAGAAGCATGAGAAAGTAAAATAGGAAAAAGAAATCATAAGAAACTTATTGAAGTTGAACTATTTACATTCCTACATGGAAAGACGATATTTGTAACTCATGAAACTTTTCTCAGTAAGAGGATAGTGGAAAGGAATATATATATATATGTATATATATATATATATATATATATATGTATATATAGGTGGGTGTATGTGGGTACATCTATATGCGTGTGTATGTGTATACATATATACATAGACAGAGGACCCAGGATGAGTTGAATAAGAAGAGATGATGACATCTAAAAAATAAAATTAAGAAGTGAGAGGAGAATATATTGGGAGAAGGACAAAAGAAGAGATAGAATAGAGTAAATTATCTCACATAAAAGAGGCAAGAGAAAACTGATGCAAAGGAGGGAAAGAGCAGGGAGGTGAAAGGGAATGAGTCAACGTTACCGCATTGAATTTGGCTTAAAGAAGGAATAACATACACATTCAATTGGGTATCTTACCCTAGAGGAAAGTAGGGGGGAAGGGGATAAGAGGGGGATGATAGAAGGGACGGACAACGGGGGGACAGGGTAATTAGAAGCAAACACTTTTGAAAAGAGACAGTCAAAGGAGAAAATACAATAGGTGGGGGGGGCAGGATAGGATGGAGGGAAATAGTCTTTCACAATGTATCTGCTATGGAAATGTTTTGCATAACTACACATGTACAGCCTATATTGCACTGCATGTCTTTCCCAGTGGGGGTGATGAGGAGGAGGAAGGGAGAGAATCTGGAACTCAAAGTTTTAAAAACAAATGTTAAAAATTGTTTTTACACTCAACCAGGAAATAAGATATACAGGCACTGAGGCATAAAAATCTGCATTGCCCTATGAGAAAGCAAGGGAGGGAGGGAATGAGGGAGACATAAGAGAGGGTGGTTTGGGGGGTTATTCACTATGCTTGCCACCAATCACTCTTAGAAAGAGACCTCAAGATAAAAAGTCCCAGGAATATTCTAGCCCAAATCCAGAGATCCCAGGTCAAGACAAAAACACTGTAAGCATCCAGAAAGAAAGAATCCAAGTGGCAAGAAGCAGCAGTCAAGGTCACAGAAGATTTAGCAGCTGCCACTCTAAATGAGTGCATAACTTGGATTGTGATATTCCAGAAGACATAGGATCTAGGCTTACAACAAAGAACAACCTATCCAAAAAAAACTGAGGAAAATCCTATGAGGAAAAAAGGATCTTTAATTAAATAGAGGCCATCTAATCACTCATGATGAAAAGATCAGAGCTCAGTTGAAAATTTGACATAAAAACACAAGAGTCAAGAGAAACATAAAAAGAAAAAATGAGTGAACAATTACAAAGATGTAAACAAAGTAAATCTGTTTAAATTCTTATATGGAGAGATGATACATGTAGTCCCTCAGAACTCTATCACTATTGGAGATCACAGAGAAGCCTCATTAGACAGAAGACCTGGGAATAATTGTTATTTATTGATGATCTCAAAAGAAGAATGCAAAAGGTGGGGAAGAAGAGCTGCCTGGGAGAGGAGGCCAAAGATAGAGAAAACATGGGAAATTATTTCACATAAATGGCATGTCAGAAGAGGATTTTTACAAAAAAGAGGGGGCAGTAGGGGCAGCAGGGGAAACTTGAACATCCCTTTCATTTGATCTAATAAAAGGAAAAAGAATAAGAAGACACACAATTGGGTACAGACTACATCTTACCTGATAGAGAAATTAACAAGAAATTGATTAAGAGAAAGTGGGAGAATAAAAGGGAGAGTAGATTAAAGGAAGTATTAGTCAGAAGTGAAATAAACTCTTAAAGGGAAGGGGAGAGAAAGAAAATAATAAAAGAACAGAAGGAAATACATAGTTAAGAATTAGAACTGAATGTGATTAACTCATCTATAAAACAGAAGAAGATAAAAGAATGTGTTAGAAATCAGAAGGCATCAGTATATTCTTTATAAGAAATGCTCCTGAAACAGAAAGAAACTCAAAGAGTTCAAATGAAGGACTGGAGCAGAATCGTTACGGCTCAGCTGAAGCAAAAAGGAGAGGGGGAGGAATAGCAAGCAGGATCTCAGACAAAATAAACAAAAATAGACTTACTAAATAAACAGAAAAACTACATTCTTGCTAAAAGAAAAAAAGTGCTGTAGACAGTGAATCAGTTTGAATACTACACACATATATGCCAAATGGCATCCAAATTCTCAAAAGAAAAATTAAATGAGTTATCAAAAAAATACACAGTAAAATTATGATAATGGAGGAACTCAATTTAGCCCCTGACAGATCTAGATTGAACTAGTCAAAAAATACACACAAAGTTATGAACCTGAGTAGAATTTGAGAAAAATTAGATATGATAGACTTTTGGAGAATATTGAATGGGAATATAAAGTAGTATAGTGATTTCTCAGCTGGATATAGCACTTTTACAAAATTGATCATGTATTAAGGAATAAAAATTTCACAAACAAATGTTTAAAAATATATTAAATAAATCATCTGCAGACTATGATGCAATAAAATTCAATAAAGGACCTTAGAAGCAAAGACTAAAAAATAATTGAAAAACCAAGTGACTTAATCATAAAGAATGGGTGGATCAAAGGAATAACTTATAGAAACAAACAGTATTTCATAAATGATAATGACAACAATAAGACAATATACCAAAATTTGTGAGCTGCAGCTGACATATTACTTGGGGGAAAATGTTTATTTATATTTTTTCATCAAATGCCTCCCTTAAGAAAAACAATAGAGAAACACGTAAGAGCAACAAATTGGGCATGTAATTAACATAACTAGAAAACAAACTAATTAACCCCCCCCCCCGATAAAATACAAACTAAAGAAATACTGAAAACAGTTCGAGTTCTAGATGTAGCCATAGTTTCAGGGCAGAGAGGCACATTTGTAGCTGGTCCCAAGAGAGCAGGGCCCTTGCCCACAGTTCTGGGGCCAAAAGAAGCATTAGTGCGTATGGTTGCCGGGGAGTAGGGGCCCTTCATGGGTAAAGACCAGAGCATAGATCAGGACAGTAGTGACCACACCTCTCCCAGAGTATACCACTTTGGAAGCACTGAAAACTTACAGAAATACACCCCCCCTTCCCCAGAACTAGCTCTGAAAATAGCAGCACAAAAAAAGCCTAAAGATTGGGACACCCTGAGATGAACAGAGTCCAACTTTAACATAAAGTTCACAGTGAATAAGTGGGTAAGCAACAAAAAGTAACTTGACCATAAAAAGCTACTACAGAGGCAGAGAAATCTAAGACATAAACTCAGAAGACAATAACATGAAAACAATCACAAGGAAAGCCTCAAAAATATATGGTAAGAGGATCTAAGGTAAAAAAGAATTCTTAGAAGAATTAAAGAGATAAGAGTGGTAGAGGCAAAATTGAGAAAAGAAATAAAAGTGATGCTATGAAAAGAGAATTAAGAGCTTAATAAAAAGGCTGGAGCAGAATCAATTATACTTCAATTCAAATAAAAATAGTAGAAGTGACGATCAATAGTGGCAGTTGGGTAGTACAGTGAATAGAGTTCAAATCTGGCCTCACACACTCCCTGTGTGACCCTGGGCAAGTCATTTAATCTTGTTTACCTCAGTTTTACATCTGTAAAATGAGCTGGAGAAAGGAATGACAATCCATTCCAGTATCCCTGCCAAGAATACCCCCAATGGGGTCACAAAGAGTTGGACATGACAGAAATGGTTGACCAACAAAAAAGTAATCATGATCTCAGCCAAAGCAAAAGCAGACATAATTAAAAGAGACAATCGGGGAAACTACATTTTAACAAAAGTTGCCATATATAATGAAGTAATATTTTAAAAATTTACAGCAAGTTTCTCTAATAAAGGCCTCATTTCTCAAATATAGAGCAAAGCAAGCCAAATTTATAAAATAAGACACATTTCCCATCTGATAAATGGTCAAAGGATATGAACAGGCAGTTTCATGGATGAGCATGGATGGAGGGAAAAGGTAAAGAACGCCAAGCCAGGATGAAGATAGGAGGTGGAGAAAGGCAGCAATAGATCATGGAGACCAATAGGAAGTAAAGGGGAAAGAGGGATCGTTAGAGCAATGCGGATCATCTCAAGAGCGGAAAAGACCACAGAGAGTCAGAAAGAGGCAGCTGTGTGATTTCATAGAGTTGTTCATAGTAATCTTCCTGTGACCTGCCATCTACCTGGTGTGTGGCTCCACATTCATCATATTCCCCTTGTTTCTACCTAAACCTAGAAGATTCTAAGTAAAAGGGTAACACATGCCTCAGAATCCATAGCACCCACCTTATTTGTGGAGATTGGTTATTCAATGTTCCTCACCTGACAGAGGAGCAGGATTGGTGAGAGCTTGGAAGGAGGGTTAGAGGTTCTGTTCTTCTGGATTCCAGCTTCAAGAGAGAACCTTCATGGCTCCAAACTTTTCAGCTTCTGGAAAAGAGAAAGACTCTGGGAAGAAGCCGACATGTAGAGGGGCTGTCACCTCGGCTATGGACCTATGCCCAGCTGACTAGCCTAGAGACTTTGGGGTATTTCCCCTTGGGTGAGATCTTAAGCCTTCCTCTTAGTTAAGTGCAGATTTCTCCTCCAAATGAAAGAGTTCCTTCACTCTCTGTTAGTCGGATACATAATGATACGTGCACTTCCTCTGATTTCTGTTTGCTATTGGTTAGGAAAAATGGATTCACTCTGTATTTGCTAATTGTTCTTGTAGAACTAGGATTTGGTGGGGAGTCAAGTCTTGTATATCTAGCTTGGGATACTCTTTCGCCATTCAAAAATAATGATAAGGAGCTTAACTTGAATATAAAGTCAGAGCCCCTAGACTAACAATATTTGGAGGAGCAGATATAATTCTACCCTTATACCCCCTCTCTCTGAAGAAAGAAGAGGGAATTCTGTCTCTGACCTCCTGCCTCCCTTCCTGGCAAAAATCCGAATCTCCCTTAGAGAAGAGTGGAAGGTAGGAAGAAAACTCTAGAGACAGCAATGTATTCATGCTTCCCTGTGAGCCACATCTAGACAGACCTATATGGTGAAAATATAATCCACATGGGTACAGTACACACAACCCCTTATACTAGAAGAAGAGGACACCTGGGATCTATATGTAAACAGATAGTCAGGAGAACCCATGGTCGCCTGGACTGGGGTCCCTCCTATAGAGCTGTGCAGGAACATTCTGGCTTAGTGGGGATGGACAGGTGTCCCGATTAAGGACATGATCATCCATAGACTCCTGATCAACATTCACTTACTGATAGCTACCATTAATATGGAACATATATTATCTCATCTGATGGTACTACAATGTAGGTAATATTAATGTTGTTGCCACTTTACAAATGAGAAGACTGAGGCTCAGATGGGTCCCATGATTTTAAAACTTTGAGAGACATAGTTTCTGGCTAACTAATCATTTGGTAATAATGTTAGTATTTTATTAATAAAAGAGGTCAGTGGCAGCCTCCAATTCCAAAGACCCCTCATGGTGGAAGGCTCATAGTTTATAAAATCAATTTCCATGCCACCTGTCTGACAAAAGGGAGAATCCGCATTTTCCCAGATCTGTCTGAGTAAACACAATGAGCGGGAATCCTCCCATTCACCTAAAACTAGAATTTCTTTACTGTCTTTGCTTATATCTTAGCCTGGGTAAGTCTTTGCCCACGATTTCCTACACTGGTTGTTTTCTGGGCAAGAGAGTTAAAAGTGGGAAAACTTTGGTTCTAATTCAGTACTTAGTTATTAAATACAAGAGAAAAAGAATCATTTCTCTCAATAGTTCTGGGTTGCTATCCAAAGGTCTTATTTTGTAGATTTGTTTTACGTTGTGTTATACATGTATGTTGCATATAATATGCGTGCATATAATATATAAATATACAAAATTTTCTCCTACTCTATATCATGTAGATGGTACGATTTAATGTTAAAAGTCAAGAACAGTACAAAAGAGGAAAAAAACAATTCAAAGTAATAGAAAAAGTGGGAAGAGGAAAGATCATGGCCCCATAAATAAAGAAATAAACCCCAAGAACTTATGGCCCACAAGGAACCCATCTGAAATTAGGATACATGAAGAAAGAGAATGGGAGCCTTCAACAAAACTTGTGACCCACGGAGGCAGTCAGATGGCACAGGGGATAGATAAAGTGCTGGGCCTGGAGGCAGGAAGGGCTAAGTTGAAATCCAGCCTCAGCTTCATGATCCTGAGACAGTCTTTTAACCTGCCTCAGTCTCCTCAACTGCAGAAGGGGGATAGTCATAACATCTACCTCAAAGAGTTGTAAGAATTCAATAAGATAAATATGAAATGTTCTGAGCACTGTGCCTGGCAAATAGTAGGCGCTTAATTAATGCTTGGTTCTTCCTTTGGCTTATTCCTAAATAGCAGGAGTTGTGACCAAGTTACCAGACGAAGGAGAGATAAAAAATTTACACTGAGAGAGAAAAGCAGGAAATTTACATTATTCTCAAAGGTACCACAGAAAGTAAAGCAATAAAACGTGCATGCACCGAATGTCATCATAACTAAATTCACAAAGAGAAAGAAATCTAGTTAAAGGCTTAGAAGAAAAGAGAGACGGAGGGGACCAAGGTGTCAGAGGAGCCTAGGAGCCACAGAGGGCTCACCGCTGTTCTTAGATTCTAGGATGAAAGGCCAGGATGGTTCTAGAGACCATTTTGTGGCCCTCTGTCTGCTTCCCTCCTTCCCCAGCAAACAGCCAAGTGGCACTGAGGTCGTTGCAGTTTCTATACTTGAGGCTAATAGACAGGACACTTACCAGGCTCGTGCCTCTGGCTGGGATCATGGGCCTTGGCTCCCATCATCAGAGTGGATCTTCATACATGCTGTTTGTTGCATACACATACAGTGAGGACCACACTTATAGAGATCTTCTTTCTGAAATGATTGGCCCCAGAGCTGTGATTATCATATCACCTAAAGAAGACATGACATTATCAGCAAAGGGAGCCAAGAATGTCCCAGAAGGCAACTATTTTTGCCTCATGTGCAAATCATTAGCAGCAATTTCTCCTGCTCAGTGGGAATAGTCAAACAAACAGACACATGCAGATAGGAGAGAAAACTTCCTGGGCTCCCAGGCAGGGGATGGGAGCATCAGACAGTCACAGAGGGAGGGAAGAAGCTCTCACGTCCAGATCTTGTGTTAGACTTTGAGGATTCCTTTTGGTGATGTCAGGCCCAGGAGGCTCCCTCACATTCACAAACACATTACATCTTTTTCCTGTGGTCCCTGGCTCTGCTTTCCTTTCCTCAGCCATGGCAAGTACTGCCATGATGGAAGACCTCCAGCATGGTCCAAGCCATTAGCTAAGTATGTTTTCTGCCATGTGCCTGACTACAGAGAGGAGAAGCTCATCACTAGTGGGCTGGTCCATCGTGACATTGTTTCAAGGCCAACATAACTCATGAAGAAAAGCCAAGTCAGCATTGGTCTGTAGAGGTCTCTTCAACTTAAAAAAAAATTCTAAACTTAACAAACGTGAAAATGGAGCATTTCCATATGTGAAGTGCAACATAAGACTACATATGAAATCCATTCATCTCTATTCCACACATTTTACTCTTTTAAAAAGTAGAATAAATTCAGCCTATTGCCTTCAAAGCTCTCCTGCTTATTTATGCTTCCTCCCAACCTTCTTTAGGCTTTTTCTGTGCATTTAAAATGCTTTAATAGGCCACTTTTATGTTCTTTTGTCTTGGAACCATATTGATAATCCCCCATCCCAGGCCTCCTAAATCATCCCTGATTAAAAAAAACTCACTGTAACAATAAGAACATTCAAGCAGAACAAATCATAGGGTGATGGTGCTTGTCCATAGCTGTTTGCACGGCGTCTCCCCATTAGATTGGCAGCTTGTCAAAGGCAGGCCATGTTCTTTGAAGTCTTTTGTGTCCCTGACATTTAGCAGAACGCCCAACACATACTAGGCATTTCAGAGTTTACTGACTGACTCTCTCTGTCTGGGGGAGGGCATCGCGCTTCACCCCTGGCACTATGGGTCCTTCCATCAGAGTTCTTGTATTTCAAAGTTGTTCTTTGTAATGTTGTCAGTATTGTATAAATTATTTTCCTGGTTCTTCTCATTTCCCTCTGGATAAATTTTTACAGGTATTTCCAAAATTCTGAGAAATTGTCTCTTCCATTTACTGATGGGGCACTATGACATTCCATTATATTCATATACCACAAATTATTCAACGTTTTCCTCCAATTAGTCAGTCAGCACTCAACATCCAAATGTTGCTGTTTGGTTGTTTCAGTTGTGTCTGACTCTTTTTTTAAAAAAAACTTTTTTTTGCCTTTTTTGGGGGAGGGCAATTGGGGTTAAGTGACTTGCCCAAGGTCACACGGCTATTTTTTGTGTTAAGTGTCTGAGGCCGGCTCCGAACCCAGGTCCTCCTGACTCCAGGGCTGGTGCTCTATTCACTGCACCACCTAGCCGCCCCATCTGACTTTTCTTGATCCCATTTGGGGTTTTCTTAGCAACAATATTGTGGTTTGCCATTTCCTTCTGCTCATTTTACAGACAATGAAACTGAAGCAAACAGGGTTCAGTGACTTGCCCAGGGTCACACAGCTAAAACATATCAGAGGCCATATTTGAACTCATGTCTTCCTGACTCCAAGTCCAGAGGTCTATCCACTGTACCATGTAGTTGCCCAACATGTAATTAATAAGTGCCTACTGTGGGCCAGATGCCATGCTAAATGCTGCAGATAAAAGGACAAAAAAAGAGCAAATGATGTCAGGAAGGGAGAAATGGCAAGACTTGTCTACGTACTAGATATGGAGGATAAAAAAAGTGACGAGTCAAGGAGGACGCTCCTTTGTAAGTCTGGGTGACTAGGAAGATGGTGGTACCCTCAACAGTAATCAGAAAATTAAGGAAAAGTTTGGGTTTGGGTGAGTATATAATGAATTCATGTAACCAAGAATGTGTTTTTATGTTTTTAAAGAAAAAATCAGCATAATTGATCAATATCTGTAGACTAGCTCTCTGGAAATGGAAAAAAAAGAGAGATACTGGGGAAAATGAAAGTGATGAGAATAAAGATAGGAAGACATTGATAGTTTGGGTTTGACTATTTTTTACAAAAAATTTATATAACGAGTTCGGTTTTAAACATTTTGAGATTAAGATGTTTACAGGACATCGAGTTTAAAATGTACAATAGGCTTTTGGGGAAGAGAGACTGTAGGCTAGGAGAGATGAAGGCTCTATAAGTAGATGTGGGGCGTGGGCTGTTCATCCACCTGTGGTGTCTACCCGATTCACTCGGCTCTCACCTCTGCCTCTCAGAAGCTGCAGCATGTGCAGCGACCACACCCCAGTAAGCCATGTTGGCAGATGGGTTAAACCAGGCTGAGGTAACTGACAGGCCTCAGACTCATCAGTTAAGGGGGTGTCTACTCCAAGCATGTGAAGACTTCCCCTAGTGGAATGGGGGGATGAGAACAGTGTGTTCCAATAGCCGTGAAAGGGTCTGGAGCAGGTGCTGTGGAGCACTTCGAGCCTGGTGAGCCATCAGAGACACCAACATCATTCACTCCATCTTGGCCCCAGGACTTCGTCTTGCCACTGGACGTTGATGACTCAGGAAGAGAGTGAGGTGATGACTATGCAACTCTGCCTCACTTGAATCCAATTCACAAGTCAAGATGTCACCCGCGATATCATTGGGCCTCTTCTAAAACGAAGGACAAACACGAGTAGAGTTAAGAGTCGTCAGCATAGAGATGATTAAATCAACCAAGGCTGACGAGATCACCAAGTGAAACAGCTTACAGGGAGAAGAGAAGAGGACCCAGAACAAGCCTTCTGCGACAACCATGGATAGCAGGCGTGACTTGGCTGAAGATCCAGCACAGGCAACAGAGGTAGGTGAAGAACTAGGAGAGAATGGTGCCACCAAAAAACAGAGAGAAGAAAGTATGAAGGTGAAGAGAATGATGGGCAGCGCCCAAGGCTGAAGTGAGGTCAAGAAGACTGAAGATTCAGAAAAGACCGTGTATTTGTCCATTAAGAGGTCATTATTGGAGCAAGTTGAGTGTAATGATGAGACTGGAAATCTCATGGTAGAGGACTCAGGAGAGAGGGAGAGAAGAGAAATTGGAGACACCTACTATTACAAACAGTCTTCTCAAGGAGTTTCTCCACAAGGAACAGAAGAGATATGGGGCCATAGTTACTGAGGATGGAAGGATCAAGGGAAGGTTTTTTGAGGGATTGGGCTGTATTGTGAAAAAAAATCTTAAATTGTTCTGATTATCTCAGCAGAAAATATGATATGGAAAACTTCCTTTAAATTGTTGTTATTGTTTAGTGGTGTTTGACTGTTCATGATCATATTTGGGGTTTTCTAGGCAAAGGTACTTGACTATTTTGCCATCTGCTTCTCCAGTTCATTTTACAAATGAGGAAACTGAGACAAACAGGGTTAAATGACTTGCCTAGAGTGTCACACAGCTAGCAAGTGTCTGAAGCCAGATTTGAAATCGGGTCTTCCTGACTCCAGGCCAGGTTCTCTGTCCACTGAACCACCTAGCTGCCCTAAAAATTACTAGGTTGGTAGTGGGTTCCCTACCAATACAATTCTTTTATCAAAGACTGGATGACCAGTTTCTGGGCATATTGTAGGAAGTACTATTATTGAGGTTTGGGCTATACGAGAGGACCCCTGAGAAGGAGAAAAAAATAAACGCAATTATTTTTAAGTTCACATTACTTTTACTCACTGCTACGTTATATTGTTCTTTCATCCTGTTGGCATCTCAAACATAATATGACCAAAACAAGACCTTCATCCTCCCCTGAATACATCTCAACTCGAAATTTCCTCTTTCTCTTGAGGACTTCCATTAGTCTTCTATTCCTCCAGCTTCATAACTTCAGAATCATTCTTGACTGTTTCCTCTCCCTTAAGCATGTCCTACCAGTTACTAAGTCTTGTCAACTTAACTCCTAACTTTCTATATTTGTCCCCTTCTCTTCACTCAGATAGATATAACCTAAGCTCAGTCCCTTATCCCCTGGGTACTTTTACCTGGAAAATTTGAAAAATTTCCCTGATTTCCATCTCCTTTGTCTCTAATCTTCCACATTGCTAATAAATTGATATCCCTATAACTTTTCCAGTTGTGTTACAACCTACAAGCAGTGATACTGGTCTCCTTTTCGTTCCTCACACATGGTGCTCCAGCTCCCAGGTCCATGCCTTTTCCCTGACTGTCCATAATTTGTGAGATTTTCTCCTTTCTCCCACTACCTTCTAAATTCCCTGAGTTCATTCAAGTTGTCAGTTAAAATCCCACTTTTTGCAAGAAAAATTTCCCAATCCCCCCTTAATGCCCCTTCTTTCCAGTTTTCCAGTATATATCTTATTTGTTCTTAGTTGTTAGAATGCTATTTCCCACATTCGATTTTGAGTTCTTTGAAAGCAGATATAGTTTTTGTTCTGTCTTTGTATTCCTAATGTTTATCACAGGGTCTGAAACACAGAAAACAGTTAATAAATATTTGCTGACTTGATTTGACTTGACTGACCTTGTCTATCCTCTCCTCAAATATCTTCCATGGATCCATTTTGTTTCTAACATCAAACACACATACTTCTGTCTGGCACTGAAAGCCCTCTACAATCTAACTCCCATTTATGTTTTCCAGATTTATTCCTATTTCTCATTATTTTATCACTACTTATGTCTATTACTCTTTCTGTATTAAACATTCCAGTCAAACTGGCTTATTGGCTATTCCCAACAGTTGAAATCCCATTTCATACATCCAGGACTTTTTTACAGGCTGACACATATTCCTGGAATGCAATCTCCCTTCACCTTGCCCCTTTGGAATTCTTAATATCCTTCAATACTCCTTTCTAATGCTACATTCTATGTGACACCTTTCCCTGCTCTAGAATGCTCTCCCTCCTCCACTCTGACCACTGACCTTCCTAGCTTCCTTTAAGTCCCAACTAAAATGTCATCCTTTACCAGAAGCTTTCCCCAACCTTCTGAATTCTAGTGCCTGTCTTCTATTAATTATCTCCTATTTATCTTGCATGTAACTTGCTTTGTATACATTTGTTTGCATGTTATTTCCCCATAGATTATAAGATCCTTGAGGGCAGGGACTGTGTTCTCTCTCTCTGTCTCTCTCTCTGTCTCTCTCTGTCTCTCTCTCTCTGTCTCTCTCTCTCTGTCTCTCTCTCTCTCTCTCTCTGTCTCTCTCTCTCTCTCTGTCTCT
>NW_027186289.1:2945559-2954992 GCF_028583685.1 Petaurus breviceps papuanus | reverse complement strand
CTCTCTCTCTCTCTCTCTCTCTCTCTCTCTCTCTCTCTCTCGTATTCCCAGAGTATTTAGCATGATACCTAGCATATAGAGGTACTTAATAAGCATTTATTGATAATCAACCCTGCTTCTGATTATCTTTCCTTAAAATTGTCTTCTATAGATTTGTATCATCTCTATGTACTGGCCCAGCAAAATGTAAGTTTCTTGAGGGAAGGCACTACTATTTTTGCTGTAGAAAAGAAAGGCATAATATTTAGTATCTTAAATCAAGAAAACTAAAGCAACCCAATATTTTTAAGAAACTTCCATCTTTCCATGCTACACTAGAAATTATAGTAAAGTTAGGTAGATTTGTAACTATTTAAATGACTAAAGTAAAAGAGTGTTCTTTGCTGTGATAATGAGAATCTGGAATAGGTCTCTATTACAGTTCCACAGGGATTTTTTTCTTGGTATTGTGCTAATCAACAACTTTTCCAGTGACTTGGATGAAGGCAGATCACTTACTTCTCAAATTTTTCAATGAAGTATAACTAAAATCATGTTGGATGTTGGGATCATTGCATCAAAAGACACAGCCATTCTTTTGTATATACATTTATCCAGCTTGCCCCCCAAATATTCATTGTGTCTAGAGAGGCAGTAGCCAGAGCACAGTGACTAGAGATGGTGCACATCCTTGGTTCTGAATGTAAATGATAAGGACTGTGGGAGAGCTACCGAGAGTATAATCAAACATTACCTCTCGATAGTTCTCAAGAATCCACTGATGACAGCCTTGCAAACATATGCAAAATTTCATGAGCATTTTATCTACACCCTATTACATCTGGCAGATGTAACTCTCTACTAAAATAATTTTCTCTCTTTAAGTCTCAAGAATTACGAGAGCTCGGGGGTGGCCAGGTAGCACAGAGAGTAAGAGCACTGGCCCCAGTGTCAGGATGACCTAGGGATCAAATCTGGGCTCAGACACTTAGCACCCACCCAGAAACACCTGGCCGTGTAACCTTGAGCAAGTTACTTAACCCCAATTGCTTTAAAAAAAAAAGAATTATGAGAGCTCTTAAAGTCAATGTGATTCTTTTCTATTGAATTTTAGGGAGCTTGCTTTAGACCAAGAATTATGAGTTCAACTAATCACAAAATCTATAATATTCAGTAAGAGATAAGGTCTAAGTTTACACACACACACACACACACACACCTAGTTAATCCATAGTTTTTTGTGGTTGAGGCAAACATATGAAATGTTTTGGTGATGAAACAGTATATTACATTATAATCTACCATTATGGTCTCCACACCAGAATAAGGGTGTTTATGAATCAATAATTATCCCTCCCATCCTGTGACCTAGATCTAGACACAAGCAAAGACTACTGTTGATGAAGAACTAATGTCAACTCAAATACAGGGGTTTTTCCCCCTTCTGAAGATTTTAGATCAGAGAATGAATCTGCATGTGAGTTTGTTAGGCCCCTGGTTCATGTCTTGATATTCACGTACCTATGCTTATGTTGATTCTTTCGTGAAATACATTTATAAAATAATGAGGATGGCAGAGTTTCAATGAGCCACGACTTGCAAATTCAAATAGTGTAAACAAAGTAGAGGGAAAAGAATCTGTGTGATGTGATTGTTAAGGAAACCAACAGACCCTCAGCTAGGGTACGTTGGTTCTAGGAAGGCAGGCGTAATGCTGTTAGAGGAGCGTGGCTGGGGTGAGGCTGACAATCAGCTGTTCTGAGATCCAGAGAGAAACAGGCAGGCTGGCTAATCTCCATAGCAGTCTCTGGTTTGGGTGGTATTGACTGTGTTCTTAAATGATGAACCAAATCAGAATAAAATCAATATGGATAAATATAAATTGCAATCTTCCTATTAAATGAAGGAGCAGAAACCTGATAAGATGATCCACTGAATAAGGAAAGATGTTTAGCTTGAAGAATAGAAGACCCAGGGAGACAAGGTAGTCTCTGAAATACTTGAATACAGTTATCACATGGAAAGAGAAATTAGATTTGTCCTGCTTCACCTATGAGATCAAAACTAGAAGAAATGAGGACACATTGCTGAGAGGGAGATTTAGCCTCAGTATAAGATAAAAAATATGACGTGTTCCTTCACTGGAAGTCTTCAAGGAGAGTCTGACTGTTGTCACACACCTCATGGAATCCAGTATGTATAAGTCTAGGTGCTGGCATCTATCCCCTCTGACTCTGACATTAGATGATCTGGGGGCTGCTATTGGAGTAATAATTCTGGGAGCCATTCTCTTGACCCAATAACCAAAAAGGTCAAAGGATTTCTATGGTTTGGGGCCAAGATCCATTGGGATAATATACTGAGGCAGGAGCTTGCATATGAGAACCTGAGAAAAAACAGAACCCGTTAAACATTAGATGTTAAAAGAGCAGTGTGTCAACAAGCATTTATTAAGCACTTACTGTGAGCCAGGTTCTGCTGCTAAGCCCTGTGAATACAAAGAAAGGCCAATGATGCCAGTCACTGCTTTCCCAAGGAGGACAGCATGCTATATCTTAGACTCTGAGAGTGAATGCTCACCAGTAAAAGTCTACTAGAGTTGGGAAGCAAGAAGTCAAGAAGGAAGAACTCCTCCCCAACTGGAGGATTGGTTTTAGAGGATATGTATATATTATTTAAAATAGAACTAAGTGAGTAAAAGCAAAGAAAGGTGCTCACCCAGCAGCAAGATAGGTCAATGGCTCTGTCTCAATGCAGGGTCTGGGGAGAAGTCTGGTCACGTGGATTTGCTAGACTGGTTTTTGGTACCTGTTCATAAGCAATGTAATATAACCACTGGCAATGACCTTGACCTCCTCCCACCCCAGAGACCACAACTGCAAATGGTACATGGGTGGCTATTAAAGCAAATAATAGTAGAAGTGATGGGGACAATGTACCATGTTTCCCCGATAATAAGACCTATCCCGAAAATAAGCCCTCCCCTTACTGTGTAAGATTCCCCTAAAATAAGCCCTCCCCCGAAAATAAGCCCTATTGAGATTGCTACTGTAGTGAAGGTGATCCCCTGCGCTACACGCTACATTACGGTACCCTCTGTATGCACTCTCCCCCCCCGGGTGAAACGCACGCCACGCTCCGAGCTGCATCCAATCAGAGCTGCAGCAGTGAGCGCGTCATCCTGTTCTTTATTGAATTCATTATTGAATAAAGGTACATTTTTTTGTTCACATTTACCTGTTTATTAAAATTGCTGTCAATGTTCATTAAAATAATCCCTCCCCTGAAAATAAGCTCTCTGGTGTTTTTCTGTCCAAAAAATTAATAAGACAGTGTCTTATTATCGGGGAAACACGGTACTTTGGGGCTCTGACTTTAAGCTCCGCCAACCTGAGGCTGCTGGTTATGGTACCCTGGATGGCACTCAGGACACAGGTCATGCTGAGAGAAAGGCCATCAGCCACTCTGTGAAGGCAGAGGAAAACCGTACAGCCATTGTCATTTAGAAAATTCTCCAGACCAAATCTGCCATTTTCTGAGGCATATCCTTAAAGAAAAACATGAAGAATTGACCTAGGCCAACTGAATGTGAATCGTTTCTATGTTATGCATCCAGTTAGGAAAATAAAGATGAAGAGACAAATTAGTATGGGCTTCCCCAGGACTCCAACTGAAGTCTAGAAGCAGGAGAAAATATTGAGGATGACGCACTGGAATTCATGATTCTGGCATGATTTTAGGTAGAAGCTTAAATGCCTGCATAGAAATCCAATGAATCTGTGCAATTCTAGCACATTTCCAAATGGTTAGAAACAACATCATGAAGGCAAAAGAGGTCAACTTGCTCCCTTAGTCATTGAGCAAGCATTTATTAAGTACTTCATATGTCACAAACACTGGGGATACAAAACACAATGCACAAAAATACCGGTTGTCAAGAAGTTTACATTCTAATGGGTGAAGACATTAAAAGGGAAATGAAAAGGCAGTACAAGAAGGTGCCCATATACACGTGTGGCAATTAGAAAAGTAGGCTGATTTGTATAGGCCCTGCCCTAAAACGGACATTTAGAGAACTCTCCAACAGGCAGCAGCCCACTGGACTGGAGTCAGGAGGCATGGTGACAACACCTCAAGAACGAGGGACGACTGGCCTGGACCTCTCCCCAAACTGGAGATCCTGAAGGGTTCTGCAACAACAGAGCTAAGAGGCAGCTGAGCAAAGGCTATGACAACATTCTCCATGACTCATTCTGCCCTTGGTCCAAAAAGAGAGGGCACATATTTCTCCACCACCAACCCCCTCCCACACCCGAGTTATTCTCACAATTACACCACATGACATGGCCAGGAGCCTCTCCTTGGTATCCCACATGCCTCTGGCAGCTCCTTTGCAAAGATCTCCTGGTGACCCTGAGCTAGCCACAGCTTCAGACCATCTGCTGTCTGTCTTCAGCCCCAGAAATTTATCAAGGATTCTTGTGTAAACCCTGGATCTATACCAACTACTTCCTGGCTGCTTTCTTCACTCCAGGATCTCCTAGGCATCACAGGACATGACATCACCTACCAGGAGATGGAACTTCCAAAGAAAGCCTTGAACACTCCCATCACCTGTATTCCTCAACATATCTTTCCAGTAACTGACAGAATCCACGAAATTCCTCAGATAAATATATTCCAGCTACTTCACATTGTCCTGATCCCAGTAATCCTGAATCCTGATGTATCATAGCAAAATTTTACACCCCATCCCCTACTGTTGCTTCCTTGCTCCCATTCCCAATAATCCCTCTGCTCTCAGATATCCTACTCAAAAGTTATCTTCCCCTTCCACTGTGCTTCTGGGAATGCCTGCTAAACACATTTATCTTAAACATTTTCCATTCTCGTTCCTTCCATCCTCTGATTCTCATAGAGACTAAAGGACTGAGAGCGGTCACACTGCATCTTTGATTGATTGTACTCTCCAGTGCTAGCTACTACACTTGGTGGAGGAATTAAAATGCTTCTTGTTTCGCACTGGCACATCCAGATTCTCCATCTACCATCATTCCTCAGTAACATCTCCTTCTATGAAATACATTGGACCCAAATTCGTCACTCAATCAACATTATGGCCACTGACATTTTCTTACCCCTAGGGAATTCTCCTTCCTTCCTCAAAGAGTGAGCCTGACTCATAGTACTTTCCAACATACCTCCTGCATCCATATTAGAGGAAGACATCATAGATATAGATAATCTCTCAAACATCCTAACCTTTGAGTTCCTCAACTTACTCATTTGCTATGACCTACTCCTCGACCTACCACAGCTTAACATCACCTACAAGTGTTCCTCACTGATGTTTATTAACTCTCAAATTCTCATCCTAATATCTTGTCATTCCACTTTTCCCTCTGACTTGCAGCTCCAAACCCTATTCTTTGTCCTCACTACAATCCCTCCATGAGTGGGGGGAGGGGGGAGAGTTCTGACTCCCTAAAAATTATGACATACTTTTAACTTTCACCTACATTGTTAACATTTTCTTTTACTTTCTTAAATTTAGATAATCAACAAAACATTCAATCAAGCCACGATTTATAGTATTTGCCCATTTATGTGGTGTAAATGTTAAAAATGAAAATTTAATGTAGGAGAAGATGTGGGAAAGTTGGAGCACTAACTCATTGTTAGGGGAGCTGTGAACCAATCCAACCACTCTGGAGAACAATTTGGAACTATGCCCGAAGGGTTATAAAAATGTGCATGCCCTTTGACCCAACAATACAGCTTCTAGGGCTGTATCCCAAAGAGATCATAAAAATGGGACATGGGGGGGGCAGCCAGGTGGCTCAGTGAGTAAGAGCACCAGCTCCAGTTTTGGGATGACCTGGATCAAATCCCGGGCTCAGATACTCAGCACCACACCCAGAAATAACTGGCCTTGTAACCTTGAGCAAGTTACTTAACCCCGATTGCTTTAAAAAAAAAAAAATGGGACAAGGATCCACATGTACAAAAATATTTATAGCAGCTCTTTTTGTGGCTGAGAACTGGAAATGGAGGGATGCTCATCAATTGGGGAATGGCTAAACAAGTTGTGGTATATGAATGAAATGGAATACTATTATGCTATAAGAAATGATGAACAAGGGGCGGCTAAGTGGCGCGGTGAGTAAAGCACCGGCCCTGGAATCAGGTGGACCTGAGTTCGGTTCCGGCCTCAGACACTTAATACCCACACAAAAAAAAACTAGCCATGTAACCTTGGGCAATTTACTTAACCCCAATTGCCCTCCAAAAGGCAAAAAAAAAAAAAAAGAAAGAAATGATGAACAAGCAGACTTCAGAAAATCCTGGAAAAACTTATATGAACTGATGCTGAATGAAGTGAGTAGAACCAGGAGAACATTGTTGACAGGAACAGCCAGTGTGTGATGACTGATTTTGACAGACTTAGCCCTTCTCAGAAATGCAATAACCTAAAGCAAGTCCAAAGGACTCATGATGGAAAATGCCATCCACATCCAGAGAAAGAATTATGGAGTTGGAGTACTGAGTAAAATGTATTTTTAAAATGAGTTATTTGTCAAAGGATATGAACAGGCAGTTTTCAGACAAAGTAATCAAAGCTATCTATGGTCATATAAAAATTGGTCTAAATCACTCTTGATTAGAAAAATGAAATTGAAAAAACTCTGAGGTTCACCCTTCACTCATCAGATTGGTTAATATAACAGAAAAAGAAAATGACAATATTGGAGGGGATGTGGGAAAATTGAGACACTAATGCATTGTTGATGGAGTTGTGAACTGATTCAGCTGTTCTGGAGAGCAATTTGGAACTATGCCCAAAGGGCTATAATGCCATGAATACCTTTTGACCCAGTAATAGCACTACTAGGTCTGTATACCAAAAAGGTAAAAAACAAAAAGGGAAAGAACCTATATGCACCAAAAATGTTTACCATAGTTCCCTTAGTGGTGGCAAAGAACTGGAAATTGAGGGGATGTCCATTCATTCCGGAATGGCTGATCAATTTATAGTATACGATTGTGATGGCATACTATTGTGTTAACCTAGAAATTATGAGCAGGATGCTCTCAGAAAAACCTGGAAAGACTTACATAAACTAATGAAAAGCGAAGTGAGTGGAACCAGGAGAACATTGTACACAGTAACAGCAATTTTGTATGATGGTTAACTGTGAATGACTGAGCTATTCTCAACAATACAATGATCTAAGACAATTCTGAAAGACTTATGATGAAAAATGCTATCCAGCTCCAGAGAAAGAACTGATAGAGTCTTTTTTGTGAGGCAACTGGAGTGAAGTGCCTTTGCCAAGGGTCACACAGCTAGTGTAAAGTGACTGAGGCTGAATTTGAACTCGGATCCTCCTGACTCCTGGGTCGGTGCTCTAGCCATTCCACCACCTAGCTGTCCTATCTCTCCTGACTCCTCTACTTTATTTTTTTCCCCTCCCACTCCCTTCCAAAAGGCTACAATTAAGCATGGATATATTTATATAGAGAGATGTACATAAATATATACATACGTAACGTGTACTTTCCCTAAGTGTACTCCTAATCTTTGTTTTACGTTCACGCTTATCTCTTATTTCCTGTCCCTCCTGATTCCTCTACTTTACTTCTACCCCTTACCTTTCCCTCCTGTTATTTAACTTACACCCTCCCTCCAGAGATCTCTCCCTTGTCTTCCCATTCCCATAAATCTAAAGACCCTTATATACCCCACCTTTGACCTATTCCCTCCCTTATCCTCTCCCCCTCCCTATCCTCTTGTCATTTTCTTTATAAATTTAGAAGACTTTTATACCCTTCTAGGTATATATGTATTGTTCCCTCTTGAACCCACTGATGATGAATGTAGGTTTCCAGACCTACCAGTCCTCCTCCCCCATCTAATTCCTGTGTCACTTCTTCTTCCCACACCTCATTTGTATAAGATAATTACTTTTTTCAGCTGTTCCTGAAGGATTTTATTTTTGAAGTCATATCATACTCAGGTCTACTCCAGTTTTTCTTATGAACTATCCAATTACTAATACCAATATTAGACATGTGTTTTACATTTTACATACATAAAAGGTAAATAGTCTGTCCTTATGGAGTCCCTCATAATTGGTCTGTGGTATGTACCTCATATTTCGCTTGGCTCTCATGTGCCAAATCTTCCATTAAGTTCAGGGATTTTTTTTTAACAAAGTTCTGAAAATCTGACAATTCCTTAAATGTTGAGGGAATCTTAATGCAGATTGAAGCATATTTTTTTTTAACTTTATTTTTCTTGTGGTTTTTTTTGGTCTGTATTTTCTTTCACAACATGCCTAATATAGAAATATGTTTTCCATGACTGCACATGTATTGCCTGGATCAAATTGCTTGTCTTCTCAACGAGGGGGAGGGAAGAAATGAAGAAAGGGAATTTGGAACTCAAAATTTTGAAAAACAAATGTTAAAATTTGTTTTTACATGTAAATGGAGAAAAATAAAATATTTTTTAAAGAAAGTAATATGTTGAAATATAAATACATATTGAAAAAATAAACACTATGGAATAGAAAGTAATGGCTTAATAAATAATTGACTTTCATGCTATACTACGGATATGACAATGCACATTTTGTAAACTGTTAGCTGAGTTGAGAATATACACGTGGGTATATGTTGTGTTGTGTTCATCCTTGTCGAAAGACCCTGACATCAGGTAAATAATGACATGGCTTACAGCTGATTGATTTGAGTGAGGGACGGCTGTGCAAGGTCACCAGCCTCACTTTCTCCTCCAGAGTCACCTGGGTCCAGTGGCCAGAAATTCATCAGGAGGACTGGAGATGGCCCAGGATGCAGTTGGAGACCCTGGCCCTTTTAGGCTAAGACCTTTTCATGTTCTCACTTTGAGTGAGGTAATGCCCATGTAGTGAGTGGGTGTCTTTAAGAAGTGAGTCAAGGGATGGCCCCTTTAACTTAAAAAAAAATCAAACTGGGAAGGGAAGACCCTCAGGGTTGCTGGTCAAAAGATGCTGGACCCAGATGGCTCTGGAGGAGAAAGTGAAGCTGGTGACCTTGCACAGCCCTTCCTCACTCAAACCAAGTCATGTCCTCATTTCCCTTAGGTCATGGTCCTTTTCAGAAAGGAAGGACAAACACAATCTGTGAGTATTACAAGCTACCTGAATGGGGACCCACTCATTTGGGTAACTCAGCTTGTCTTCTCCCTCTCCCTCTCCTTCTCCTTCTCCTCTCCAATGGATGATAAATTTTCATGGCTGGAAGCTGCCCAATTAACTAATAACTAGATTATTCCTTCCCTCCCTCCTTTCTTTCCCCCCAACCCCCCCTTTCTTCTTTCTTTCTTTCTTTCTTTCTTTCTTTCTTTCTTTCTTTCTTTCTTTCTTTCTTTCTTTCTTTCTTTCTTTCTTTCTTTCTTTCTTTCTTTCTT
>NW_027186289.1:2787389-2945549 GCF_028583685.1 Petaurus breviceps papuanus | reverse complement strand
CTTTCTTTCTTTCTTTCTTTCTTTCTTTCTTTCTTTCTTTCTTTCTTCTCAAAGACTAAACCTTAAACCCATTTCACTTGGGAGCTCACAGATGAGACCACAATAGGTCCCTGCCCAAGCTCCATTGAATGACTGTATTTTGGGCTCTCCTGGCTCAGAGTGAATGTCAATAATATACATACACATACATAAACATGTTTGGATATATTTAAAGTAATGGAAGAGGCTAGCACAAGACTAGAATCACTTTTTATTTGGCTCAGTTCTTGGATTCCCAAGACCACGAAACAAAAGCAATGATAAAAGTCATTGCCAAGCAACCAGTCCACAGGAAGGAGCTTCTCCTGTTCTAGACTGACAAGAGACTCCCTTGGAAACCTGAACAACATCACAAGTCCTTCCAGACCAGTAGTGCTGGCCAGGATTGAGTCTTCAATGACGTGAGGAAGGAAAGCAGATCCAGGAAAGTCATAGGGGAAAATGCACACTGAATGGGAGAGACCATTGTGCACCTGAGGTCCCTGAAGGAGATGCAGAAAGTCTAATTTAAAATTTGGACAGAGTTTCAGGGGCATAATATCCTTGAGATTAAATATTTCCCCTTCTCCCTCTGTGATTCTTTCCAACATTCACATCCCACTCTCTGGGAGTTCAGAAACGTTTCTCTCCCAACTGCATGTGGCTACCTCTTTGGTTGTTTCTATTAATCAGCAGTAATTGCTGATGAAGATTCGTACCTGGGACAAAAGTTGACTTCTTCTGGGACATTCCCAACTCCTTTTGTAGACAGTGTCATATCTTCTACAGGTGATATGATAATCAAAGCTCTGGGGTCAGTCATTTCAGAGAACCATATCTCTATATCTAGTACCCCTGGCTAAATGGATATGGACTGGGACCCATTGTAGTGGTCCCAGTCAAGCCCTCAATAACAGCAAGAGAGACCAGCTTGGTAAGCTTCTCTTTGTATATCAGCCCCAAGCCTAGGAACTGTCTTCTCAGAGGGAGATAGTATACTCCAGGAAAGAAAAAAGGATAAGGAACTTGACTGAAGTTATCAGTCTGCTGGGAGACAGGAAGTGGCCATGTAAGACACCAGAACATTTGGAAAACACATAAGTATTCTTCATTCACTACGAAAAGCAGAGGGGAAAGAATAATGTGTTCTAAAGGATTCTGGAGGTCAGGATGTAGTCCACGGTGACCCATCCTATAAATCTGAGCTTAAACATGCAGGGCAAAAGATGAGAACTCAATAATCAAGGAGAATTTGAAATATTTTTAGAATGAAAACCAGAATTTAAGAGATTATTTGCTTTTCAAATACCACAAGCAACAGGGATACAGGAGGAGTGAAGAAATGCAGACAGCAAAAAGCTACAGAGTGACAAGAGAAAGACCAGGAAGAGATTTACAAAGTCATAGAGAGATTTCAAACAAATGTAAAAAGTCTGAAATAATTAATGCATCCTCTGCAGACCATAATGCAGTAAGAACAGATATTGGGCCAGGGACCACAAACAAAAGCTGCAGACCTGAATGGAGACTTAACAATGAAATCCTAACTAATGAATGAGTCTGAGAAACTATTAATAACTGGAGAAAATAAAATCATAATGATGAAACAAGATACTAACATTTCTGGAATTCAGCTAACGCTGTCTTCAGGGGGAAAATCATATCCTTACAATCATGGATTGCCAAAATAGAAAAAGAAGAAAATAATAAACTGGATATGCCTTTATGAAAATGAGAAAATCAACAAATAGAAAAACTTAAACTAGGCACAAAACACGAGATGTTAAGATATTAGGAACTAGAAAGGAAATGGATAAATCTGAAAGAAAAAAACAAATAAAAAAACTAAAAGTTGGTTTCTTAAAAAGTTTAATACAATTGATAGACAGCTAAACTTATTGAAAAGAGAGAGCAGAAAAATTAAATCAATAAAGTAGCAAATAAGCAAGGTGAAATCAGCAAAACAAGAAAAAAATAAAGATTATCTACAGTGATATACTAAAAAAGAACTGAGAACTATGAAAAAATAATTCTCAAAAGAATTGCAAAGTATTCTCAACCACATGAAAAAATGCTCCAAATTTCTAATAATAAGAGAAATGCAAATCAAAACAACTCTGAGGTTTCATCTCCTACTCTGCAGATTGGCAAAAATGACAAAAAATGGCAATGGTCAGTGTTGGAGGGGTTGTGGAAGGCTAGATCCACTAATACATTGTTGGTGGAACTGTGAAATGGCACAATCATTTTGGAAAGCAACGTGGAATTATGCAAATAAAGTTATCAAAATGGCAATACTCTTTGAACTAGAGACTATTACTAATCTCATACCCCAAGAAAGCCAGGGATCAGAAAAAGTTCCCATTATAGCACTCTAAAATATTTATAGCAGCACTTTGGGCACAGCTAAGATTGGAAACAAAGCAAATGCCCTACAATTGGGTAAATAAATCAAGGAACATGAATGTAATTGAATACTGCTATGCTATAAGAAATGATGTGTGTGATGAATACAGAAAAACAGAAAAATCTATGTGAACTGCTGCAAATTAAAGTAAGTAGAGATAAGAAAACAAAACACAGAGTAACTACAAGAATGTAAATGGAAAGAATTAATCACCAAAAATCAATTTAAATGTAACAAAATCATAAAAATAAAATGGGACTTGTAAAGATATGAGAAGACACCCCCACCTTAGCTTTCATGGAAATGGTAGCCATAGGCATTGCACATTGTATATTTTTTGGACTTTCTCAATGTAATGATCAATTGTGCTGGCTTTGTTTTGCCTATCTTAAAAAATACTATTTGTCACATGGGATGGGCCTCAGGGAGAGAAAGGGATGCATCTGATACGGTGATGATGTAAGAAATAGGAGATATCAATAAAAATTCATTTTAAAAGATTCAAAATTTAGTAAATTTAAAATAAGATGAATATATCAAAATATCAGCCAGAAGAGAGGACCATCGCACCCCAAACCCCTCCTGTCTGTTATATACAATTTGGTTTTCTTTGCAGTATATGATAAATTCAGCCTCTAACTTTCAATTATGTCCTGCTTGGCTATGTTTCTTCTGGGTCTTCTTTCTGTTTGTTTCCAGTCATTTTTTTTTTCAAAATTAACTTTTTTCAATTTAATATGTGGTTTTTTACCCTTTCCACACCCCATGCATTGAGGTTGGGAGAACTTTAATAACAAATATACAATAATCAGGCCAAATAAATTCCTTCACTGACTCAGCCTGTCCCAAGTCATCAGAGCTCCTACACTTTTCAAAGGATTCAGACTTTATAATGTTGTCATTACTGTAGAAGCTATTCTTCATGTTCTGCTTATTTCACTTTGATTAGGTAACCCAAATTTTCTCAGGTTTCTCTGAAACCATTCCTTAGATCATTTCTTACAGATCAATGATGTTCCATCACATTCATATACCAGAATATGTTCATCCACACTCCAACTGATGGACATCCCCTAAGTCCCCAATTCTTTGCAACAAAAAAGAATTGCTTTTAATATGTTTGCACACAAGGATCTTTTCCTTCTTTCTTTTATCACTCTGAGGGACAGGCCTGAGAGTCAAAGGGTCAAATTGCTGGGGAAAAGGGTACACACAACTCAATAACCTTTGTGGTGTGGTTACTTTCCAGAATGGCAGGACCACATCACGACTATATCCATAGTGCACATACCGTCAGTTCCTGGGATTGTAATCAAAGCATTATAATTCAGACAGAATACTGCAGAGCTTGTGTTCAACTGAGACTTCAAGAAATCAGTTACCTTCAGGACTTCATTAAAAAAAATCTGAACTTAATGGAAGACTTGACATACAAGAGCCCAGAGAAACATAAGGTACAAGCCAAAGATCAATTACAAGGGACTCAATAAGGACTGACTGTTTACCTTTTATGTTTGTAAAATGTAAAACATATGTCTAAGATTGGTATTAGTAATTGGGTAGTTCATAAAAAACACTGGAGTGGGCCTTAGTATAATATGACTTCAGAAAGTAAAACTGCTCAGGAACAGCTGAAAAAAGTAATTCTCTTACACAAATGAGGTGCAAGAGGAAGAATGGACACAGAGGAATCCGATGAGGGAGGAGGGCTGGTAGTTCTGGAGACCAACTTTCATCAGCAATGGGTTCAAGAGGGAATAATACATATATATCTGGAAGGGTATAAAAGTCTTCTAAATTTAGAAAGAAATAAAACGCTGAGAGGATAGGGAGGGGGAGAGAACAGGATAAAGCATGGTGTAGAAGGGTGTTTCAATTAAAGGGAAATGGGAAGATAAGGGGGGAGTTTTTGGAGGGAGAATAGGTTAAGTCATAGGAGGGCAAGGTAGTGGGTAGATGTAAAGTGCAGGAGTCAGAAAGGACAAGAAAAGAGATAAGCATAAAAACAAAGAGCAAGGGTAGAGTCTATTAGCAAAAGTACGTGTTTATATATTATGTGTGTGTAAGTATGTATGTATATGTGTATTGTATGTATGTACGTATATGTGTAAGCGTGAGTGTGTACGCATGTGTTTGTATATACATATGTGTATGTGTGTATGTGCGTGCATGTGTGAGTGTGTACGCATATGTGTATATACATATATGTGTGTAAGTATGTACGTGTATGTATTGTGTATATATGTGTAAGTTTGTGTGTACTGTGTGAGTATGTACATATATGTGTATGTTTATATCTACATGTAAACATATACACACTTAACTGTAGCCTTCCATGGGGAAGGGGAGAAGGGGAAAAAATAACAAAGTAAAAAGTGCACAGCAGAGAACAAACGAAAGCCTTCAAGGAAGCAAAGGTTGACAGTTCTCAATACCATGCATAGTATTTATTATATAGGCTTTCTTGAAATGGAAATGTATTGTCATATATTTTGAGTCCTCTCTCACATTTTGTTGTGCACATGACTTATTTTTTCTTTTCTTATTTTATATTTGTTAATATTTCTTTTTCTTTTCTTATGCAAGTTTTAATATTTAAGTCTAAATTTAAAAAAAATTAGAAAAAAAAGAAATCAGTTACCTTCCTGGCATTACAGAGTCAGAATTCAACTTTGCAGAGGGCTGAATGAATACCAGTGGAACCAAATGCGCTTTGTTGCTATGGGACAGAGGATGGGATTGCCTGATATATACACCAACACCCATTTAAATTAACTCAGTGTTAGGGATAGATTTATTCATTAGATGTCACCTGGATTCCACACTTGAGTCTGGCATGTGAGAAGCTCAGAGATGACTGATACTGAAGGAATTACCTCCCCAATCACTTCACTGGCCCAGATCAGTCTGAGCTAAGGAAAATCTCTTCTTCCTACTGGGTTGACTTCTTGTCTCTAATTCCCAAAATGTGCACTTATAGGCTGGAACAGAAATCATTGTAAAAACCCATGTGGTTGAAACATCACTTCAAAGAGTAGAAAAAAAGAAATCAGTGTTTAGAGGTACAAGGCTTCCACTTGCAGGGTATAATGGCTAATACATGGTATGTGAGTATATGAGTGATATGTGTTGCCTCTATACGAGTGACATGAGGGGCTAGTCGGTGGGAGCTCATTCCTTAGGCCATATCCAGTATAGTATGTCTTTTGGCAATGGAAGTGGAGGCTTGGTGAGTCTGCTCCCAGAATTCTGAGCTAGTGTTTAATTGGTAGGCTCCTCTTTGATCCATCAAATTCCCATGTGTTCAATGACTGCTTCCTTTCAGCTTATTGTTTGGTAATGAAAAGTCTTTTAGTTGGTTCCTAAACTGGACTGAGTGGGCATACAAATGACCCTATGGGCGAAATCTGGTCACTCTCAATTTCTACTGACTCTTAGTGATGAAAAATGCCTGTAAAATTTCTAGAAAGAAAGGCAGCAAGTGTTTATATGAAAAATAAAATAGGCAATAAAAATGGACAGTCTTACCTATCCACTTAATCCCTATGAGGTCATGGCATGGTGCACCTTTATTTCCATTTATGTTTTATTTCATTCTTATCTCTTCTTAGGTCTTTGGGTATAGGAGAAAGAATAGCCCAGACTTTGACCTTGTGACCACTGAAATGCTGGGGAACTCACAAAAGGTCCTGGAACAGGAGTCTGTAGCACAGCTTTCCAGCAACTGAGTCCAGTACCTCTCCTGGTGAGCAATTTGCCTGACCTAGTCCAGCAGTGAATCAGTTTGGCTGCTTAAGACACCATCCTCTGCCAGTGAGGGAAAGATTTGTTCACAAGTTTTTACACTCTGAAGAGTATATTAGGGAGGGAAAAATGTTTGCCAACACCCAATTAATATTCATTCCCCTTTTTCCAGGGCCAGGGCTTAGAATGGAGAGTGTACCCTATTTCAGGACTATATTTTCTACTATAATTCTTGTTTTCTACTTTAAATTTGCTATATCTTTTCTTTGGCTGAAAGTCAATTCATTTCAATTGCGTATTGACAATATTAAAGGGATAGCAAGTAGTCGAGATGATTTTTGTGACCCTAATCACTGGTTAAACCGTATTGACGCGATAACTCATTGATCAGTACTAAAAAAGAGTACAGCATAAGGGGAGCTCCGGAGTGATAGTATGAGGAAGGGTATCACCATCCTCTCAGGTTCCATTAGGATACTAAGGGGAAATAGCCAGTCAACCCCTAGTGACACAATCTGTCAGTGGGAAGAGAGGTTGCGATAATGATGCTCAGAGTTTATGGATGCTCTATACAAATTATTGATAAACTGTTCAACTTAGTGCCATATAGACTTCCTTTGACTACTAAAGAATCTTAGATAAAGTTGAAGTTGAACCATTACAATGATTCTAATCCCTAGTCCAAAAAGAATCACCTCTATGGAATACGGACAAGTGTATTCTTTGCTTGAAGAGCTAGCCAGGATAAGCCACTTGCCTCCTATGGCAGTCTCTTCCTATTTGGACAGTTCTAATAGTAAGAAAGTTTTTCCTGCATCAAATTGGAATTCACCACTTTGTAACATCCCCTCTCTGGTCCAGTTCTGCCCTGTGGAGCAAAGAACAGGTAGACTCCTTCCTCATCATGAATCTTCAAGTACTTGGACACAGCTGTCATTCCTGAGTCATTTCCATCATGTCTGACTCTCTGTGATCCCATTTGGGGTTTTCTTGGAAAAGATACTTTGCCATTTCCTTCTCCAGTTCATTTTACAGATGGGGAGAGTGAGGGGGAAAGGCTTAAATGACTTGGACAAAGTCACATAGCTAGTGTAATGGGAATCCAAATTTGGAAGATCTTCCCTGCCCCTAGGCTAAAATGCACCTGAAGCCTGGGGAGGGAGGCTTGTTTTTCAGTAGATACTTCTTGATTGGCCAGTGAGTCAATAAGGTTGTTACATTCTCTGAGCCAGGAGAAGGCTATATAAGCCCTGATGTGTAGCTTTGTTTTGGGACTCACTTTGAGAAGTGTTCTGTGATTTGATCTGAATTCTGGGAAGCCATTGTTGAGAGTCCCCCAGCTTTGAAAAACCCAGATGTGGAAACCCAGATGTTGACTGGGTATGGATGTAATGGTTGCACAGTTTGGAAAGCTGTCGATTTGATCTGTTAATGTCTTGATAGTTTTGTCTGTATATTTTGAAGTTTGGGGTGCTGACCTTTTTCCCCTGAACAAGGTAAACGATATATGTCTGACTGATTAAAGTAAGCTTGTTAACCCATTTTGAGTTGCTTTCCTTTAACAAAGCAGATCCAAGAACCTGTATGGGCAGCAAACCCCGAGGACGCGCTTGGGGTGCTTGCTACTACAAAATGGTGTCACGAACAGGATCTGCAGAGTAAAAGGAAAGTATGGGGGCTGGGATAATTGTTTGTTTCCCAGTTGTAGTAGCTGTGACTCTGTGGAGCCGTGGAGCAGGAGAGAAGAATGGCCTGCATGCAGACTTCGCTGAGCTGAGAGCGGGAATGGTGAGCTGCCTGCATCGGGACCTGGGCAGAAGCCAGGAGCGGCTGCCACCTGCGGGAGGAGAAGGAGCCCAGGAGTTCGGAATTCAGCCACAGGAAAAGATAAGAACTGAGCAGCAAAGCAGGGGCACTGAATGTGTTTCCTGGCTGCATCCCACAGTTTGGGACCCTGGGGGAGGATGGACTTGTGACTATGGTGGGTGGGATGAAGTGCCTTGGATCCCCAGGGACCCCACCTTGTTGGTTTTGTTGCCCAGCCCCCTCTCTGTGCTTGGAGGCAGGGGCTGGAGCTGTGTGAGGGGAAGGATACCCCTCCCCCCTCCCCCAGAGAGCTTTGTTTGAACTCTTGTTTTGAATTGAAGTGATAATGCTATCTATGTACTTTGTGTTTGTTTAAGGGCCAGTGGCCACTTTGGTAACTTTAGTTCTGTACCTTGAAAATGTGACCTAAGAGATGTTTAGTGCTAATTCAAAAGTAAATTGTCTATGCTATGGGCATGAAAGATCTTGGGGCCGAATGTAATGGGAATGCAAATTTGGAAGATCTTCCCTGCCCCTAGGCTAAAATGCACCTGAAGCCTGGGGAAGGAGGCTTGTTTTTCAGTAGATACTTCTTGATTGGCCAGTGAGTCAATAAGGTTGTTACATTCTCTGAGCCAGGAGAAGGCTATATAAGCCCTGATGTGTAGCTTTGTTTTGAGACTCACTTTGAGAAGTGTTCTGTGATTTGATCTGAATTCTGGGAAGCCATTGTTGAGAGTCCCCCAGCTTTGAAAAACCCAGATGTGGAAACCCAAATGTTGACTGGGTATGGATGTAATGGTTGGACAGTTTGGAAAGCTGTCTATTTGATCTGTTAATGTCTTGATAATTCTGTCTGTATATTTTGAAGTTTGGGGTGCTGACCTTTTTCCCCTGAACAAGGTAAACGATATATGTCTGACTGATTAAAGTAAGCTTGTTAACCCATTTTGAGTTGCTTTCCTTTAACAAAGCAGATCCAAGAACCTGTATGGGCAGCAAACCCTGATGACGCGCTTGGGGTGCTTGCTGCTACAGGAGAGTGAGGGGGAAAGGCTTAAATGACTTGGACAAAGTCACATAGCTAGCAAGTGTCCGACTTTGGATTTGATCTTAGGTCTTCCTGACTCCAGGACCAGAGCTCTATCCACTGTACCACCCAGCTGCCCCATTACAAAAAGTTATTGATGAACATTGATTAATAAATGAACCTTGGCTCTACCAGATCAGTCATCTCCAGTTCCTTTAACCCATATCCATGTGGCATGGGCTCATCTTGGCAGTCTTCCTCCAGATGTGCTAAACTGTGACACCTAGAACTAAAGACCTGATGTGATATGAGCAGGTCACAGTCACTGAAGTCATAAATCTTTTCTCTGCCTTTTTGTTGTTCAGTTATTTTAGTCATTCCCAATTCTTCTCAAATTGGGGCATTTACCATCTTTTTCTCCAGCTCAATTTACAGATGGGGAAACCGAGGCAAACAGTATTAGGTGCCTTTCCCAGAGTCATGACCTGGTAAGTTTCTGAAGTCAGATTTGAACTCAGGAAGATAAGTCTTCCTGACTTCAGGCCTAACACTCTATCTACTATGGCGCCACCTAATGGCTCACTGACTACTTTCCATTTTCTTCTACCGTGTTTCCCCAATAATAAGACCTATCCCGAAAATAAGCCCTCCCCTTACTGTGTAAGATTCCTCTAAAATAAGCCCTGCCCCGAAAATAAGCCCTATTGAGATTGCTACTGTAGTGAAGGTGATCCCCTGCGCTACACGCTACATTACGGTACCCTCTGTATGCACCGTCCCCCCCCCCGGGTGAAATGCATGCCGCACTCCGAGCTGCATCCAATCAGAGCTGCAGCAGTGAGTGCATCATCCTGTTCTTCCCCAGTGATTTGCTTGCTGGCGCCACTGAGAGCAGTGCCGCGGAGGAGAGCTGAGGCAGGACAACATAAAAACCCGGGATGTAAGCGGGAGTGAGGGGGCATGATGGAGGATAAAAAGGGCATTATGGAGGAAAAAAGAAGAACTCAGGGGGCATGATGGGCATGACGGAATTCAGGATATGGACACTTATGACGATGTTGTTGAAGAAGATGACATGATCATTATTGAATAAAGGTACATTTTTTTGTTCACATTTACCTGTTTATTAAAATTGCTGTCAATGTTCATTAAAATAAGCCCTCCCCTGAAAATAAGCCCCCTGGTGTTTTTCTGTCCAAAAAAAATTATAAGACAGTGTCTTGTTATCGGGGAAACACGGTACGTTTCCACTTACTCATTCATCCTTAACTTTGTCATAGCTCTTGTAATGGCTTTAAGACCCTGTATCCTTCTTTATTTCACAGTCATCTCTAGTAACTGGCTTCCCTTGCTTCCATATACAAACTTGAGGATGCGGTCCGTCTTAATTATTCAACAGTCATTGCCCTAGAATCCCTCCCCATTATCTTCTACACAGTAAGGGGAGGGCTTATTTTCGGGATAGGTCTTATTATCGGGGAAACACGGTAGGTGGTGCAGTGAATAGAGCACTGGCCCTGAAGTCAAGAGAATCCGTGTTCAAATCTGGTGTCAGATGCTTGACACTTAACTAGCTGTGTGATCTTGAGCAAGTCACTTAACCCCAATTGCCTTGCCTTTCCCCCTCCAAAAAAAAAAAAAAAGAAAGAAATTGATGCTCCCACTTTCTTTCCTTTCAGACTCTTCTAAACTCTCTACAATCTGGCTTTCGACATCATCATTCACCCAAAACTACTCTTTCTAAAGTTACCAATGATGTCTTAATTAGCAAATCAAACAGCTTTTTCTGCAGTTCTTATCCTTGAACTCTTGGTAGCTTTTGAGAAAGTTAATTACTGTCTTTTTCTGAATACTCCCTTCTTTCTAAGTATTTGAAAGACTAATATCTCCTAGTTCTCCTCCCAACTGTCTGTCTGCTCCTTTTTAGTCTCATTTTGTGGACCTCAGTTCAGGTCATATCAGGGAATGGTGGCCATCCTCCAGGGTTCTATTCTTGAATACTTTTTATAATGGTAGAAATTAAGGTAAACTGAGAGACAAGGTTCCAAGCATGATCAATTTATTAGTTAGGCTAGCAGTAACCAATAAATTGGGTCAATGACCTAACTCAATGACCAAAGACAGTGAGTGAGGGCCAACAGGGTCTTTATAACACTTAGCAAGACAACAGAGCAAAAAAAGTCTAGTACTATAAATGTGCCTTTTTCTGACTGGCCTGAAATTATATCATGGAAATTCCAATCAGTAAACATTTTAGTGAGGAGGTGGGTTGAGCCACCTTTACTCTTCCCCCTTACTTCCTTGTTGAAAGATGGGAATAATTTTCAGGTGATAGGATTAATCTGAAGACCTGGGTGTAGTCTTAAATAGACATCACTATACTAGAGTCAGGTTACAGGGTGTCCAACCGTGGCTGATCAAACTAATATGAGCTCAGAATGCTCTACCACAGATCAGCACAAATAGTCCATGTGAACATTTGGGGTGGATTCTCTAAATTTGCTCATCTCATGTTTCTTTTAAGCTACTTCAACTCTGCTTTGCTCATAGAGCACTGCACCTTCTCTGATGAGAACACACCACACTGAGCAATCCTGTGCCAGTGTCTCCCATGTTACACAATCAATTCCAAAGTTAAGAGAGACCTTGAAAGTAAATTTGAGCTGAACAGGTGGTATAGACATAAAGCTTTAATTGAATGAATGTGAATTTGAGTTAAGTGTGTGGTGGGTCTACTACAAAAACAGAAAATACTAGGGTAGAGATTAAATTCACAATAGAATTGAGTCCAGTGGAGGCAATTACAAGACAAAAGGCTGGCCTTTAGGCAAGTTTCTCCAGAATGTAGGTGAAGGGTAGCATTACAAAGGTAAGAAGCTTGGACTTACACAGGTGTGGGAGAGTACTAAACCCATGCCAGCTTGATTAAGTCTTAAAAATAGAACTAAAATCAATTTTTATTTTTACATCTTGCCCTCTATTTTGGTAACCACATCAACTTCCATAGATTCAATTATCATCTCTTTGCTGATTATCATCAAATATATTTGTCCAAACCTAATCTCTTTTATGATCTCTAGATTTGAATTTCCAACTGCCTATTAGTCATCTTGAACTGTAGGTACCACAGAAATCTTAACTTCAACATGCCCAAAATCGAACTGACATCCAGTCTTGCATTCCCAACTTATTTCAGACACCTCAGATGGGATTTTCAGTGAATATCTTAAACTCAAAAAGTCCAAAACTAAATTCATTATCTCCTGACTAACTGATTTCCTTTCCAAACTTCCCTGTTGCTGTCAGTGAAGCCATCCTCCCAGGTCCCCAGGTTCACAAGTCATATGTCACTCTGGACTCCTCAGACTTTGATCTGCTTTATTACTTTTCATTCTTTAATGGGTTAACAATGCCAACTGGCTAGCTGCTAGTGGTGAGTTTCTGCTGTATTTAGCAGGGTAAGCCATCAGTAAACACACCCAGTCAGTGGCCTGGACAATCCTCAAGATTTTCCATCACAGTAGTACCTTCCAGGCTTGATGTTGCTGTTTCATGGGGAAGGAGAACAGAGATGCAGGGAATTTGGGGATTCATTGTATAGTGAATGTGAGGAATAATCTTGGACTTGAGGTCACTGAAAGGAATACAAAATGTCTAAAATAATAAATGGACATGGGAGTTTCCCTCCCCACTCTGTGATATCGTCTGATCTTCAAACACTCCATCCCTGGTAATCCAGCAAAATTTCTCTCCCAGTTGCATGTGTTGACATGTTTGTACTCATTCATTAGAATTAATTGCTGATAGTGATTTGCAACTAAGGAAAAAGTTCATTTCTCCTGGGATATCCCTTGCTCCCCTTGCAGACAGTATCAATGTCATCTGTAAGTGACATGAAAATCACATCTCTGGGGCCATTCATTTCAGGGAATCATATCTCTATAATTAGGACCAGAAGTACACAAATATATACCTACTCTGATGGCCTAAGCCCAGCCAAGTTCTAACAGAAGACATCAGCCTGGTAAGTTTCAGTTCTTTTCAGAACTGTCTTCTCAGAAGGAGAGACCATAAGCCAGGAAATGGAGGCAGATGTAGACTTGTTTAAGTAGTCTGTGTGCCAGGATCCATATAACGGCCATGTAAAGGGCTCTAGAACATCCTAATATTTTGTCACAGAATATCTGAATTAGTGTTCCTAATAAGATCTCCTTTGTCTTCTCTGTAACTCTCACTCCTCAAACACCTTTAACCTCCCTTGCTCTCCACTCTTACAATCCTTCCTTTATGAATTTAGGCAATATGACATTCAGTGCATATATAGTGAATAATTCTGTTACTTCATTATCTATGGGATCTTTGAGCATAATGGTTTCCTGTTTTTCTCTCTAAATAACGTTTTTATCTTTGCTTCCTTTGATAAGATGAGTGAAACTGTTGCTTTTGGAGAATCACACAGTGCATCACGAATGTTGTTTCCACTTCCCATTTTCATTCTGCAGGCGTTTTGCTTTTAGATGATTTTCTTCTGTGACAAACCATTCATTTTCTTTTCTTGTACGCGCTCCTATGCGCTTCTTCCCCTATATTTCTCTATTATTTTGCATTGTGGTTTTTCCTTCTCTTCTTACATTTTGTCATTATTCATGCTTGTTTCATATGCATGTAAATTATAGGAAAATCATAAGAAAAATGAACAAGTCCATACAAAAAAATAATTTTCTAAAATGAGGTATTTGGATAACCAACCAAACTAATCATGGGGTCTTCTTTGATCCTCAGGGTTTTTTTTAATTTATAAAATGATGAAAAGAACAGAGTTGTTTTGAGGATCATGTGACATAATGTATATAAAGAGATTTGCAAATATTAAAGCATTCTGTAAATGCCAGTTATAATTAAGTGAAGATTTACCAAGAGCCCTGAGGATGGGCATATCATTCCACATTGAGCCATAGCGCAAGTCCATTCCCACTGAGCCAAGATGTGCCTGCTTGGCTTCATGAGAAAGGCACCAGTTTAGTAGATCAGTGTCTGCCCCGTCATTGCCCAACTACTTAGAAACCTCAGATCCACTCTTGATCTTGTTTTTTTGAGTCAAAATATGTTTAGTTTAAAACAAGGTGAATATGCCACAACATTAAGCTACATACTGAGTAGATGACAGGCCATAAAAATACAACTTTTAAGAAATCTGCCCTTCTTTTTTTTTCAACCATCTGTGTTCTCTTCTGCTCTTGAAACACTCTATATTCCTCCAAGGACTTGTCTTTTCTCTCTGTTGTGACACTCCCTAATATATATCTGAGCAAAATTAGGAGAACAATTTATGCATCAACAACAACGTTGTAAAGACTAACCACTTTGGGCACTCTGACCAACAACAATTTCCAAAAACTCAAAAGAAAACATGCTACGCACCCCTCAATAAAGAAATGACAAACTGAGTATGAGCTGAGATACATTTTTACATTATCATTGCAGGAATTTGTTTTGCTTGATGATAAATGTTTGTCATGGGGGTTTTGCTTTTTGAGTTTTTGCCCTTGGTGGGAAGAGGTAGTTGAGAAGGAGAGAAGGCAGATCTAAAAAGAAAGAAAAATTAAATCAATACCTGCCTTTCTCCTCTCCCTGCCTTTTACCCCTCCTTGCTTTTCTCTGCCTTTTTCTCCTTGGAACTATATAAGACTATCTCTATATTTCTTTGATGTTGCTGTCTCTTTCTAGACTTCACTGGTACTTGGTCAAGCATCTTTATCTTCTTTCTTCACTTAGACTGGATGGAAAATGAAGTGTTTGAGGTCTTAGTTGTGGGGCTCTAATGTTCTCTCTTCACAGAAGACTCAGGAGTAAGCTACCACAATAGTTTATGAACCCCTTTCATCTCCTCTTAGGCACTTGGGAGTATCTCTACCATGCCAACTCTGAGCCTCAGCAAGAATTTGGAACACTTGAACTCTACTGTGTTCGTGGTTCTGGTTTCATGGTTCACTCACCATGAAAGGAGGAAGTAAGAGTTCAACTTAGTGTACAGAATCTGTCAGGATTCAGGAACATTACAGTCCATGAAATCCTGGGTTCTGATCTCAGTTTTTTATGCAGCCCCATGACTTCTCTGTTTGTCCATTTCACAGAGCTTAAGGGATAGACTAGAAACATCTGCAGCACAGGAACTTCTAGTATAGTGCCATGCTCTAATTGCTGGGATTGGGTTGTAGGGTGATAAAGGCAAGGGCACTCTCTTCTCTTTGGGGTCCAAGGCCAGACCTTGTTACAAGGACAAGTGATAATTTCTTGTGTTAACAGGTTATTTCTGATACTTCTCAGTAATTCCTCCTCCCCCCCCTAATCATCATCTTCTTTTCCTCCTCGTTTCTTCTTCTTCTTCTCTTTCTCCTCTTCCTCCTCCTTCACAGCCAATCAATAAACATTTATTAAGCACTTAATATATTCCAGGCAGTGGCACATAAGCTTCATAAGCTCTCCACTTTTTTTTTTTCTCTTTGGAGGTGGGAGGGCAGGGCAGGGTAATTGGGGTTAAGTGACTTGCCCAAGGTGACATGGCTAGTAAATGTTAAGTGTCTGAGACCAAATTTGAACTCAGGTCTTCCTGACTCCAGGGCTGGTGCTCTATTCACTGTGCCACCTAGTTGCCCCCAGCTCTCCAACTCTAATCAGAGGGAAGATGGGGATCCAGGAACAGAGGGTACTGATGTAGCAAGCATTCCAGGGCTGAAATGATCTTGCAGGGGGTGCTGATGTGGTGTGACACATAGATACACATTACTGGGCCTCTGCTTAAGATGTCCATTGAGAAAGAACCCACCACTTCACAGGGCAGACTATTCCAGCCCAGCTCTTATTGGGAAGAAGTTACTTCTGACATCCATCCTAAATTGGCTTGTTTGAAAATTCTGCTCATGGCTTCTACCTGGTGCATCTCCCTGAGTTAAGACTAGTATAATCCCTCTTCCATGTTGTAGTCCTTAATATCATTAAAGACAGTACTGTGGGGATCATGAACAATTTCAAGATGGATTCAAAACTATGTCCTGTGGTTAAGATGAGAATTGAGAGGCAGAAATGAGGAATATATTACAGGAATAGGAATCATGCAAAGACATGGAGAGGGACTACAAAATGTTAAATTTTGGGAAGAGCTAATAGTGCCATTGGGTTGGAATGCAGATTGCAAGAAGGCAAGTAGTGTATAGTATCTGGGAAATTAGGTTGGTGGGATCCAAGTTGTGGAGGGCCTGAAATACTAAGATGGATCATGGTGATTTTATCCTAGAAGCCATAAGGAGGCACTGAAGGATTTTGTACAAGGGAGTAACATTATTGCTACCTGTCAGTTCCATGGCCCAGTGACAAAACCTAGCCCTGAAATGCATTACCTCAACCTTGAATTTCTACCTAGTTTGCTGTCCCTTAATCTCTGATTCTCCAGTTCAAGCTACACATATTAACAGAATAATTTTTTGAAATGTTAGTTGTATTATTGTTATTTATTATCATCATCATTATTATTATTATTATATGTGTATCTGGGACTTTGTGTATTTCACAATGAAGTATATTTTTCTGTGTTTATTGTATTATGTCACCATTATGTTACTCCCTAGCTGAATAAAACTTGCAATTTGTTCTCACAGTCACAAAATATGAAGTGAACTGTTAGGGCAGCTAGTCAAACTCATATATTAACATTAACAAGAGTCCACTAGAGAATATACATGGGAAGTGGTCCTGCAGCATGTGTGGCCCAGGAAAGTGATGTCTTTATCCTCAGTGTCACAGAAGGGGCCCTTGTTTAATTTAGTAGCCCCCTTCCTATTCTAAGATTCTGAGACTGGATGGAAGCATCTCAGGTTTCCTCCAATTCATCTCCTCAAGTGTCTGGAAGCAAGCAATAACGATACCCAGGGCAGTCATCTCCCTGTACTAGCTCCCAATTATATCCCAGGAATAGTATGTGTCTGGTATTTCTTAAAACGAGCATGTTTCAAAGTATTCTACTACCCTGTCATAAAGAGGTTGGGAAAGCCGGAGATAAGGAAAAGATATGAGTTTCATATAGAAATGTCTTGAGATTCTGTTGGTCATATTTTTTCTCATGTGGTAAAGATTAAAGCATAGCATGACATAAGTTACATAACAGACACTTAACAAATGTATGTTGATCAATAGACTACCATGTTTCCCCAATAATAAGACACTGTCTTATTATTTTTTTGGACAGAAAAACACCAGAGGGCTTATTTTCAGGGGAGGGCTTATTTTAATGAACATTGACAGCAATTTTAATAAACAGGTAAATGTGAACAAAAAAATGTACCTTTATTCAATAAGCAAATCACTGGGGAAGAACAGGATGACACACTCACTGCTGCAGCTCTGATTGGATGCAGCTCGGAGCGTGGCGTGCATTTCACCCGGTGGGGGGGGACGGTACATACAGAGGGTACCGTAATATAGCGTGTAGTGCAGGGGATCACCTTCACTACAGTAACAATCTCAATAGGGCTTATTTTTGGGGGAGGGCTGATTTTAGAGGAATCTTACACAGTAAGGGGAGGGCTTATTTTCGGGATAGGTCTTATTATCGGGAAAACACGGTATGATACCTTCTAGGAAGAAAATTAAAGAAGAGAAAAGAACTAATCAGTGATTGAGAATTTCAGAATCCAAATCCTTTGATGATGTCTTTGGTCCTAATTTCTCCAGGTAACTATCAATTCTATCACACTCTCCCCTACACAAGATTCTCTGCCTTCTGTTTTCTCAAAATTATCTTTCAGGTTTTGTGAGATTGGGTTTTGGTGGTAGCAGGGATATAGCTAGGCAGAGGTAGGTGGCACAGTGAATAAAAATGGACCTAGAATCTGAAAGATCCGTGTTCAAATGTGATTGAAGACACTTACTGCCTGATTGACCCTGGACAAGTCACTGAACCTCTGCTGCCCTCACTTTCCTCATATGGAAAATGGGGATGGTAATGGCTCCTGCCTCCCAGATTGTTGTAATGCAAAGCACTTAGCACAGTGCCTGGCATGTAATAGATACTATATAGATGATAGCTGCTTCATTATTATTATTGTTATTGTTGTTGTTGTTATTATCATGGGTAACTGAAGCTTTGTCAATTCACAATAGGGTACATTTTCCCTTTATACTGAGTTGAGCAGATATGCTTAATTGTGAGACACACACATAAACAGTTGGGGTGTTATAGACTCTATATAGGTAGGGAGGTTGTTTTTATCACTGAATCAGTGAAGATCTGTACATGTTTCTGTGTTGATATGGTTATATGATATGTTTATCTGGTACAAAGAATTCAATTTTAACTCAAAAAGACTAACTTTAAACATTGCCTAGACATCTCAAAATTCTCTTTCTCCTAAGGATCATAAGGTACAGTGGAGGAAAGAATTCAAAAATCAACATGTCAGTTCCAATTTCATGTCCTAATAGTGATGGTTAATACATTCATTTCTCTTTTTCTTCCTCCCTGTTCTTCTTTACCCTCTTACATGCAGAAACATGTACATGCATATAAATATAACACTCATTTGTTTGTTCATTCATCAAAAAAGTATGTCTAATAACAGTACTATGTGTGAGGTATTTGAAAAAGGGTACAATGATGAAAGGGAAGCGAACATTAGTACAAAGGAAGAGACAGGCTAACACACACATGCATGTACATACATATGTGCACACATATACATACACTACATGAAAAAGCACATACACTGAAGGAAACAGAAGGGCGGGGCTCCTCGTTGACTATCTTAGCCCCTTTAAAAGTCATTATCCTTGTTTTCTATCTATCTACCACTTTGAATTTGAATAAATCAAGAAGAGTGTGAATAGGGCCTGTAGACCTTTTTTAATTAATCATAGTATGAAAGAATGTCACATCCTATGTGATTCCTTAGGAAACTTGTATTCTAACTGCATAAAATTTTTTTTAAAAAACTGTCTCTAGAACCAGAGATCTTTGGGGTCTAGAAGTTAAGAAATAGGAGGGTGTCACACCGAGTTGAGCCCAAAGGGAATCAGGGAGACAGAGAAGGACGATTCTGAATACTGGATGAGTCTGAATCTCACTACATTTGGGTTGAGATTTAAAATAAGTTCCTCGGTATATCAGTGCCAAACTGGTTTACAACAGTCTCTATTCCTATGACTCCTGGTGACTTGCTTTCATGACCTTCTACAATTTACAGGATCATAGCTATCTATAAACTCCTTCACCTAAAAACAGGGAGAAAGGGATGCAGCAGAGAAGGAAGCCACAGCAGTGCCATGTTCTCTCAGCTTCATGCAAAATCTGGGGGATAGAGGACACAAGAACTCCTCTAGCCCAGGGCCTCAACATGTCCAAAAGAATCTTTACCAGGAGGCTGTCCCTAGTGATGTGTGCTTTTCCAAAGAGATACTGGTTCTGATTACTCAGTCATTCAAAAATCCAGTTACAGAATGGCTGCATGTATACTAAATCTCAGCAAGGTACTTGCTTCCATGACCCATTATCATGCTTTCCAGGGCCTGAATTCCAACCTCTTCTAGGTGCAGCATTGCATCTACTCCCATCTCTAAAGATGGACCCGACACCCAAAATCAATACTAATAAATACATCTCTTAGCTGAGAAAAAAGCTAAAGTAAACTTATCACCTAGCTCCAATTTCATTCTAGAATTACCTGAAAGAAAGAAACAATGATATGAGACTTGACCTTATTATTAAGACCTCCATCAATGATAGCATTTTGCTACAAAACCTTGGTGTTCTTATGACACACAGGAGATTTGATGGAAAACCATCCCATATTTATTTACACCACTTTCCATCTGCATGGTAATGGCAAGCAAAGGAGTACTTAGTGCCTTGTTTCAGTTATTCAAGTATTTCGCACCTTGTTTTAGTTTTTCAATTGCCTTTGAGCCCCCCTGTGATTTGAAGGTGGGAGGAACTTGCTGACACAACAGGAAGCGTGGAACAGGAAGGAGAACCACCATATAAAAGCAGGAGCACAAACTGGAACAGAACAGAACTGGGAAGAGTGGCTGTGGTGCCTGCACTTTTTCTGCCTGTGTTGATGCTACTTTGTCAGACCTGTCTGCTGATAAAGGATCCTGTTGTTACAGAAGCCCTGGGACCTTACTACTGATTCAGAAGCCCTAAATGAGGACTTTCTTGTCTGTTTACAGAAGTCCTAGAGAAGGGTCTTTTCAGAGGTCCTGGAACTTTCCTGATGATTTGTGTTGATTTCTCAGACCTTATTTGTGGTTCTGTGTTGATTTCACAGGCGGAAAGTGAATTGATGATAGTGCCTGAAATGTGTGTGAATATTGCTGTAACTCTGCTAAGCTTGGTATGTGGAGCTGGACGTGGAGCTGGGAGCTGCCTACCTGTGAATCCAGATGATAGTTGGGTGAATTCAGGCAAGAGCTGGGAGCATGGGAGAGTTTGGAGTTTGGGAGTCGGCCTCCAGTCAAGATGAAATGACCTTTCCTTGAGTACTTATTGTTGATTGACAAGATCATGACTGACTGTGACCTAGGGGTGGGAGAACTTTGTACTTTGAACTTTGTACCCCTTAAGAATGATTGAGTTAAGGATGATTGGAAGCTAGTCTTCAATCAAGAAGAAAGAAGACTTTCTGACTGATGAGATTAAGGTATGAACGAGAGGTGGGAGACTTGTATCCTGAATGATGTCTTGTTTAAGACTACATGGCCACTTTTGTGGTAAGTTATTACATCATTGTGAATGCTGTACTTTGGTTTCTGTGAATGTTTGGCTTTAGTTTACTGTTGAATAAATAGAGAGTTCACTACACTATGTGATCAGAACCTTAAAGCTATCACAGCAGCAGTCCTCTGGAGAGCTGCTTGTGCTTGGCTTTACACAGATCTGCTTGGTCTCGACCCCTTGAAACCAGCTGCCCACACACCAGGTACCCTATGGTGTCACCTCCCCTCCCCTCACTTTCCAACTTCTTTTTGTGTATTAACTTCCCCCATTAGATTGTAAACTCCTTGAGGGCAGAGACTGTCTTTCTTTTCTTATTTGCATACCCAGCACCTGTCACAGAGCAGGCACTTGATGTTTATTACATTGAATTGAATTGAAATAGTGAAAATATCAGTCAACCCATCTATTTACCAAACAGTCCCAGAGACCAGTGGGAGACTTGTAAAGATGATCCACTACAATCATTTCTTGCAATAGATGATGTATTTAGATTCTCTGATAAGTAAGTTGAGGTTGATGGACATTCACTTTGGTAGCCTCTAAGCCAACTAATTAGTTCACTCACCATACAAATTCTGCCTGACCCAGACAGTAACCCATAAATGCATATTTTAAAGGAAGATAACCTTACATAATATAACTCCAGAACTAAGAATACTGATGTTGCCCAGACCCTAGATGAGATTGCGTCTAGGAAGAGAGGACTGAAGTTCTGATGAGGCTGAAAATCCACTAGTATTGATACAGGGGCAAGTGGGTCAGCAGGTCACAGAGGAAAGAGGGATTCCTTCCCAATGACCAGACTGGGTCACAAAGTCCCACGAGGCAGCTGGGGAAACAGTGACACATGAAGTACTACGACAGTGCAACTGCTTCCTCACTCCCACTGTCACTGGCAACGTGGTGACTCTCACCCTCACCCCACGGTGACCAGACATAGCTGAATTGGCCTTAATGGACCGAGACTAGCATGGAGTCACAAGCTCATGGCTCAGATATGGCTTTAGAAAAGTTCTCAAGTTGTGGTTATGAATCTTAATATCTCCCACAGAGTTGCCTACTATCCCTAGCCAAGAATTCAATCTGTCCCTAATAGATTTCTTCTATGTCAGCTAATGGCTTTGGGAGATTATATTGTCCTGATCACACAGGTTCTAAACCTGGAGCCATCTTTAATTCTTCACTCTCACACACCTCAATATCCCAATACCTTGCGAAGGGTTGTCAATTTTATTTTTGTGAACATATTTTGAATATCACCTCTTCTTTTCTAACCCCACTTGGCCCCCTGTCATCCCTTTGTGCCTGGACTATCCCAGTAGCTGCTAGCAGGGATTCTTGCTCCCTCCACATTCCAATTCATTCTCTACTCAGCTGTTGAAGTGATCTTCCAAAGCAGGAGTATAACCATTTCACCATTCCTTCTCCCACCCAGACTTGGACTCAATAAACTATGATGCCTCTGTATCACCTCCAGGATCAATTATAAAGTCTTCTGTTTTGTTATTAAAGCTATTGAAAATCTCCCCCTAACACACATTTCCAGTCCTTTTTTTAACCTTATACCCCTCAAACACTCTGTGGCTTACTGACACTGGCCTTCTTGCTGTTCATCCCATACAACACTCCATCTCCTGCATCTTCCCTGGCTGGAATTCTCTCACTCCTCACCTCTGGCTCCTGGATTCTCTCAATTCCTTCAAGTTCAAACTAAAGTCCTTCATTTGCCAAGAAACCTCTCTTGATAAACTCCTTCCATGGAGTGCATCCCTTCTGCCGATGACCTCCAGTTGACCCTGTATGTATCTACAGGTAGGTATTTCCATTTTGTCTCCCCACCCCCACCCCCACACACCATAAGAAATTAAGGGCAGAGGTTGCTTTGTTTTCTTGGTATCCCCAACATTTAGCACATTGCCTGTCAATAGTAGGTGCTTCGTAAATGCTTACTGACGGACACTCACACAGAGTCCCACCTAGAAAAGGCCATTAGATGAACACACCTCCCACCCCACAAGAACAACACTGATTGTAGTCATGGTCTCCATAGTCCGCATCCTTGTGGCTCTTTTAGAATATGAGTAGGAAATGTAATGTTATGAATTCTTTTCATTTCTGTTCAGTCACTAATGAAAGTTTTCTTCCAGGACACTAAGAACATGAGTCCACTTGAAATCATGCTGGGTATGGTGTTCTGCTCTCAGACTGCAGCTGGGATTGTGGGAAACTCCTTCCTAGTGTTTCTCTTCACATTCATGTTCCTTACTGCACACAAATGGAGAACCATAGATACAATACTCATACAGCTGGCTTGGGCCAACTCCGTGCTGCTGCTTTTTAAGGGCATCCCTCAAACAATGGCAGCTTTGGGCCTGAAGAATTTCCTAGATGATGCTGGCTGTAAAAGTGTCCTCTACCTTCACAGAGTGGCCCGAGCTCTTTCCCTCAACATGACCTGCCTCGTGAGTGGCTTTCAAGCCATCACTATCAGCCCCAATACCTCGAGGTGGACAAGGCTTAAAACCAGAATCCCAATGTACATCATTCCCTGCAGTTTTCTCATCTGGATATTCCATATGATAACAAATATCAATGTCCTTATGAATATTAAAGGAACAAGGATCTCCAAAAACATCTCAAACCTACTGGATTTCGGATATTGTTATGATTCAGTGGACTCTACAATTAAGGTCGCACTGGTTACAGTTCTGGTCTCCCTCCCTGATGCTGTTTGTGTAGGGTTAATGGTCTTTGCCAGTGGCTACATGATGTTGTTTCTAAAGAAGCACCACAAAAGGGTCCAGGACATCCACATGTCTAGGCTTTCTCCAAGACCCTCCCCTGAGACCAAAGCTACCCAATCCATCCTACTGCTGGTGAATACCTTTGTGAGCTTTTCCTCACTCAATTCTATCTTGGTAATGTATATGCATTTTAAAAACCCAACACCTTGGCTGTTACATAGCTCAAACTTCCTGGCTGCCTGTTTCCCAATTATAAGTCCATTTGTGCTGATCAACACAGACTCTCAAGTTCTGAAGTACTGCTATGCTCTCTGGGGAAAACCCCACATCTTTGGCCTTTCTTGATGTCCCCAGTGCTTAGCAAAAAACCTAACCCATCATAAGCCCTTGTTAAATACTTATTGGTTGAATGACTAACAAAAGATCTTTATCCCCAGGTCCATCTGGTTCCAATTATTTCCCCTTTCTTCCTCTGTCCTGGCTCCTACTTAAGGATATCATACCATGACCCATTCCTCCAGAATCAAGGACAACTGGAAATCCGTTGAGGTCTTTGATAAGAAGAACTGTGAGCAATTTGGAACTATGCCCAAAGAGCTAAACACACACACACACACACACACACACACACACACACACACACACACCCTTTGACCTAGCAATATCACTACTAAGTCCATATCCCAAAAAAAGAATTTTTTTCAAAATGAAAAGTATATCTACAGAGAGATTTAAGCAGCTCTTTTCTCATGGCAAAGAAATAGAAATTGAGCGGATGCCTATCAACTGGGGAATGGCTCAACAAGTTGTGGATTGTGATGGAATACTATGGTGCTATGGGAAATGATAAGCAGGGTGCTTCAGAAAGAGAGGATTGCATGAGGTGATGCAAAGTTGAGATGCACAGTGTAAAAACAACAGCAATATTGTAGGATGATCAGCTGTGAATGACGTAGCTGTGCTCAGCAATACAACGATCCAAGACAACTCCGAAGGACTCATGGTGAAAAATTCTGTCTGTCCGAAGAGAAGAAAACGGAGAAAACTGGCAGTGTCTGAATATAGACTGAAGCATAAAAAAATTTTTTTAAAAGGACTGTGACTGAACTCAAGAGTATGGTTTATAGGCTTATGGTTCCCAGAGGCAATTATAGAATCCCAGAAACTCTGAGTTGAAAGGCACCTAAGAAAGAATCTAGTCCTGCTCATACCTGCTCATACCTTCCACAATGTAGCTAGCAAACTCCATCCAACACCTTGACTGCAGACTTGCAGGGAAATGGGGGAACTTCCTTCTTCCTGCAATGATCCATCATACTTTGAGGGAAATATGAAAGTGTTCCCTTTTCTTTAGGTTTTGTGTGTTCCCAGCCCAGATCTCTCTGTCTCTGTCTCCCTATATCTCCCCTTTCTCCTCTCCTTCTCCCCCTCTCTCCTCTTCTCTGTCCCAGAGGGTCCAACTTTGAAGAACAGGATGGCATCATCTCATGTTTCTGGACCTGCCTCTGATCGACAAATTGATTGCATTGGCCTTCCCTTAGGGCAGCTAGCTGATGTAATAGTGCATACAGCACAGAGCCTGAAGTCAGGAAGACTCATCTCATGGGTTCAAATCTGACTTCAGTCACTTACCAGCTTGTGACCTGGGGCAAATCACTTCACCCTGTTTGCCTCAGTTCCTCATCTGCAAGAGGAGCTGGAAAAGAAAATTATAAACTACTCCAGTATCTTTGCCATGAAAACCCCAAAAGGAATAACAAAAATTTGGATATGACTGACACAGCTGAACAAAGGGAAAGTGATCTGCCCACATTCCAGTTGAAACCAACCAAACATGGGACTGCAGGATCTGTCATTTTTGTGACCACTCCAGCCAACATAACGGTCCTCACAGAAGACATTCCGTTTGCTCATGGCCTCACTCTTATTATTGCTACTGATCAGGGATCCCTTTTTACTGCAAAGAAGGCTCATGATTGTGCACTAAATGGACTTTCCATTTTTCCTTGTGGCTGGAATCAAGTAGCCATACAACAGTTGACCATTGAGCTGATTATCAAGGTTGGATGTTCTATCTTCCTTAACCTATCACTTTGGTAAACCATCACAATTCCCAAGAAGAAGTCAGACTCGACTTCAATGGCTTCTTGGATATGCCCTTCAGGATGATTTGTTTGACAAGAATGGATGTATTTTGGATAGAGCCATTATTGATCCTCCCCAGCCTGGTCTTTGTCAATACTCTGCAAGGACATCTGGGACTGAAATTATTGCCTCTTAGAAAGAGCTATACAAACTAGGGGAACTTGTTCAGGTCTTCTTTAATTGACAATATTCCTGTCTATAGTCAAAATAATTTGGAGTACTCAGAGAAAGCACTTGGAAGATAAAAGGGAAGATTTGCTTTGTACTTAGGGGAAATGAAATTTTATTTTTATAGTCATGGTGACAGGGAGTTAACTTTTAAAATTGGGGAAACTTTATGCTCCTGATTAAAAACAAAGGGGAATCTTCATCCAATTTCCATGGAAGAAAATAGAATTCTCTCATTCAAAAGTTTTAAGAGACCCAGACTTGGGACTATAGCCCTAAGGGGGCTCTTTGGCAGGGGAAGATTTGGCTGGTGTACTTGGCTGTACATGGAGAGGGTGATGAGATAAAGGAATTCTGTTATCAACATAGGTCTCATGATAGCTTGTGGGCAAATAAAGCATCAGCCACTTAGCTATTCAGATCTGTTCATGGGACCAGTGACAACACTAGCTACATCACCATCCATCCTACAGAAGTGATTTTTCTGGTTGCTGCTCCTGGACATCAGGATTATTCTGTCCAAGAAAATGTTTATGAACTGCCCCAGCATCACTTGTTTTTTCTTTAAATATTTCTATATCCTTTGTTTTAATGTCCCTCCCTAGTTTGGGGGTTGCTTTGAGACTATTTTAATGGTAAAAGTTTCCCTAGAAAAATCTGAGGACCTTGGCACCAAATGGTGGGTTTTAGTGTGAACATGACAGGTCTCTTGGGGTCACTGAAGTTGTGACCCCAGCCTGGACTCCACCCTATCCCTTGGCTCATTCTCACCAGCTGCTGTGCAAGCCTAGAGATATACATCTGAGGTGGACAATTGGCCGGGGGCAAAGACAGCCACCAGAAATCATTTTTCTGAAATTTTCAGAAATCATTTTACCAGAAATCATCATCAAACTGTCTGGAGGCTGCTCCCTTCACCTGGCATCTGTGGCAGGGAAGTTGTGTTTTATTTCCCTTTATTTCTAAAGGTTTTAATTTTGTTTTAGGATTTATGGGTATCTACTGATTTTCAACATGTAAACAAAAATCCTTGACCCTGCTGGAGAAAGCCGAATGTAGCTTTAGGCCATAATACAAGGTGCATAGGAAATGGTCTTAAGGAGAAGTGTGGCTACCCTCAATGGTGCCTTTGGAGTCCTTTTGTTTTCACGTCTCTTCCAATGTCTCCCCCCTCCCCAGCCCAGAGTGACTGACACCTCATAATACATCAATCTTATCTAAAGGCAACAAACCACCCCGATTCAAGACTGTGCTGAGAACGCTTTGGAGTCCAGCGTAAGGGAGGCAAGCATGGACTGTGCTCGCTTCGCTCAGGCCACATCTGTAGGAGTATGTTTGAGTAACAGACATCACATATTAACGAGTACATTGGCAAGCCAGAGAGCCTTGAGAGGGGAGTGGCCAAGACAACAAAGTGTATCTAGAGCATAGTGAATGAGAAAAAATTAAGGGAAAATTGTAGGTGGCAGAATCACTCGTTCCCAGAGTTGTGAGAGCCCAATGAAGGCATCAAGTTCAGCCCAAAGAGAAGCACGAACGCCTCCCACAACACTGCAAGAAACCAGTCATCACTCTTTGTTCCAGAGTTCCAGTGAGTGTCAGCCCTTTTTGAACAGCTCTGATTTTAGGAGGTTTTATCTTATGTCATTTTCTCTATGAAATTACCATAATGGGCTGAACCCATATCTCAAGACCCTTGAAGACAGATGTCCTGTCGCTCTGACTCACCTCTTCTTCAGGACAAATATGTCTGGTTCCTTTATCTGATTGATGGACAGAGGACAAGACCTTGAGGCTCATACACATTGGTCACACTGCACAGCAAACTTTCATCTGCAGTAATTGTAAAGGGGACTGATCAACTGTCTGTCTCAAGCCATTTAAAATAATTATCTTTGTTAGACAAGAATAGTTGCTGGTTGAATAAAGCAGTCAGAGTGATCGTGAAGTGGGCCTCTTCCGATCAGTCTTTTTATGAGCCTTGCCACCCCCTGCACCACTGTCCCCACCCCCCAAAGATTGGGATCGTAAGGGTCTAGGAGTCTAGAGTAAGAAGCAGGGTCACAGAAAGTTGGAAATCCATAGCAGCCCAGGGGCAACCCAGCTGCTGGGCTGCAGCCAAGAAGGGAGCTATTTCTGAGGCCTAATGGCCTCCAGGTGTCTCAGCTTCGAGGTCCCAAGTTAATACCTTGGGGTCTTCTCACCTACTTAAATACTGAGGGAATTGCCCTGCCCCCCAGCCCCCCAAAAATAAAAGATTTTCTTGCTTCAGTTGTCTTTCTTGCTGCCTGTCTATCCTAAGGCCCCCTATACTAATCTGAAGCTTCATAACTCAAACTCTTCTAACTCAATCTTTCCTCAGATACAAAGACTTATTATTATAAAAATATAATTTGCCCACATTAACAGAGGAACAACTAGTGCCCTTAAATAAACTGAACCAGCCACAAATGAGCTCCCTAAGATGGGCTCACAGGTGAATTTTAGCCTAAGCTTAAAAAACAAGGAATTCCAATACCATTTAAACTATCTGAAAAAATAGGTCAAGAAGTAGTCCTACCAAGTTCGTTCTATGACATAAATATGCTTTTGATACCTAAACCAGAGGGAATAAAAACACAAAAAGAAAATTGATTAAATTCCCTAAATAGAAATACAAAAATTTTAAATAAAACAAATTACAGCAATATACCACAAATATTATACACTATGACAAGTTGAGATTTATAGCAGGAATACAGGGTTGGTTCAATATTAGGAAAACTATCAGCCTGTCTGACCATCTCAATACCAAAAACAAAAAATCATGAGGTTATCAACAGATGCAAAAAAACAACCCCTTTTGACAAAATTTAACACCCATTCCTATTTAAAAAGAAAAAAACACTAGAAAGCACAGAAATTAAAGGAAAGCTTGCTTAAAATGATAAGTAGTATCTTTTTGAGTGAGGGAGGGCTGTGCAAAGTCACCAGCCTCACTTCCTTCTCCGGAGCCATGTGGGTCCCACTGACCAGATGTCAATTTGGACTGGAGATGGCCAAGGATGCAGTGGGAGCCCTTGGTTATCTTAAGATAAGGTCTTTCCAGAGTTTTCACTTTTAGTGAGGCAATGCCAATTCATTTAAGGCTTAAGAAATGAGTCAAGGCATGGCCCCTTTCTTAAAAAGGGAGGAAAAATTCAACTGCAAGACCCTCCGGGGTTGTTGGCCAAAAAAGCAATCACTATTAACATTCACTCTGAGCCAGGAGGGCCCAAAATGTAGCCCTTAAGTGGTGCTAGGGTAAGGAGTGTCACCATCTTGCTGATGTCACTGTCCTGTTTGTGAATGAAGGACAAACCACAACCTGAGAACAGTCTGAATCATCCCGATGAGGCCCCTCCGCTGCCCAGTTCCAGTTGGACAACTCAGCTCATCCTCTCCTCTTCTCCCCTCCCCAGATGGGGCACCATGCCCTTACCCGAGGGGGTTCTGCCCAAAGGAAGATAAGCTTTGATGGCTGAAACCTACCTAATTATCATGGGGTTTACTGGCTAGATTTCTTTCTTAAACACCTTGCCTTAAATCCAATTCAGTCTGGCTCTCATTGATTGGACAATAGGTCCTTGCCCAAGCACCATTTAATGGTTATTTGGGGGGAGAGGGGGGTCCTCCTGGCTCAGAGTGAATGTAAATCAAAAGACACATGTTGGGCAGTAATGTGAGAGAAGAAATGCCATTTTTATGTAGACTGATTCATTATCAAGGGGCATAAAACCCTCAGACTATGGCCAGTTGGTGCTGGACATCTTAACGGAGTTCCCATTCTCCTGTGGGAAACATGTTCTTAACCTGGCATAGCCAGCTGATCTTTTGAATATGGGGTGGAGAGTGTATCTCTCCATGTTACCTATTCAGCCTTATGAAGGTTACCCTTTTTGTCTTTCTCACTAGTTAATTTTAGATTGGCCATTTTCTTCATTAGTATCTACTTACCTATAGGAATTGTATCATTTTTATCCCTTTTCACCAACAACGTTGGTACTATTGCATTTTATGGACCTTGAGTGGTTCATCAGATAACCCTGAGTCTGAATCACTGGATTGGACTGAATCAGACCTGACTCACAACAACCAATAAAGTCCACAGAAAAAACAGAAGAGCAATCCAGGAAAAGCCCTGGGGTGCACTCACAATCCGCAGTGTGAAGATCCTTCCAGGAAGACTGGGTAGCAAGACAAAGGAGAGCCCTGTCAGGAATCCATAACGTTAGAGAACGTCCAGGAGAATTTGGTTCTTACCTCTTAAAAAAAAACACTAACCCTTCTGATGGGGGGTGAGAATTGAGAAAAGGTCATTAGATTTGGCAATTAAGAGCCCATTGGTCAGCTTAGAAAGAACAGTTCCAGTTGAATAATGAGGTTGGGAATTTTGTCAAAATACAGAGAGGAGTTGTTGGCAGCTAGATGAAACAGTGGGTAGAGTACTAGCCCAGGAGCCCGGAGGATCTGAGTTCAAATGTGACCTCAGATGCTTACTATCTGCATGCCCTGGGAAAAAATTCTTACCCCCAACTGCCTCTATTTTTTTTTTTTAATACAGAGAACAGAATAAATGAAGGGACAGCGTGGAGTGGCTTTCTCAAGGGTTTAGGAAGAGGCATAAGAGATACAGTGTAAAAGCCAGAGGGGAAGTGATGATCAGATGCGAGTTATTTAATGATGGAGGAGATCTGGGCATGTTTGGGCAGCAGCGGCGGCGGCGGCAGCAGCAGCAACAGCAACAGCAGTAGCAGTAGTAGTAGTAGTAGTAGTAGTAGTAGTAGTAGTAGTAGTAGTAGTAGTAGTAGTAGCAGCAGCAGCAGTATAGAAGAACCTAACAGAAAGTCTATAAAACGGAGAAGCAGACAGGACAACAGGGCTGGATTAGGCCAAGCCTCAGAGGCTGGAGGATCAGAAGGGAAGTCCTCTACTGATGAAGGCAGGTGATTAGAAGAGTCTAGGCCTCCTTGAGACCCTTGGCCAAAGTTAGACATGGCTGCATGTGTGCCTAAGAATAAGGAGATTCTTTTCACCCCCATTTATGTAGCACTTGACAGATTACAAAGTTCTTTTTGCAAACAAACGTCTAGGGGCAGTCCAAAAATATTAACCAAGCAAGAGCCAAAGCACCAAACATCCCTCCCCAACCCACAGAGGGTGAGAGGCAAAGAACCAAATACACACACATCCCCTCCTGGCAGTGAGCAAGAAGATTCTCTGCTGAGCTGGGTCAAGGGTTTCTCTTCAGAACTTCCTCCTCATTAAAGTCAGTGGATGGCAAACTCTGCCACGGACTCCAGTTCCTGGACTTTTTATGAGTCCCTATGCCCTTCACTGGCGCCAAGGTCACACACAACATTATCTGCGGTCTCCTATACTTGTTCACCTAAGAGAAGAAAATAATAAAAACACAACAGGGATAGAAAAATAGGAGTGCAAGGCCATGGGCTTATGGGGGCCAAGTGGGGAAATATGAGCCCCAAAGAAACACCTGCTATCTCCCTTCAGGCTAAGTTTGCAGCAATTCTTCCTCATTCACCAGGATAATTGGAACAAATTCCCCTATCAACCTTTTCTCACATGCACACTTGGCTCTGTCTCAGAAGCCAACTGGAAGGCTTTTTGATCACCATAAGAAACAGTTGGGGGATCCCTGAGGAGGTGAAGCGAGCCCCAGAACAAGATTCTGGAAGTGGGCTCAGCAAGTGCCAGGGACCGAGGCTCCACTCAACAGTCTCCCATTACATTTACTTAAATGCATGTGAAATAAAAGGAAACCCCTAGCTTCTCTAGACTTCCCCCACAAGCAGACAGAAAATCACCTTGAAAGAACATGGAGGAGCAAAAATAAGGGGGTAAGGGGGTAAGTGGAGAGGCTGAGGTTTGTTCTGTATGAAGTACAGACACCAGGCCAGAGACTCCACAGAATCAACGAAGAGTGGGCCCTGAGGGAAGCAGAGGAGGCCTCCAGGAATTTGACCTCAGGATCTCTTACCACACAAACCTTCATCGAAGAGAGAGCAGATGTGCTGAGTGGGGGAAGCCTGAAGGACCCCCTGCTGTTTCCAGGAGCCAGGCCTACCTTCACTGACTAGATTTGATCTCAAGTTGTGACTGTGGGGAAGGAGCAGGGGTCACACCCCGGTAAGGGTGGAACTGCAGGAAACAAGGACATCTGGGCGGTGTGGCTGGGGCCGACAGGAGAAGAGAGGAAGAGAAGAGTCTCTGAGACTAAGCCCCAAGACAGGATTCAGAAAACAACAGGAAAGAGAACCCAAGGCCTAGGGCAACATCACCCACAAGTTGGGATTAAAACTTGATTATAATAATATTAAGTTGCTAAAAATAAAATAAGACAAATTACAAATAAAAATGAACCAGACCACAGATAGTTACTTTGCTGTAAAAGAGGATCTGGGTTCATTCATATTCAGAGGAAGATGGTGAAGCTCAGAAAGAAAAAAAAAGAAGTAATGTCAAATGGTCACAGGCCCCAAAAGAAATCTTGGAAGAACTCTAAAAGGAATTCAAAAATCAAATAAGAGAGAACAAGAAAAAAATTAGGGGGGAAAAAAAAGCAGTTCAAGAAAATTATGGAGGGGCGGCCAGGTAGCACAGCGAGTAACAGCACTGGCTCTAGTGTTGAGAAGACCTGGGGGAATCCCGGGCTCAGACACTTAGCACCCACCCAGAAACACCTGGCCATGTAACCTTGAGCAAGTTACTTAACCCCAATTGCTTTAAAAAAAAAATATGGAAAGAAAGCCAATTAGAAAAGGAGATAGAAAACCTTAAGGAAGAAAATAACTGCTTGAAAACTAGAATTGGGCAAGTGGAATTGAGTGACATGATAAGACACCAATAAATATCAAAACTAGAAAAACAGAAGAGCATCTGAAACACTGCCTTAGAATTAAGTGACTGGGAGAACAGATGGAGGAGAGACAATCTAAGAATTGTCAGACTATCCTAAAGTTGTGATCAAAAAAAAAAAAAATCCCTACATAATACTACAAGAAATTATTAAGGAAAATTGCCCTGAAATTCTAGAACAAGAAGGTAAAGTAGAAATTGGAAGAATCTACCGATCACCACTTGGAAGAAATTTTACAGCAATGTCATAGCCAAGTTTCAAGATTCCCAGGTTAAATAGAAAATATTGAAAGCAACAAGAAAAAAATAATTTAAATACTTCAGAAAAAGAGTCAGAATTTCACAAGACCTAGCAGCTTCTACAGTAAAAGACAGTAGTTTTGAAACATCATACTTGGAAAAGCAAAGGAGCTATGGTTACATCCCAGAATAATTTATACAGAAAAGCTGAGTATAATTCTGAATGGAAAAAAAATGGACACTTGATAAAGTGACTCAGTTATTTGTAACAAAAAGACAAGACCTCAATGGAAAATTTAATATAAAACATCCAGAAGAAGTAGAAGGAAATCATTAAAGAATAATTACAAGGCACTGATAAAGGTGAAACTGTTTACTTAGGAAATATGAAAATGTTATCAGTATTCTTAAAGCTATTATCATTACTAAGGTAGTTTGAAAGAAAGGTTGTGTGTGGGGGGGGGGAGGGAGGCGTGGCTAGGTGGCGCAGTGAATAGAGCAGCAACCCTGGAGTCATGAGTTCAAATTTGGCCTCAGACACTCAACACAAAAACTAGCCATGTGACCTTGGGCAAGTCACTTAACCCCAACTGCCCTCCAAAAAGAAAAAAAAAAAAAAACGAAAGGTTGTGGCTTAATTGTATAAGATGAAGTGGTTCTGAAAAATAAAATTAGGTAGGAAGCGGTTAAAAAAAGAAGCAATTATCTCATAAAAACAGGGTGTGTGGAACAGGGCTCTAAATCATTACTTTTTAGAAAAATGCAGATTAGTACAACCTTGAGATATCATTTTATCCTACCAGATTGGCTAAAATGATAGAAAGGAAAAGTGACAAATGTTGGAGATGAGGAAAAATCAGAACTTTAATTCATTGTTGGTGGAATTGTAAGATGACCCAACCATTTTGGAGAGCAATTTGGAATGATGCCCAAAGAGTTATTAAACTTTCTATAACTTTGACCCAGCAACACCACTACTTGGTCTATTTCTGAAGATAATTAGGGGAAAAGGAATAGAACCTCTATGTTCTAAAATGTTTATAGCAATTCTCTCTGTGGTGGCAAAGACCTAGAAATTGCAGGAATGCCCATCAGTTGAAGAATGGCCAAGCAAATTGTGGTATATGATTGTGATGGAAGTCTACTGTGCTATAAGAAATGATGAGCTCAATGGTTTTAGAAAAAACATGGAAAGACTTCCATGAAATAATGAAGAGCAAAATATGCAGAACCAAGAGAACACTGTAGATAGTAACAGCAATATTGTTTTAAGAACAGCTTTGAGCAAATAAGCTATTTTGTCTATTATAAATACCCAAATTAACTAAAAAGGACATATGAAGAAAGATGTTCTCTGCATCCAGAGAAAGAAGTGATAAATGGACATTTATACAGAATAATTTTACATATGTGTGTGTATTTATTTGTGTCTATTAGCGGCCACAGGGTGGGGGGAAGGAAGAATAAAATTTCATTATAATTTTGTTGTGTATTTGAAAGGAATAACAAGTTATGCATGACAGATTTTATAATACTCTTTTTATTGTACTATTACGGAAATGCTTGCTTTATTCCATAAATTAAAAATAAAATTTAAAAACTAAATAAATGCATAGATACTATTCTCATCAAATTTGTAAATTTGATTTCCTTGATAAGAAGGAATTCCCTTCTGCTAATTATCCACACACAGAGACAGAACAGATGTAGTAATATGAGTCCCATTTTCCCCTCAATAACCGGGGATCAAACAATGACAGTTGAAAAGGCAGGAAAAGCAAGTTGAGCTAAGATTGTAGGAAAAGCACCTTGTAAGAAAGAAAGCTCTGAAACACCCTAAAATATTATTCACATGGATAATCTTCCCACATTCGAGTGTAAGCAGTTTATTTTTTAGTTCTTCATTATTGTTTGTGATTACCTTTTCATATTTCTTTGAACTCCTATATTTGAAATTCAAATTTTATCATGAAGCTCTGTTCTTTGTATAAGGAATCCTTGGAAATCCTCTATTTCATAAAAGGTCCATTTTTTCCCCTGAAAGATTTCACTGTTTTTCTGGATGAGTCATTCTTGGCTATAAAGCCTATAAACTCTGCCTTCTGGAATATTGTGTTACAAGATATCCACCCCTTTATAGTGATGATCGCTAAACCATGTGTGATCCTCACAGTGCCTCCTTGGTATTTTAATTCTTTCTTTCTACTTGCAGAAAGTTTTCTTTAACCTGGAAGCTTTTGGATTTTGACTATAATATTCCTAGGGGTTTTCATTTGGGAATTTCAGGAGGTGAGCAATAGAATCTTTCTATTTCCACTCTGCCCTCTGGTCCTAAGTGTTCTTTTAAGATTTCCTGAAATGGCATTATGCCCTTTTTAATTTTTTTGGTTATGCTGCCCAAGAAGTCCAATGATTCTTCATTTTGTTTCTTCCTCATTGTTTTCTAAGTCAGTTGTTGTTTTATATGCGATACCTTACATGTTTTTCTATTGTTTTCAGCATTTTTATCTTGGTTAAATATTTCTTGTTGTCTTATTAAGTCTCATTGAGACTTCTATCTAATCCATTCTAATTTTCAGGAAGTTTGTTGCTAAAGGAAGATTTTTTACCTCTTGTGCCAAGATATTAATTCCTTTTCCAATTCTTTTTCCATAGCTTTCATTTATTTCCCATTCTTACTTGAATGTTCGCATTGTATTTATAAAAGCATTTTTAACATTTTTTTTAAAAAGTGTTGTTTTCAAAGAATTCTCATTGAATTTGTGGTCAAGTTCTTTTATTCTTTGAGGGTTTGCTTGTAGGTATTTTAGAGTCATTCCTTTCTTGGGGTTTGTGTCCTGAGCATCAAGAGTTCCTTTGTTTGTTTTTAATGATGTAGTTTCTTTTTTCATTTGCTCATTTCCCCAGTTACATTCTTACTTCAGACTTAATATTAGAGCCATGTCTACATTTCTGTAGGAAATGTCTGAGCTGATTCTGTTGCTGCTTTCTTGGAGATTCTGAGTGCTGTTATTCCAGGATTTCAGGGCAGCTCAGGCTACGAAACTGGAAGCTTTCCATGCTCCCAAAGTGGTCTCATCCAATTCTTTTCACTCCCCACCAACCCACCCCTATCTGAGTGTTAGCAGGAACTGGTCTGGGTTTGGATCTGAACAAGAGTAGATTCAGGCACTATCCAGGAACTATCAGTCAACTGGGAAGCTCTGCTGGTTTAGACTGATGGAACTACAGACTTCTCTTTGGTCTTAGGTCCTTGCTGGTTATTTCTCTTCAGGTTTTAGACTGAGATAGATGCTGAAACTGAGACCCTGCTCTTCTGGCAAACTACTCCAATATCTTTGCTAAGAAAACCCTAAAGGGATCATGAAGAATCAGACAAGACTTAAATGACTGAACAAAAACCATTTTTTAAGACAAACATGTAAAAATAAGTTTAACTTATCAATATCATAAAAACTTGAAAATATGTTCAATGTACACCATTTGTAAAACTTCCACCTTTGAAAAGGCTTGGGGTGGAAGTGTCTCCTCACATCTGTTCTTTCAGCCATGCTTATTTTCCACAAATTTGCAATCTTTTCTTTTGACTTTTCTTTCCTGTATGTCGTCATCTGGGCCTTCCTTAACTTACTCTACATTAGTTCATGCAAGTTTTTCCATGATTTTCTGAATTTGTTACAATTGTTGTGCCCACAGTACAGTAATATTCCCCTGCATTCATGTACCACAATTTATTTAGCCATTCTCAAATAAAACAGCATCTATTTGTTTCCAATTCTTCCTCATCAAAAAAAGAGTGCTTATATAAATACTTTGGGGTACATGGAGTCTGTCTTATCGATGGACTTCATGTAGCATAAGTTCAGTTATGAATTGTCTGGGTGAAAGGTGAACATGTTAGTCACTTTATTTGCATAATTATAAATTGCTTTCCAAAGTGTTTGTACTGATTTATAGTTTCACCGGCACTGCATATGTCTATTCTTCCAAAATCTCTCAAACATTGATTATCGCCAATCTTCTGTCTATAATCTTTGCCAATTTGCAAGATGAGAGAGAAGAAACCTCAGAGATGTTTTAATTCCCATTTATTTTATCATTAGTAACTTAAACAGTCTTTCATCTAATTAATATTTTGCAATTCTTTCGAAAACCATTTGTTCATATTTTTTCACTTACCTATTCAATAGTCGCTATTGGTCACACAAATATGTACACACATATGTATGTATATTATTAATTATTCATATATCTTGAATACCAGATATATCAGGAAAAAAACTGATGTTTTCCCATTTAGCCACTTCCCCTTTTATCCTAGGTAAATTAATTTTATCTGTGCAGAAATTTTCAGTTTATATAATGAAAGTTACCTTTTGTAATTGCCTCTATCCCTTCTTTGGTTAAAATATATCTGCTCATGGCTGTAAGAGGTGTTTTTATCTTTGATATTAAGGTCATATATCCACATATTGCAAAATGTGGTAAAAGGTATTGATCTAAATTTGATTTCTGCAAGATAGTTTTCCAATTTACCTACTAGTTGTTATAAAAAATGGAATTCTTTCCTAAGTAATTTGTGTTTTCTACAGTGTTTATCAAACACTGGATTTTGAGTTCCATTGTTTGATTCTCCCTTATTTTGCTTGTTCCACTGATCTGGCTTTGTTTTTAACCAATAATATGGTTTTGATAAATATTGCTGCTTTCTTTTTTATGCTTTTTGGAGGGCAATTGGGGTTGTGACTGCCCAAGGTCACATGGCTAGTTTTTGTGTTAAGTGTCTGAGGTCGGATTTGAACTCAGGTCCTCCTGACTCCTGGGCCAGTGCTCTATTCACTGTGCCACCTAGCCGCCCCCATAAATACTGCTTTTCAATATCATCTAAAATCTAAGAGTATTTTACCCCTTTCATTCCTTCCTTTTTTGATGCCTTCCCATTATATTCTAGAGTTTTTTAATGAATTTTGTTATAAAATTCTGTAAAGATTCTCTTATAATTTGATTGATACAGTACTAAAAATGTAAATCATACTTGGTATTATTGTCATTTTTATAAAATTGGGTTGGCCTAGCCATGAGCAGCAAATATTCCTCCGGCTCTTTAATTTGTTCTTTATTTCTTTTAGGAGATTTCTGTGATTGAAATTATCCAAGTCTTTAGTTAGTTTTGGTAAATTGATGCCTAGATATTTTGTGCCTTTTGTAATTATGCCAAATGAGATTTCCCTTTCTGCTAACTGCCTCTTGGATTTTGTTATTATTATATAAAAATGCAGTTGACTTTTGATGGTTTATTTTGTAACCTGCAACTTAGTTGAAATAATTGTCTCAGTATCTTGGATGATTCCCTAAGATTGTCCATATCTGCCATCATATCATCCACAAAAAGAAATAGTTTAACTCTATTTACCATCTCTGTAACTTTAAGTTCTATCTCACTTTATTACTGTTACTAGCATTTTCAGAACTAAGTTCAGTAACAGTGAAGAGAATGGGCATCCTTGCTTTAATAAAACATTTCTTTAAAAATATTTCTGTATCCTTATTGCATATTATTTTTTCTTTTGGTTATTGATACTCTTAATATTTAAAGTCATAATATTTCACAATATTAAAAGGTCTGTGGCTATACTTTTTGTTAGTTTTTTTAAGCATAAATGATTTTTGCACTTTGTCAAAGGTATTTTCTCCATCTATTCAGATAATCATGTTAAGTTTTTGTTTTTAATATAATTAATTACATTGATTGTCTCCATAATGTTAAACCATCTTTGCATCACTTGTATAAACCCAGTTTGGTCTAATGAATGATTTCCTGTCTGTATATCTGCACTCTGTTAAACAGGATTTTATCCAAATTTTTAAAATAAGTACTCATTAAAAATTCATTAATTACATTGGTTTATAATTCTTTTTCTGGGTTTTACTCTTCCCTGGTTTGGTACAAATACTGTATTTGTCTCATGAAATGATTCTGGTAAGGTGCTATCCCCCTTTTAAAGAATAACTGACGTATTATGGGCATTAATTCTAGTACCGGTAGTTTCTTTTTTTTTTTTTGCAAAGCAATCAGGATTAAATGACTTGCCCAGGGTCACACAGCAAGTAAGTGACAAGTATCTGAATCCACATTTGAACTCAGGTCCTCCTGACTCCAGGGCCAGTGCTCTACCCACTGTGCCCCTAGTATTAAAAGTCTGATAGAATTCTACTGTGAATCCAGTAAAATTAGAAAACATTTTTTTTTCCATTAGTAGCACCTTTATGGCTAGTTCTAGTTCCTTTTCTGAGACTAAATTATTTAATGTATCTAGTAAGTTTGTCAGCTTGAATATTTTATATACTTGACATTATTTCTTTTTTATCTCCTCAGTTTTGTTATCACACAACTGTATTAAGTAGGTTATGATTATTCTTATTATTTTGATTTTGCTGTAGTTTCACCTTGTTCGTTTGCTTTTTTCTTGACTTGACTTTTTTACTTTCCTCTTTTTAATCAGATTGGATAAAGCTTTATCAATTTTACTAGTCTTCTCAAAGAACTAGGTTTTAATTTTATTTATAATATTTATTTTTAGATCTGTCCATTTCTTTTCTGATTTTAATACCTCTTCCTTTGTGCTTATTATAAGTTTCTTTATTTGCTGAATTTCTAATTGTTAAATTCCTATTCAACTTACTAAATTCTTTTTTTTTGCAGGGGTGGAAATTTTTTTTTAATTTAGTTTTTATTTTCCCCTAGTTACATGTAAAAACAATTCTTAACATTGATTCTTAAAACTTTTGAGTTCCAAATTCTCTCCCTTCTTCCCACTCCCCCCACAGAAGGCAATTTGATATAGGTTATACAAGTGTAGTCATGTAAGACACTCCCATAATAGTCATGTTGTGAAAGAAAACACAAACCCCCCTCAAGAAAAATAAATTTTACAAGAGTCTGCTTCAATCTGTATTCAGATGGATAGCATTTTTCATCATAAATCCTTCAGTTATCCTGGGTCATTATATTGCTGAGAATAGCAAAGGGATTCACAGCTAATCATCTTGCAGTATCACTATTATTTTACACACAGTACATTTCACTTTGCATCAGTTCATGCAAGTCTTCCCAGGTTTCTCTGAGTGCATCCTGCTCATCATTTCTTATAGTACAATAATATTCCATCATAATCACTTACCACAACATAGACCATTTTTTTTCTATTTTGCTAATTTATTTTTGTATACATATATCTTTCTGCTGAGGACATCTTGAGCTACATGCCAGAAACCTTGGTTCATTGTTTCATTATTTTCTTTCACATCATTATTTTTTCTATGATTTGTTTTTTACCCACTTTCTATTTAGCATTTCATTGTTAAGTCTCCATTCAGTTGTGTCTTTAGTATGTTAATCTTATACAAGTAACTTTAAAAAAATATTTTTAAAGGGTGTATTTATTGGATTTTTTTGGTCTCTTTGGAATATCTGTTCCCTAAAACATAACTGCTTTGTCAAAGTTCAAAGTGCAGTCAAGACATATGTATATTTTTAACAGCTCCACTTAGAAAATATCCTGTTTTACATCCAATTTATCCTGTAATTATTTGTTCTGTATTTTTTCTATTGTTTATCTTATACTTACCTAAACTGAGAGAAGGATAGTGAAATCTCCTGTCTCTATTATAATATCACTTTCTATAACTTCTTGATCAATTAATGTTTCCTTTATGAATTTAAGTATTAAACAGTTAGAACACATATTTAATATTAGGATTAGCTTCTTCATGGTTTTCAGCATAATATAGTTTCCTTGTTTATCACTTCTTTGTTTTCTCTGGCACCACTACTGATGACTTCTCATTCTTACTAAGTCTCCCCGAAACTGGGTATGGGGAGGGGGGAAGCTTATAACAGGGAAATAAATTTAAGCAAAGGAATTCTATGATGATGTTGGCTTGGTCTATTCCTGAGTAAATGATATCTTTAATTACTTAGGTCTGCATTGTTATTATGTTCATGTTTTGGCATGTAAACTTCCAAGCATTTTCTACCACTGAGTTATTTTTAATGGAATTTCTATTTCTATCTTTTATTGAATTGTGCTGGTAATACACAGAAATACCAGTAATTTGTGTGGGTTTATCTCTGAACCAGCAACTTTGCTGCATTTGCTAACTGCAACATTCACTTGTAATCTTGGCATGTGTGGCTGTTTTCCCATGTACATTGCTGCCATCATATTTTTTTTTTTTGGCAGGGGGGAGCTCAGCTTACTTCATTCTGCATCAGTTCATGTAGGTCTCGTCATGTTTCTTTATGTTAATCACAATTCTAGGGTTTTGGGTTTTTTTTGCTTTTTGGAGGGGGAAGGTAGGGCAACTGGGGTTAAGTGACTTGCCCCAGGTCACATGGCTAGTTTTTGTGTTGTGTCTGAGGTCACATTTGAACTCGGGTCCTCCTGACTTCAGGGCCGGTGCTCTATTCACTGCACCACCTAGCCACCCCACAATTCTAATTCTTACAACACAGTAATATTATTTTCCTGCTCATAACCTACACATCCCAGTGATTCTGAACTTCTGTAGGGCAACATCCAAACCCCATTTCCCCCCCCCAATTCCTTATTGTGACTTCCCTCAATCCTCCCTCCCCAAAGCCCCAACCAAATGCCACAGACCTTTTCCAGTCTGCCCTTTGGCATGCCTCTCCCATAGGCAACACACTTTCCTTCATGTTAAATGTTCTCCTCTCACGCCTTTCATCTTACAGCAATCACCAAATCTTGACTCCCACCTAATGACAAAGACTGCCTTGGGCATTGTTTCCGGTACTAGTTGTACCTTCAATCATTCTGTTTGGTTCAGTGGACAAGTTGGGGGAGATGGAACACTCCTTGCTCCCCTACCACTTCCAGGACTGCCTCCTATCCCCACCACTCAATAAGTTCTCTTCCTTGAGCCTTTGGAAATAACCTCCCTTAAGTCTCCTTCCTCCTCCCCAAAAAAATGCAATGAGGAAGATTTTGATCACCTCAATCTCTTTGGTTTGAGTGTTGAGGTTCAGTCTTTAAGTGTTTTTGAAGAAGTCAGTCTACTTTTTACCAATAGGAGAAGCTCCAGGAGATTCTGAGTCACTTGGGGAAGGATTTTGAAGAAGTCAAGAAACTTTTTTGTCAGGAAGTAAGGGCCTAATTACTGTCCTGTTTAGAAAGAAACCAGGATAATTTAGTCTGCCCTTTAACCAGGCAATTAATCTACCTGAACACTGAGGACCCACTCCTTTCAGGCAACTGTCCAGGCAGGCAGATTTGAGGGCAATCACTTTGTGACCTCCATAGAAATAAACTTTGGACACATTATAAGCTGATGGACATCAAATGGTAATTCAAATATTTTCAAATTAACAATAAGCTCTCTGAGGGAGGCAAAAAAAAAAAAAAACAACAACTGGATAGAAACAGTCTGCCAAATAGGGAGAGGGATTTATAATATATCTTAATAAAGAGAAATCTGCATGCCTGAAAAGCCATCAAAACCACCAAAGATATCACTGGAAGAGTGTCTCTGATACACAGAGAACTGAGTCAAATTTATAAGGATACAAGTCATTCCCCAATTGATAAATGGTCAAAGGATATAAACAGGTATTTTTCAGAGGAAGTAATCAAAGATATCTATAAGCATATTAAAAAATGCTCTAAATCACTATTGATTAGAGAGATGCAAATCAAAACAACACTGAGGTACCACATCTCACTGGTCAGACTGGTTAATATGACAAAACAGGAAAATGATAAATGCTGGATAAGATGTGGAAAAATTGGAACACTGATACACTGTTGGTAGAGTTGTGAACTGACCCAACCATTCTGGAGAGCAATTGGGAACTATGCCCAAAGGGCTATAAAAATGTGCATACCCTTTGACCCAGCAATACCACTTCAAGGGCTGTATTCCAAAGAGATCATACAAGTGGGAAAAGGACCCGTGTGTACAAAATATTGATAGCAGCTCTTTTTATAGTGGCAAAGAATTGGAAATCAAGGGGATGACCATCAATTGGAGAATGGCCAAACAAGTTGCGGTATATGAATGCAATAGAATACTATTGTACTGTAAGACATGAGGAGCAGGTGGATTTCATAATAACCTGGAGAGACTTATATAAACTGATGCTGAGTGAGGAGAGCAGAATCAGGAGAACATTGTACATAATTACAGACATATCATATCTGTGATGACCAACTTTGATAGACTGGGCTCCTCTCAGCAATGCAGGGTTATAGGACAACTTCCAAAGACTCATGATGGAAAGGGACATTGCATGCAGAGAAAGAACTACAGTCTGAATGCAGATTGAAGCAAACTACGTATTCTCTTTTTTGTTTTGTTCCTTCTTTCTCATTGTTCATTCCACTGGTTATAATTCTTTACAACTTGATTAATGTTTGACATGAAGGTATTTGTACAACCAAATGGGATTGCAAGCCACCATAGGGGGAGTGGGAGGGTTGTATTCTAAAGGGATGATAGGGGTGGGAGGATGAGGGGAGAAGGGAATTTGGAACTCAAGGATTGAGAACTGAATGCTGTAAAGTAAAAGTAAATTTAAAAAAATTTTAAGATATCACTGGAAAGAGCCAAGACCTAATCATTAATCATCAACTAATCCTTTCATTTAGACAGACTAAAGGATCTGGAGATCAGGAAGGAACATTTCCACAAGATGGCTACTATCTTTAGATCCAATTAATGGCAGAGTAGAAGTGGAGCTTTTGGCATGGGGGTTCAGGAAAAACTAAGGGAAATTGGGATTTCATGAGGACAGGTTGCTTTACTGTTAACTATCTCACCCTTGTCCCTTTAGAGAACTTTCATTGACTGGAATTGGAGGACTGTGGGAGAATATTGCATACTGGATCACTTAAGAATTTTGATGTGTGGAAATGTTGGAGAAAGAGCAAAGGACCAGGATAGGCAGAATACCCCAGTATATACTTAACCTCAGCATACCTCAATTTCCTTATCTGCAAAATGAGAATGATACCCAGCAGTAAGATATAGAAAACTCATTTAAAATAACTGTAGGCAATATAAAATACTTGGGAGTCTACCTGCCAAGACAAACACAGAAACTATATGAACACAATTACAAAACATTTTTCACATAAAGTCAGAGCTACACAATTGGAAAAATATCCATTGCTCATGGGTAGGCTGAGCTAATTTAACAAAAATGACAATTATACCTAATTTACTTATTCAGTGCCATACCAATCAAACTAGCAAAAAATTATTTTATAGAGCTAGAAAAAAAAATAAAATTCATCTGGAAGAAGAAAAGGTGAAGAATATCAGGGGCAGCTAGGTGGTGCAATAAATAGAGCACCAGCCTTGTAGTCAGGAGGACCTGAGTTCAAATCCAGCCTCAGACACTTAATACTTACTAACTGTGTGACCTTGGGCAAGTCACTTAACCCCAACCTTCCAAGCCCTGCCTTCCCCCTCAAAAAAAAAAATATATCAAGAGAATTTATTTTTAAAATGCAAAGGAAACAGGGCGGCTAGTTGGCACAGTGAGTAGAGCACTGGCCCTGGAGTCAGGAGGACCTGAGCTCAAATCCGGCCTCAGACATTTGACACACTGTGTGACCTTGGGCAAGTCACTTAACCCCAATTGCCCTGCCCTCCCCCCTCCAAAAAGCAAAAAATTAAAAAAAAATGCAAAGGAAGGTGGCCTAGCTATACCAAATTTAGACTACATCATAAAGTGGCAATCATTAAAACTATTTGGTACTGGCTAATTGAGTGGTGGATCAATGGAATATATTTGATACACAGGACACGGTAGTACATGAACATAGTAATCCACTATTTGATAAAACCAAAGACTCTAGCTTCTAGGATAAGAACTCAATTTTACAAAAACTGTTGGGAAAACTGGAAAATAGTATGGCAGAAACTAGGTACAGACCAACATTTCACACTATATACCAAGATAAGGTCAAAATGTGTACATGATTTAGACATAAAGGGTATACCATAAGCAAATTAGGAAAGCATAGTTTACCTGTCAGATTTATGGAAAAAGGAAGAATTTATGAGCAAACAAGAGATACAACATTATGGATACTTCTGATTATATTAAATTAAATTAAAAAGGATTTGCACAAACAAAACTAATGAAACTGAGATTGGAAGCAGAAAGGTAGGAAACAATTTTTCCAGCAAGCATATCTAATAAAGTCCTCAAATATACAATGAATTGATTCAAACTTATAACGAGTCATTCTCCAATTCATAATCTGTCAAAGAATATGAACAGGTGAACACATAGTTTCAGATGAAGACATCAAAGCTATCTACAGTCATATGAAAAAATGTTCTAAAATCACTATTGATTAGAGAAATGCAAATTAAAACAACCCTGAGGTACCACCAACCCATCAAATTGGCTAATATGACAGAAAGGGAAAATGATAAATGTTGGAGATGTGAAAAAATTGGGATACTAATCCACTGTTGGTGGAGTTGTGAACTGATCCAACCATTCTACAGAATAATTTGGGCAATCAAACTGTATACCCTTTGATCTAGCAATACCATTACTAGGCCTGTATGCCAGAGATCATAAAAAGGGGGAAAGGACCTACATAAACAAAAATATTTATTAGCAGCTCTTTTTGTGGTGGCAAAGAACTAGAAATCAAGGGGATGTCCATCAATTGGGAAATGGCTAAAAGTTATGGCATATGAATGTCATGGAATACTACCGTGTTCCCCCGATAATAAGACACTGTCTTATTAATTTTTTTGGAAAGAAAAACACCAGAGGGCTTATTTTCAGGGGAGGGCTTATGCTGTCCTGCCTCAGCTCTCCTCCGCGGCACTGCTCTCAATGGTGCCAGCAAGCAAATCACTGGGGAAGAACAGGATGACGCGCTCACTGCTGCAGCTCTGATTGGATGCAGCTCGGAGCACGGCGTGCGTTTCACCCGGGGGGGGACGGTGCATACAGAGGGTACCGTAATGTAGCGTGTAGCGCAGGGGATCACCTTCACTACAGTAGCAATCTCAATAGGGCTTATTTTCGGGGGAGGGCTTATTTAGAGGAATCTTACACAGTAAGGGGAGGGCTTATTTTCGGGATAGGTCTTATTATCGGGGAAACATGGTATTGTGCTATAAAAAATGATGAGCAGGCAGATTTCAGAAAAACCTGGATTTAACATGAACTGATGCTGAGTGAAATGAGAAGAACCAGGAGAACACTGTACACAGTAACAGCAAATATGTGTGATGATGTAATGAGAATGTAAGTTTTTAAGAGCTTCCCTGCCCCTAGGCTAAAGTGCACCTGGAGCCTGTGGTGGGAGGCTTGTTTCTCAGGAGATACTTTTTTGATTGGGCAGTGGGTCAAGAAGGTTGTTACATTCTCTGAGCCAGAAGGCTATATAAGCCCTGATTTGAGGCTTTGTTTTGGGGCTCACTTTGAGAAGTGTTCTGTGATTTGATTAGATGAGACTCTGGGAAGCCGTTGTTGAGAGCCCCCCGGCTTTGAAAAACCCAGATGTTGATGGTAACTGTGATTTGGTATGGATGTAATGGTTGGACAGTTTGGAAACCTGTCTGCTTGATCTGTTTCTCTGTCTTGATAATTCTGTATACTCTGAAGTTCAGGGTGCTGACCTTTTTCCCCTGAACTAGGTAAATGATATGTTTTTTGACTGATTAAAGTAAGCTCGTTAACCCATTTTAAGTTGCTTTCCTTTAGGAAAGCAGATCTAAGAACCTGTGTTGGCAGCCACCCCGGAGATGCTGGGGTGCTTGCCGCTACAGATGATCAGCTATGATTGACTTAGCTCTTCTCATGTGGAAAATGCCATCCACATCCATACAAAGAACTGATAAGAGTCTGGATGCAGATTGAAGCATAGTATTTTTACTTTTTTTTCCCTTTTGTTCTGTTTCTTCTTTCACAACATGACTAATGTAGAAATGTCTTACATGATTGCACACAAATAACCCTATACCAAATTGCTTGCCGTCTTGGTGAAACTCAAAATATTATAAAAATGTTAAAATTGTCTTTATGTGTAGTTGGAAAAAATAAAATATATGTGTATATATGTGTGTGTGTGTGTGTGTGTGTGTACTTAAGTGAGGATGATAAAAGCACCCTCTTAGCACCACTAGGGTTGTTATGAGGATCAAATAAGATCATTATTATCATTAACACCACCACCATCACCCCTAAAGACATGACTAGAAGAGGAGCCTGGCCTTCAAGAAATCACTTGGAAAAAAAAACTGCCCAGATCTCTTTAGAATGTAAAGTGAAAATGGAAATGGAAGGAATCCACAGATTACTGCCCGGAAGAAACCCCACAATGAAAACTCACAGGACAATATTACCCAAATAGCACAAGCATCTAGAAATAATTTAAACACTAAGGAGCCACAATCAGGATCACACACAACTTAGCAGCCGTCACTAAAAAGGAAGAGAGAACTTGGCACATTCTAGAAGACAACCAAGAATAACTTACCCACCAAAAAGAAGTATAATCCCATAAATGGGAAACGTGTCACTTTAATGAAATAGAGGGCTTCCAACCATTGCTGATGAAAAGACCAGGGCAGCAGAGACACTCTGAAATTCAGAGTCAAGGGAAACACAAATCAAAGACTAAACATGGATAAACTGCTTCCTTTTCATATGGGAAGATGATAAATGAGTTCCCTCTAAAACATCATCAGGCATGATAATATTTAGAAGGTCTAGGAGCTGAAGCTTGATGATCTTAAAAGAATGGAAAGGGAAGAGGGATGGTGGACAGGGGAGAAGGGAGGGAAGGTTAGAGAAAGTTATCTCACAAAAATGAGATGTGTAGGCCTATACAACAGAGGAGGATCAAGTGGAGGAAACAAATGACATTTGAATCTCACTCTCATCTAAACTGATCAAAGAGGAAAGAAAGATTTGGGCACATAAATACATCTCATTAACACAGAAAGATAAGGAACAGGTAGAAGGCAGAAAGAAAGTGGATTAAGGAAGGAAGGAATCTTAATCATAATAAATTAAATTATGTTTAAAAACATTTATATCTCTTTTCACAGAGATGAAGAATTAGAAACTGGGGAGAATGTCTGGACAAGTGAAGGTATATTAATTCGACAGATTATAACTGTTTTAAGAAAATATCAAGGGGAGAGTTTCACTGCAACTTGAAGTACAGTGAGCAGAGCCAGCAGAATTTAAATAATTAAAAAATATATTTTTAAAGTAGAAAAACTATTGACTTAAATACTCTAATACAATGGTAAATCACAGCTCCAGAGGATAGGTGATGAAATATGCTACCTACCACTTGACAAGAGATGACAAACTCAGAGTGCAAAACAAGATACTTTTGGGACACAGACAAGGCAGGAATATTGTCCTTAATTACATATGTTTGTAATGAGTGGGGCGGGGGAGGAATTTTCACTTATTAAAAATAGTAAAAAGATAAGGAAACACATTCAGGTAGCTTTCATAACTGTGTCTTGGTCTGAGATATCTTAAGAAATAGATAATTCTAACTACATAAAATGAATAAAATAAATGAAGATCAAATTACAAGAGAATTTGAAACATGCAGAAAGTAATTTATATACAAGATATGGAGAGAACTGACACCTACGTGTGCCCAGAGCCATCACCAATCGACAAGTGCTGAAATGACAGCAAGTTCTCCAAAGTCCTGACATATGAATGACAACAAAGTGGGGCATGAACGCATGCGCCAAAGCACTGATAATAAAAGAAAGGCCTTTAAGAGAGTTTGGGCATTTCTTGGCATCCCTTCAAAATTGATGAAAATTACAAAAAGGAAACCATCAATATTCGACATTTTTAATCTGAAATTCACAAACATGAAATAAAAGGAATATTTTATAACAACGTCCAACAGAAAATGAGGACCACACATGAAAACAATCTCTAGTGCGGACAGCTTGATTTGCCAATTGAGTAATTTAAAAATTTAACACTTTCAAAGCTGTCCTCAGTCCTTCTGTTCTATTTTGTATTATTAAAATCCATTTCTATTTTCTGCCAGTCTACTTTCCAGCATTTCCAGCATTCTGTAGTGGTTGGTAAGTACTAGCCCCATTGTATAGGTCTTTGATTAAACACGAGGTTACTATACTCACCTTTCTTTTGTACATTACACACCTGATAAATTTCTCAAGATCATTTTTTTTTTTAAGTAAGAAAAAAATTGCCTGAATAACTACTGCTTTCTTGGACATTTTCAGACTTGTTCCTGCTAGGCTTCCTTCCTAGATTATACTGTAGGAAAGAGACATAGGAATGTAGTTTTAATGAGAACACATATTCAGAGCTGGAAGGGACCATCAAAGCCACTGACTCCAACCTCATTCTTCAGATGAGCAAAGTGAAGCACGGAGAGGTTGTTCCTTGGCCAGACTCTCAGAGCTAGGGAGCATCTCATTCTAAACCTAGTGCCCTGTGCATTACAACTCCTGCTTTTCTGTGCTTGTTCTAAATGTCAGTTTGCATAAAAGAGAAAGTGACTAACCTGTCCGTGTTACAGCCTGCTGACTTGACCATGAGACTTAGGACCCAAGTATTACTCATTGTTGACAAGCATTTCCACAGCAATTTGTCTCGCAAAGCATTTTACAAACAGCATCTCATTTAATCCTCAGGAGGCAGTTACTCTTATTATTGTCCTTCTACATATGGGGAAATTTGGGAAGAAACAGGCCGGGCGACTTGCCCAGATTCACACAGCTAGTAAGTCTCAAAGAATGAATTTGAAATCTGGACAAGTGGCTACAGGCAAGGCACCATGTCCACTGTGTCACTTAGCTGCTTAAAGAAAGCATTACAGAAATAAATGTTCAACAGTCACCAAAATATTTATATGAGGACTTTTTGTGCCATCAAAGAACAGGAAACATTAGTGAGTACCAATTAATTGGGAAATGGCCAAAAAAAATTGAAGTATGAATGCTATGAATTATTGAGTAGTGACAAACATCAGGATTTCAGAGAAAAATTTGTTACATTTATAGGACTTTATTCACAGTATTAAACTTGGGGTGTTCAATGAGGTTTCTTAATTTAGGAAGTCTGTGCTGCAGCGAGAAACCTTCTTGTATTAATTAAATACTTGAGTTTTATCTCTAACATGATTTCTCCAAAGTATAATCAAGTAGGAACTCTAGGTGAAGAAAAGCACTTTCCATAATCATTGTCTGTATATACCTTCATTCCAGTATGAATACTCTGTTGTCAACTGATGTCAGTCCTCCAGAGAAAAGCCTGCCCCCTTTGACAACATTCATAAGTCATCTCTCCATTAAGAATCCTCTTATGTAAAGTAAGAGATGATCTCTGGTCTGAGTCCATATAGAGCTATCCTCAGAATGATTTTTCTAATGCTGAACAAGCTCTGTAAGGCATTTCAATGCCTATCCTCATTCATTATAGTGATAAGATTTCTATCTAATTTGCTAATGGGAAATAGAGGATGACTCATGCCTGAAGGCTTTACAACGTTGATTATATTCCTAAAGTTTCTCTTCATTGTGGATTCTCTGATGGGCAGAAAGACCAGAGCGGTATCTGAAAACTTTTCCACATTGATTACATTTATAAGGTTTTTCTCCTGTGTGGATTCTCAGATGGGCAGCAAGATTGGAGTTACATTGGAAAGCCTTCCCACACTGATTACATTCATAAGGTTTCTCTCCTGTGTGGATTCTCTGATGTATAGTAAGACTAGAACTGCTTTGGAAAGCTTTTCCACAATGACTACATTCAAAGGGTTTCTCCCCTGTATGGATTCTCTGATGGGCAGCAAGATGAGAGCTGTATTTGAAAGATTTTCCACACTGATCACATTCATAAGGTTTCTCTCCAGTGTGGATTCTCTGATGGACAGCAAGCTTAGAACTCTTTTTGAAAGCCTTGCCACATTGATTACATTCATAAGGTTTTGCTATAGTGTGGATTCTCTGATGTGCAGCAAGACTGGAGCTGCATCTGAAAGCCTTTCCACACTGATTACATTTATAAGGTCTCTCTCCAGTGTGAACTCTCAGATGTTTAGCAAGACTGGAGCTGCATTGGAAAGCCTTTCCACACTGACTACATTTATAAGGTTTCTCTCCAGTGTGCATTCTCTGATGTGTAGCAAGACCAGAGCGGAATCTGAAAGCCTTTCCACATTGATTGCATTCATAAGGTTTCTCTCCACTGTGGATTCTCTGATGTGTACCAAGATGGGAACTCTGTGTAAAAGCCTTTCCACACTGATTACACTCATAAGGTTTCTCTCCAGTATGAATTCTCTGATGGGAAACAAGACGGGAGTTGTTTTGGAAAGCTTTTCCACACAGATTACATTCAAAAGGTTTCTCTCCAGTATGGATTCTCTGATGGGAAGCAAGACCAGAGCGGAATCTGAAAGTCTTTCTACATTGAGTACATTCATAAGGTTTCTCTCCAGTGTGGATTCTCTGATGGGCACCAAGATGAGAGCTTTGTGTGAATGCCTTCCCACATTGATTACATTCATATGGTTTCTCTCCAGTGTGGATTCTTTGATGGGAAGAAAGACGGGAACTGCTTTGGAAAGCTTTTCCACAATGAACACATTTATAGGGTCTCTCTCCACTATGAATTCTCTGATGGCCAACAAGGAGTGATCTGTAGCAGAAGGCCTTCCCACACTGATTACATTCATAAGGCTTCTCTCCAGTGTGAACTCTCTGATGGCCAATAAGGAGTGACCTGTAGCAGAAGCCCTTCCCACATACATTACACTTATAAGGTTTCACTTCAGTATGACTCTTCTGATGTCTAACAAGATCTGGGTTCCAATAAAAGCTTTTCCCACACTGATTACAAGCATATGTTTTCATCCTACTGTGAAATGTAGGATGGTAAGGAAGAGATGAGAAGCTTGTTGCATTTTCACTATATTCATAAGGTTTCTTTCGAATATGCATTTTCTGATGGCTACTGATCTTAGAGTTCTGGCTAAAGGCCTTTCTTCCTTCATTACCTATATGAAGCTTTTTGCCAGGATAACTCTTCTGATGTTTAATGAGGTCTGAACTCAAGCTGAAGGCCTTTTCCAATTGACTACCTTGATATAGTTGCATTTCAGGAAGATTCTCATGGGACTGAATAAGCTCTACCTGTTCAGTAAAGCATTCTCTATATATACTGTACTGAAAACAGTCATTCCTTGGGGTCATTGCCTTACAGTGACTTAGGGCTGAATATGGTGTCAAAGCCTTTCCAACTTCATCAAATTCACTGGGATTCTTGGGATTTTTATCTACCTTGATATCAGAGTCAGAGATTTCTATAAAATTTAAGTCATAAGGACCAACACCCATGAAGCTCTGCTGGCAAGATTCTTCCACAGAAATGCTCAGGTTTTCAGGAGTCTCACTCACTTCAAAGCTGGCCAGTGAATCTGAAGAAAAAAATAAACAGATGTATACACAGACACACACAAATATAACTATATCCTCTTTCCTCAGGCAGCAGAAAGGAAACTGATTTTTCTTCTTTTTCCCCAGTCAAAAAAGAAAAGGTTTAAAATTTGCATTCAAGGAAGAAATCATTTGAAAACATCATTAGCTCTCAATTGCAGTGTAATTTAACTCACTAAGAGTTTCACACATAATAACACTGGATTTTCACAAGAGACCTTCCATTCAGGCAGGACAGAATTCCCATTATACTTCACAACTCAGGCCAAGAGCTAAAGATGGCTGAGTGACAGGCCCAAGATCATTCAAACAAAGGAACAAGGAGGAAAGTCCTTACCTTCCTTGCAACAACCACCAGATTCCCTGGAAAGTCTCTGGGGTCATGATGACCTGCACATCCCGATTTCACATCACAGGCTATGAGCTGAGAATGGCTGAGTGACATGACCCAGATCCTTGCAACCAAGACTAGAACTCAAAGCCCCATGACTAAGGGGGGAGGGGGGGGGCTCTTTCCACAGCACTAGGTGACCTTTCAATACTTTCTTCAGAAGACTTTTTAAAAATTTGTACTTTTTATTTTGTCAGTCTCAGGTAATCTTTCTGCTTTTCTGTACTTACCAGTTCTGATGCACTATCACAGTCATTCTTTATGAATTTTATATGCTAAGCTGAAAAACGGGTCCACTCTTTTTAACAGTTATATTCAACTTTTCTTATAATCTAGTAAGACCAATAGATATTTTGCATTTGCTGCACATATGCTAAATGTTCACCTTATTTCATTATCTATTAAATCATTAAATATAATAATTAACCTGATAAACCCTTTTAATCTAATTTTTTTCTGTTTCCATGTCTGAGACCACAACATGACTGCCAACCATTTTTTTCTGTTCTCCTGAGGTATAGCAAACTCTGTTTTAGCCCATCACTTCTTTAAGATAGCCATTATCCATATATATTTTTTAAATTTATCTTCAAATTCCAAAAGGTCATGATGGGGCACACAAAGATTTTGGTGTTAACAATGTGATAACATTTGGTGTTAACAACAGTGATAACATCAAACTCTATTTCTGACTATGTGCAACCAATTCTTTCCATTTCTCAACCTGACATCAAATTGTTACCAAACTGCCAAAGAGCTGACACAAGTACAAGTACAAGCCACTTAGTGAACAGTCACAGGGAGGCACAAACTGCACTACAGTATTCCCCTCCTTCCAAGGTGACCTATAATCTTCATCTCATTAGTGCTGCAATTATCACACCAAAGTGTTACCAATGGTCTGTTCTTCCAGTGTTTATGGCAGATCTTTGAAAAACATGATCACCAGGAATTCACATCACAAACGATCTTGAAACCATCATGAACCATCACATTCTACAAACAGACTTTACCTATTTCGGTGTTAAGGCTACTTTCTGATTTGAACTTATTTTCTGTTTATGTTACTATTCTTCTAGCTAGAGGATGTTCAAGGTAACTGGTTGACAAGTCAGTCATTCTATAGAGTTTCTGAAAGAGAGCAACCACTCTGCCAACGGCAGAAAGAAGAAAGTGAAGACTGAAGAAGTCTTTACTTACAAAGGTTGTTTTATCCACTTAATACATTCTTGTCAACAGTCAATAGAAAAATACACCTTTTATTTATCAACTAGCCATTCATTTTATCAACTAGTTTGGGGACTAAAAACACACAATGAATTTCAATCTCTCAACAAGAAAAGCTGCAAAATCCTCCTACCATTTTCTGACTCATCCGTGCATGAGGAAGCATTTTCACTGTATTCTGGTTATCAGTCAGAAGCCAACTGGTAGCAGAGTGGATAGAGTTGAACTCAGCAGTCAGAAAGACTGGTATTCAAATTCTACCTCAGATACTTGCTAGCACTGTTACCTTAAGCAAGTCATGACATCTGCCTGCCTCTGCTTCCTCAAACTACCTACACTTCAGCACTATCGAGAGGATCAAATGAGAAAATGTCTACTAAGCACTTAGCCCAGGAAAAGGCACATAGGCAAAAATACTGGCAAGGTCTGACATGTTTACAAATGAAGAAACTGAGGCAAATCAGGTGAAGCGACTTGTCACATAGCTACTAAGTGTCGGAGGCTAGATTTCAACTTAGTTAGAGTCTTCTGACTCCAGCACTGGCCTTCTATCCACTGAGCCACCTTCTGGACAAAATCTGGGACCAAAATCTAGAACCAAATCTGTATTGTGAAAATGGACCATTTTCCTCTTTCTGTGATCCCTTTAGTTCACTGGTAAAGTAGCAATCACTGAGTGAAAAGGCATGCAGTGGAGTGCGTTTAGGGCCATAGTTCCAAAAGGTAACACAGAATGCCATCCTTCCATTTTAATGCTTTGTGAAGCCTTGTGTCAAGGGTCTTTCTTATAGACATGCTGTTGGTTTCTGCTTTCTAATGCATTCTGCAAGTCTCCTGTTTTTGTAGGTGAATTCATCCCATTTACATTTTATTATGAGAAGTAATTATGTTTTCTCCTTGATATCCTGTGATATTTCCACTTTGCCTCTGCCTCTGTCCTTAGAGGTGGGGGAAGGGAATGAGATCCACACCAGTAATTGATCACTGAAATGGCCTGCTCCCCACTCCTCACCCCACCCCATCTTCCATCCATTCCAGTACCAGATGACACTCTCTTAAAAGTTTCTTATCCGGGGTGGCCAGGTAGCACAGCGAGTAAGAGCACCGGCTCCAGTGTTGAGAAGACCTGGAGATCGAATCCCGGGCTCAGACACTTACTGGCCGTATAACCTTGAGCAAGTTACTTAGCCCCAATTGCTTTAAAAAAAAAAAAAAGAAGTTTCTTATCCTCTTCTCTCCCCTATCTGAAGCTTCCTCTTTGGTACAAAGTTGTTTTCCGCCATGAGGCAGCCAGGCAGCACGATGGACGCGCACCTGCCTGGAGTCAGGAAGACCTGAGCTCAAACCCAGACTCGGACACTTGTTACCTATGGGACCCTGAGCAGGTCCTGGGGTTTGCCTCTGTTTGTGTCAGTCTTCTTATCTCTAAAAGGAGCACAGCACCCACCTGCCAGGCTGGAAGTGAGGATCCAAGGAGACATTTGTGAATTGCCTGGCCCTTCGCTATTGTTTTTTATTATTACTGTGTTTTGACTCAGCCCTTCTTCTTAAGCTGCTGCTCTCCACTGGCTTTGTCTGATTTCCTTCTAGACCTTCATTTACTTCCATAACAAAATGCCCTCCCTTTTCTGGTTCAGCTGAGAGTGAGGTTCATGATCTGTTACTTCTCACCATTTCCATGTCTGTAGATAAGATGGGGAGCTCCTGGACAACAAGGGCTGTCTTCTACCTTTCTTTCAATCACCAGAGGTTAATACAGTCCCCAGAACATAGCAGGTACTTTATCAATGTTTACTGACTGGGCCCATGGCTGATGCCTCATTCCCTGCACTCAATTGCAGGTTCTGACCTTAGACCTGTTTCTCTTTCTTATACCTTATAGCTCATCACCTATAAGCAATTACCTCTGTCTATGTCTAACTTGGATAGGACCTGACCAGACCAAATACTGGAGATCACAAAGGCACCTAGGCTTCCACAGGGTCTGGTTCTATGGGTGCCTGGGCATCTCTATCTCCCAACTCCCTAGCCTTAGGGAGGTCACCTACAAGAGTTGGCTCATTTATTTTCTAAGAATAAAGACAAAGACTGGAACAGGAAAGGGACCTAGAAGACTTTTGCAAGCCTTAATATTTTATTACTACTTCCAAATAAGTCAGTGACCTTCTTTCCTACCCACACAGTGCTAAAAGGAAACAGAAAAAATCATGAAATTGGACTATATGGGTCAACTACAAATTTAGGGAATCCAATTATATTTCTTTAGCTGACTCCCTATCCCAGAAACTACAGGAAGTTTTCCAGATCTTTTCATTGCTCCCAGACTCTCTCATTTGGTTTACTTCCCCCCACCCACTCAGCTAAACCCCTGACCTCCTATTTTGCTGAAGAAAACTGGACACTTACCAAGACTGCTCTTACCTCCTCCACATCTCAAAATGCCATATTTTCCTCAATTGCCCTGGTCTCACAGGAAGAGGCAGCCCTTCTGATCGCCATGGCTAACACCTTTACATGCATAAATGGCCCCAGTCTATTCCAGCTTCCCCCTCGCTTATTGCCTCCTGTGTCATCCCTATTTTTCCTCTAATTTTTATCTCTCCCTGTTTACTGGGTCCTTCCCCACTGCAACAAATAAAACCATGTCTCCACGATCCTCATAAAGGCTTCACTCGGTCCATCTATCTTCACTGGACAGTGGCTTTTATCTTTTCTTCCATTCAAGGTTAAATGCTTAGACAGGGTCTTCTAAAAGTAGTGTTTCTAACTCCCTCCCTCTTAATTTCTTCAAAACGTTTCTGTACTTCAGCTTCCAACTTCAGTGACCAAAGGAAACTGCTCTCTGCAAAGTCACCCAGAATGTCCTCACTCCTTCCGCCCATTGTTTCTTGTCTCAGTTCTCATCCTTCTAGGCTCTCTGCAGCTTCTGTCACAACCACTCCCCTTTCCTCCTCTCTTGGCTTTGCTGACAGAGCGCTCTCCTCCTACGATGTCCAAAGCTAAGCTCGTTAGCTTCTCCCCAAACTTACCCTCTTCCTGCTTTCCCATTTCTATTCAGGGTAGCCAGGCATCCCCCTCCCCATCATCCAGGACTGTAACCTAGATGTCATCATCTCACACACTCAATCCCCCTCCCCCATATCCAACCCCATGGAAAGTACAGTTGAGTCTACCCTGGTGAGAATCTCCTTCTCTCCCAACATTGCCACTTTCTTGGTTCAGTCCCCGGTCATCTCACTCATTAGACACTGCAAGTCTTCTGGTTGGCCTCATTGTGCCGAGTTTCTCCCTTGTCCCCTCCATCCTCCACCCACTTTCAAATTCATCTTCCCATAATCCTCTTCAGATCATGTCACTGCCTGCTCCCTAAACTTCCCTGGCTCCCCATCCCCAGGATCAAATACAGGATCCTCTGCCTGCCTGTTCAAACCCTCCATCATCTGCCCCCTCCCACCACCCCAGCCTCCTTTCACTTTACTGCCCCTCCACATGTGCAGTCATCCGTGGCTCAGGCCTCCTCTTTCTTCCTGGACCAGGACACTCCATCTCCTGGCTCCATGTTTTCTCTGGCTGCCCCTCATGCTGGCTCTGGTTTCCCTGACGTCCCACCTGAAACCCCTCATTCTACAATAAGTCTTCTCCAGTCCTCCTCAGTCTCAGTGCCTTCCCTCTCCTGATTTTGTCCTGGATGTAGTGGGTTTCTACAGAGTGGTCTGCCTGTTGTCTTCCCCACGAGACTGAACTCCATGAGAGCAGGGTTTCTCCCCTGACTTTCTTTGTACCCCAGGTGCTTACCGCAGGGTCTGGTACTTGGTAGGCATTTAATAAAAGCGTGACTTGAAGAAAAGCTAGGAAAGTGTTCATACTGGAGCCTTCAGCCCTTCTTGGATCATTTCCAGAGGGTCTATGCTCCAAAGCTCCAAACAATGACTTCTTAGAGGATCACAGACATCACCAGAAGGGAACTGAAAGGTTATTGAGTCCAAACACCTCATTTTACAGATGGAAAAGCTGAGGCTCACAGGTTCAGTGACTTGCCCTGGATCACGTTGCTTAAAAGTATCTAAAAAGGAATTCCAAGTCAAGTCTTCTTGTCTCCATGTCTAGCGCTCCCTTCACTATAACACATAACAGCCCTGACACACTCGCTTTCATCTCACTCACCTGGACAAGAGCTCCTTGGGCCTTTTGGCTCCAGAATCCATGGTGCTTCCCCTCTCTGGAAATAGGAGACCAGATCTTCTCTGGCCACTGGAAGCCCTGGGCATGGGGAGCACAGAAATCATGAGGATGGAGAGAAATCTGTAATTGGGTCCTCTTTAGGGAATGGGGACATGCACGCCAGGCCCACAGGATGGTTCCCAGGACTCTTCAAGGATGGTTTCCAGTGACTGTGGGGATCTTTGGAGAGGGGATCACTGGTCATGCAGCCAAATGGGAATCAGAAAATTCTGTCTTTGTTAACCTCTTCCATAGAAGGATGGGTACACTCCATAACTTTCATTATTTAGCATTTTTTACAGCTGGTAGTGCAGTGGTGAGAGCCCTGGGACTGGAGTCAAGGAGGCTTGATTCCAAAGCCAGTCTCAGACACTAAGTAACTGGTTGCTCCTGGGCAAATGCCTTCCCTTATGTGAGCCTCAGTTTCCTCAACTATAAAATGGGGATGATGGGTCCAAACTAAATGTTGCAAGGATCAAATGAGAAAATATTTATAAATTACTTGGCCTAGTGCCTGACACATGGTAGGTGTATATAAATGCTTATTCTCTTCCCTTCCTTCCCCCCCCCCCCCATCTGGCCTGGAATTTGAGGGAAGAATCAAGGAAGGATAAGGATAAAGTTGCTAACGGGGGATTAGTAGCAAGGAGCTACCAAGTTACACTTGTTCACAAGATCTTTGTAAATACTAGGCCTATCCCAAAGAGGAAGGGATTGCCTTGGCAGGAACAGGGCTCCTTTCACTATTCATCTTCAAGGAAGTCGCATGAGCAGTTTTGAGATTTTGTGGACAAAATTAAGGCCAAGTTGGGGGTTAACCTAGACAGCCTCTGAGATTAACTACAAAAACAAGAATCTTTCACTCTGGGTTGAGTTTTGACCTGAAGCTACATAAAATAACAAAGAGACAATTTCAGGAGCAACAAAGGAAAGTCCTAAACATAATTTAAAGACCTTTCACAGGAAAACCAGGGAGCAGAAGGACCCAGTGGAGAGACAAGCACTTTTGCCTCCTGAATAACTGATAAATGCTCAAACCCTGCACACGAGGGAGGAAATGAAGCCATTCCTTTGATGGTAGATTGAGTTACCAGAGGAAATGCTCCTTACCCAGGGACAGCAGGTTCTGGGCATTCTCCAGCATGACCTCCTTGTACAACTCCTTCTGAGGATGGTCCAAGAGGCCCCACTCCTCCTGGGTGAAGTCCACAGCCACATCCTTAAATGTCACCAACTCCTAAACCATCAAATGTCACAACATTTAGAGCTGAGACTCCAGAATTCATCTGGTCTCAATTCTCATCAACTTAGAGGAAACTGAAGCACAGAAGGGATCTGCCCAAACTCCTATCACCTTTATGAGTGTCAGAGCCAACGCTTGAAACCACAATAACAGCGAAATGGAATGTTCAGAAAAGCAGTTTCTATTTGAAGTGAGAATCATGCTGATTAATAAAAGCCAGGAAAATGGATGTCTTACTACGAAGTGCTTCTCCCTATGGAACCAAGAGAAGGTATGTGCCCTATTGGGGAGGTATGAGAATCTGTGGAGGAGAAAGAGGAAAAGGGGGCATGAAATTCCTCCTCATCAGAAGCATCATAAGTGATATGCTACGAAAACTGCATGAAGACTTTGTGAGAAGCTGGCAAGCACAGAACATTCTGGGGAGAAAACCTTATCTGTGATCACTGAAGAGAGAACAAAGAAAAGGCAATCATCTAGCTAATGCCCTAAAAAGCTGAAATAGTCTCATCTAGGTGAAAGCCCTGAAAGGGTTCTGAAGAGAGAATGCTCACAATCTGGGCTGACCTGAGCGGGGTGGGACTGGACTGTTTCCAGCCAAGTGAAGAAGAGTCATCTATCATTTTACCCAAGATTCCAGGTGACACTAGGCATGATGTACTATGGCCAAAACATCTTCTGTCTTGGCATTGTGATTGCTTTCTCTTGTTAATGACACTTAGCCCTTTATGAGAAATAGATTATCTAAACAGACCTCGAGAATATTGGGGATCGAGAGCCAAGAGAAAGAGCTAATAGGCAGACTGAGGCCACAAGAGGGTGGCCACATCTGCAGAGCCAGTGAAGCCTGGCAGGGGTCATCACCACCCTTCCAACCCGCATGCAGAGCGTGAGTGTGGCTGAAGCACTTGGTTTTTGATGCTCTTTCTTCCATTTCCAGCACTCCTTTTTTTTCAGAGGTTACATTATTTTGGAGTCCCTCAAACTTATAACCTTTAACTTCCTTTTACTGGATTTCTGAACAATCAGAGAATTTATTGGGTTTTTCCCCACTTGTTGAGATTTCCAAGAAGTTACCACCCTTCCCTTTTCTTTAAGTCTCACGATTCACAGTTCTTCATTGCACCGTATTTATTCTTAGTGTGGCCAATCTCTACCAGAAGATCCTTCACCCCCATTGCATGATGCCACGGACTCTGAACCTGCACTGAAGCAAAGAGCTCAGCTCACACCTCTCACTTCTCGCCTGGCTCCGCCGCTCTGGAACGTTTCTCACTTGCTTCTCCACTGTCTCAGGACCATCTCCAGCTTGTGGTGCTCTCCCTCACCCCACACTCGAGGCCACTCTTTTGGGACTCATGGCCTAATTCTCGACCATGACCCACCCTCCCTCATTCTGGCAGGAGCTCCTGGGGGGCAGGGATTGTCTTTTTCTGCATTTGAATTCCCAGTGTTAGGGAGATGCCTGGCATATAGTTGGTGCGTAAGTGCTGATCACTGACAATTGAGGCCCTTTGGGCTAAACCAGATACCTGACACGGAACAGATCCAAAGAGGAACTCCCCATCTTTCCCCCACTTGTCCTCCCCACTTACTGGCAAAGGCAGCACCATCCTCAAACTCGTAACTAGGGCATCATTCCTGGCTCCCATCTCTTCTCTCCCTTAGCCAATCTGCTGCCAATTCTGTCCACGTCACTAATACACCCCCTCCTCTGCTGGAAATGCAACCACCTTAGTGCAGACCCATATGGCCTCATCCTTAGACAGCAGCCTGCAGGTGGGGCAGACACTCTGCATTCCAATGGATCATCCACAGAGCCAAGACCCCAAACTGCTGGGCCTGCCGTGTTACCCTGTCACCTCCAGGATCATCACGCCCTAGACATCTTATTCCCCACCACGGGGTCTCTTTGAACCAAGGACACTGGTTTCCTCTCACCCTCATCTCTGGGCTCTAGACATTTTCTCTGGATTCCTGACTTGGCTGGATCTCTCCCTCCTCATTTCCGTCCCCTGGATGCCTTCAAGTCATAACTAAAATCCGTCTTCTATAGCAAGCCCTCCCTATCCCCCTCTTAATTCTCCACTTTTCCTTCAGCTAATTATTTCCTATTAAATCCTAAATATTCATTACTTTGTATATATGTGTTCATATGTTGTTAACCCTATTAGACTACAAGCTCCTTGGAGGAAGGGATAGCCTTCAGGGGACTGATTTATCCAAAAAAAAATTTTTTTTGGGAGGCAGTTCTATTATCATCACCATTCTTACAGAGAAGGAAACTGAGGTAGAGGCTAATAGTTAACTTTTTTCCCTGTTTTTTGTTGGAGTTAAATGACTTGCCCACAGTCACATAGCTAGTTTTTTTGTGTGTATTAAGTGTCTGAGGCTGGATTTGAACTCAGATCCTCCCGACTCCAGGACCAGTGCTCTCTATTCACTAAGTCACCTAGCTGCCCCATAGTTAATTTTTAAACATATATAATTTCAACATTTCCCTTTCAAAGATGTTTGCATGGGTCTTTCTGAAACTCCTTTTGATCATTTAACACAAAAAAAAACTAGTCGTGTGACCTTGGGCAAGTCACTTAACCCCAACTGCCCTCCAAAAAGCAAAAAAAAAAAAGTCCCATTGAGCACTGGCCCTGGAGTCAGGAAGACCTGAGTTCAAATCCAGCCTCAGACACTTGACACACTTACTAGCCGTGTAACTTTGGGCAAGTCACTTAACCCTAACTGCCCTCCAAAAAGCAAAAAGAAAATGTCCCTTTTCTGGCTTAAGGACCCTATCTGATGTTCCCCAAAACTCCACTGGACTCTTTCTGGGTCTGTGAGCTCCAGAAGAAAGAATACATACACATACACATACACACACACACACACATTCACAGATACACAAATACACACATACATGCATAAGTGACCTCTGAAACTGATGGGCCCACATGTCCATCACCTCCCGAGGTCACTGCCAAAGATGTGTCTGGCTACATCTTGTGCTGCCCAACTCCGGCCGTCCTGAGCACAGACCCTGTCAATTCTGGCAACGGGATCAAATGAGGTAATATTTATATGGCTCCTGGCACACAGCAGACAGCATGGAACCAGCCCCTCAACCCTTTCCAGTCTCCTTACACCTTGGCCCTCTTCTCTCTGACGCAGAGACACTGGCCTCCTGGCTGATCTTTGACCCAGCCCCTCCAGCCCCTGACCCTTCCCCCAACGGCAGTCTCTCAGTCCTTCCCTGCAACTGGGCCTCCTGGCCTGTTCACATCTCAGCTAAAATCTCACTTTCTGAAAACAAGTTTTTCCTGATTTCTGACCCTGCCAGAGCCTTCCCCCTCAGGGCAGCAGGGTCCTGTACAGAGTTTGTCTGGACACAGCTGCTGACATGTCCTCTCCCCATTAGACTGGGAGCTCCTTGAGGGTAGGAACTGATTTTTCCCCTTCCTTTGCAACCCCAGTAGGTTGACACAGCATTTGGCCCAGAGGACCCAAGACCTAAGAAATGGGAAATGGGAGATTCTGAGAGGCCTGGAAAGGCTTGTGTGGCCTGAGGCAGGAGGACATGAGCAGGACAAGGGGGACAATTTCTGCTCTGCCAACAGCCTTCCCAAGGACAACCAATGTCTGGCAAGATGAAGCTTCCTTGGCTCTCTGGGATTCCAGGTTTGCTGGGCTGGTCAGGGCTGTGGGTGGACTGCACTCACCTGGGAGGAGGGTCTCTGGGTCCCAGGGGCCATTCCCTCTGGCTCCAGGCTTTAGTCCTCTGCAGACTGAGCTGGGGAGGGACAAGACAGGGAGGGCAGAGGGGGGACACTGTGTCTTTGCCTTCTCTTCTGAGGCTGGATGCAGACCTACCTGGAATTAGAGGGTGAGGTCTCAGAGGAGTTACCCGGCCCTGCCTCAGGGGAGATCCTCCACCACCAGAGGGGAGTGGGAGGCAGGCTTGGAAATGAACTTGGTCTGAACAGGAAGCCGCTCTCTTCCTCCTACCCAAGGCAAGAGGCAGAAAGGGCTTGGGATCCCAGGTGGGATGCTTCAGCGACCCCCGAGCCACAGCGTGAAATAATGAAGCTTGGCCACCTGTGACCCAAAGGTAAAGGCAGGGGTGGCCCCCCAGGACTTCTGGGATGCAATGGGGAGCCTTGAGAAGAAGCAGGGGCAGGAGCCGGGCCTGGGAGGGAGGCAAGCTCACAGTATACCCGGCCAACACTCACCAAGGCTGGAGGATGAGGCCCAATGGAAAAGGCAGCCAGAAGTTGGGGACAGGGGCAGCTTCTCACTCAGACCTCCCTGGGTCCTGAACGTGCAGAGCTGGCTTCCACAAGACAGAGAGATCTCAGCTCCAAGAGAAGGCAGAGTGATCTTACTTCCAAGGGAAGAAGAGAGATCTCTGCTCCAAGGGGCAGTATAAAGACGGATCAGAGCTCCAAGGAAAGAGGGCTGAGAGATCTCAGGTCCAAGAATTCCTGCCTCCAGCCTGCAGTCTGGGAGGGTCCCAGGAGCCCCGCCCTCACCAGCCCTCTGGCCCCCCAGGATGGGCCCTTTCCTCCAATCACACCCAGGGCCAGGACCACCGGACCAGTCTACCTCTCCTGCTGAAGCCCTGCCCTCCATCACGTGAAGAGCCCGGGCCACTGGAATGACCCTTCTTCCCCTCTGCCCTCCCCCCCAGGCTTCCAAACTCCACCCCAGGGCTCATATTCCAGCTGGGCCCCAGCTCCTCCTCCCCTTCCCTGCTCTGGGGCTCAGACCCTCCTCCTTCTCAGCCTCGGCCTTTCCCAGCTTTGCCCCTGCTCCTCTCTTCCTCTTCCTCACAAGGATATGCCCACCCTCCAGCCCTGCTGCTCCCCCCAGGTGGCTATCCCTGCTCTCCCTACAGCCTGGACCCCAGACTTGCCCAGCCTGGCCTGACTCTCCTCCAGCCTGGAAGCATCTGCCAGCTCGGCCTGTCTCCATTCTTGACCTGCCATGTGTTTCAGTCATGTCTCCATTGGGGGTTTTCTTGACCGAGATACTAGAGTGGTTGGCCATTTCCTTCTCCAGCTCATTTTACAGATGAGGAGACTGAGGCAAACAGGATTCAGTGACTTGCCCAGGGTCCCACAGCTAGGAAATGTCTAAGGCCAGATTTGAATTTAGAAAGAGAAGTCTTCCTCACTTCAGCCTCATACTCTATCCGCTGAACCACCTAGCTGCCCAGAGCACTAAGGGGGCCTTTCCCTCTACCCTGTTATTCTCCCCTGTGAGACATTCCCTTCCTGGAAGGATCCTATGGGAGAGCTGCAGCAGGCAGGGAGTCAGGACAGCCGGGTCCCAGGGCACATGTTACACCATGTGACAAACTTCCTCTCTTCTGCCCATTTACAAATCTCCACATCTCCCTCTAAGAGCAGGGGCCTGGCTGCTACGAAGTCCTCTCCCTGGCAGGTCCCACTATTTCCCTTTCCACCCCTCAACACCTGGGTCCCAACGGCAAAGGGAGAGGTGCAGAAAGCTGGGCATGGGGCACAAAGATGGCAAGAGCTAGAACGGAGGCCAGAGAAGGACTGAATGAATGTGGAGCTGCAGTCGGGAGTGGGGTGAGCTCAAAACCTATGGAAGGGATCCTTAATGATCCTTCTGGTGTATATATATATATATATATAAATATATATATATATATATATATATATATATTTTTTACAAAAGCAAAGACAAGCCCCCACCCTCCTAGACCTTATCTTACTGTGGGAAGTGGCGGGCAGACCTCAGGGCACACACTGATGCATCATCCAGGTTTGGGAGCAGAGTGAGACATCACCTGGATTCTTGTTCCCTCAACCGGAGAGGAAAGGGAAAGGCTGGGAATGAAAATGAAGCCCACATGATGAGCACAGCTACCTATCACACACGTATCCACACAGGCACACATGTCCCTCACTAGTTTCTGTATCTTGGATCCGCCAAACCCTTTTCAGAGAAATTTTGTTACCACGCTTTTTTCCCATCTGACCACTTTTCTTAGATCCCTCAAGGTTTTCTGTTCAGAAGCTTTTCAGTGTCAAGTAATCGATTATTATGCCTTTTAGCTTTTGTAATTACCTCAGACTCAGGCTGGTTAAAATGTCATCTCCTCCCCTTAGCTGGGAGAAGTTTAGGGTCTATTTCTCTTCTAATTTTTTTTGCATAATATGCCCTTTAATATTAGGGTTGCACATCCATTTTGAACGGACTATGGAGTGTGGGGAAAGGTGTTGATCTAAGCCTACTTTGGAACAGGCTGCTTTCCAGCTTTCCCAGATTTTAGCACATCAGTAGTTTTTCCACAGGAAATTTGTTTTCTTATCAAACACTGAATCTCCCTTCTGAATTTTCCTTGTCTAGTCTTTCCCATTTATCTCTCTCTCTCTCTCTCCCTTTACCAATTTCACAGTTTTGATGATAACACCAGCAGCCGGAGACCACACAGTGTAAGGACCACATGAGAGAAGCTACAAAAGTCTGAGCACTATCCTTAACATACAGTAAGTCTTACATAAATCTCAGTTATTATTACCACCATTTTAATTTCTTTATACTTTTATTCCTCTTGCAACTTTTGGTTAATATTAACCTCACCTGACCAAAACCTTTCCCAAAGAATGTGAAATTTTACTGAGTTGTAACTATTTCTTTAAGAAAAAATCAGAGAAAGCATCTCAACTGTCCCTGACTCCTTGGCTACATGTAAATCTTCCTCCTCAATCAGCTTATTTGGGAACCCTCTAAATGCAGTTTGATCTGCAATCTGATTTCATTTGCCTATAGAGTTTGTTTCCTTAAGGGATGGATGAAAGTATATCTCTGATATACTTAACCTCACCTGACCAAAACCTGTCCCATGGAATGTGAAAATTTACTGAGAGCCTTAAACATTAATTAGAGAAATCAGGAGAAAAACCTGTGACCCCCAAATTCCAACCCAATGCGCAATAAAAGGCATGCCAAGCATTTTCAATTTATTAAGGAGTTCTGGGAGTCCCTAATTAATTGGGTCCAAGCTCCTCCTCAAGATCAGGGACCCTTCCCCGTGGGTGCTTGCTCATGACAGGCTAACACTAAAAGCAGGGAAAATGATATGATTGGTTGAAGGGCTTGTCCATCAATCATAACCACTTTCTCAGCAGGCTTTTGAGTCATTAACTGCAGGTTTTACCTGGTAAAGGCATTCCACTTGCCACCTCATAGAGGAAACCTAACATCCAGTGTTTGGGTTAGTGGTCATCCTAAAGCATAAAGAAAGTTGCAATGGAGCCATGAGCATTCCTAAGGATGAGGGGTATCGATGTTGCAATCAGCAAGCTTCAGAATTAAATGTAATGTGTTTTTCTGTAACAACAGTCATGTGATTTTTGTCCTAAAATCTACAATAATATCATTAATATATAATAGCACTATCACTAATACATAAGAGGTTATCTGGTCCTTAGATAATGTCTTATCCTAACAGCATTAACATACACAAGTAACTTAATCAATTCACTAATATAATTACTGGTATTCATCAAATCACATGAACTGAAAGATCTGGGGGTTCCCTGGTGACTGACACACACAGAGGGCAGTGCTCTACAGGCAATGCCCAACAGCAGGGCAGGCTTGGGGGGGACAAAAACCCAGCGGGGGCAGTCCCCTTCACTAAGGCTTCCAGGTGGCACAAGGATCAGGAGACTTTGTATACTACTGGCCTGCTCCCACTGGCCACTTCACATTCAGCAGAGCATCAGCTGTTAGATGTCACCGGCATCCGTGTGCTCATGGCACGGTTCTCAGCTGATCTCAACTCTAAAGGCAGGCTGGTTTTCCTAGAAGGGCTGGTTACCTGCACAGGTCCCTCCAGGTATTTCCACTATCACCCTTTCATAAAAACATCTCAATACAATTTGGGCCTCGTTGTCCTCCTCCCAAGTTAGTTGCCCCGAATCTCAGTCACAATCCTGTTTGCCAGCAGATGAGTTCTTTGCCCAAGTTTCACGGCTGATTCACACAGATGAATTCATCTTAGGAATGCTTGTCTTACTCCAATCACAACAAAAGAGACCGTAAGTTACTCTCCTCTAAGAGAACTGCTGGTTCCAAAACTCTTTTAACAGAAAATGTTTCTGATTTATCCTCACTAAATAACAGATTTATATCTTGGTCCCACAAACTGCTGAAACATTGTCTAATTGTTCCCATAACATTTCAAGGACTTTATTGCATACATGGACAGGTGGATAAGCCCAAACACTCATTCATTAGTAGTCTAGGATATGGAAATGACTGTGATTTCAGGCTGAATAGTTTAGCTCTTATATATCTGTATCTTCTTACAATAACTAAGTGCCTATGAAAGATGTCATCTACTGACCACCTGCCATACTTATAGACATCTGCCAGAGGCAGAAAAAGGACATAGTTGTAGTAAGGGGGAAATACTTCCCCACTTAACGTCCATTTCAGGAAACAGCAAACATAGGCAGCCAATGGTACTGACAAAAATGTCACCGAATTCTTGGAATTGTAGCCAGGTGGAAAAATTTTCCATTCAAGAGGAAATGCTACACTGAGGAAATCGGGTCAGGACAGTCCTACCTCAGCCCCTCCCCCCACCTTCCCTCGAGACAAAACTCCACCTGAAGTAGTCTGCAGATGTCTCTCCACTGGCTGCTAGCCTCAGAGATCACTGGCTCAATAATACTTCTAGTGATCAGACCTGGAAACACTCAGTCCTCAAACCTCTTATTAAATCATAAGAATTTTACATTTTAAGGCAAAAGGCACTTGTTACAATTTTTCAGACTATCACATTTAACAACTCAAAAAGGATAATTTAGGAAAACTTCACATAGCAGCGTCAAAACTTCACAAATTTCATCTTTCCGTGTAGGTCTGCTACACAGAATAAATCAAAGGGGGGAGAACAGGAGGCCATTTCAAATGGGTTTCAAAGCATCGAGTCTTAAAGAAAGTTCAACTGGGCCAGACCTTTGAAGGTGGCATGGATGGGATGTGGAACTCAGGAGTAACACGAAGATTAAACTACACTTGAAAGAGAACAGAATCAGTAAGACAAGTGTCTGTATCAGTCTATGTAGGCAGGTGGGTCATACGAGGCACAATTTCCTTAGCAAGAGCTTTGATCACAAGGGGAGCTACGGCTTTAGAACTAGGGAATGATTCAACCATGGTCAACGATGACAAGACAAATGCTTGCAATGACTTGCCTTGGGCACATTAATAATATTTTTCTGTAAGGGCTCAAAAGGGTTGTAAGCTAACGGACACCCACCAGAGGCAGCTCTAAATGCAGCCTGACTGAAAGTCTGGCGAGCTGGACAAGTGTTTGTTGGGTAACCTGCCACTAGGGTGGTGCCTAGAGCTTAACTGAGTCTATGAGCCCTTGTGTGCCTACGTGGCGCCCTTTAAAAAGGCACATGGGGTGATGGAAACTCTAGGGGAAGAACGGCTTGTCTTCCTCAATCACCCAGACCCAAGAGACCTGGTCCTGCTTCAGCTCAGCAACACAGTAGGGACCAGGATGCTACTGCCTTAATAAGCATCAGGACCTGTATCCTGGCTTATATTTATTTAACTTAACTTGTACATCTCTCTACTGTGGCTGGGAGAGGGCCTTGTTCATCAAAGGACAGTGCTGCAGAACGTCACAATACCCTGTCACGAGGGCTGTTAAAGTCTCCTAACTCACAAAGCCCTTAGAAAGGGACTCTCATTCTCTTCTCCCAATGGTGAGTTACTATTATTATTTCCTAATTTTTAAAACAAAATATGCCATATTAGACAAGTAGTTTTCAAACATACAGTAATATTATATAATAGACATTTATAATCTAGCAGTTTTCAATTTTAAAAGAGGAAGTTGCCTTAACAGCTTTTCTTTACCCTTCATAATACAAGAGAAAATTTAGCATCGGATATCATGTATTTAAAATTTATCACCAATCAGGTTATATTTAGTCAAATGCATCTCAAATTTATCAATTCCTAGAAAGTCGTTTATCTCATCTTATTCCTGGCACTTCCGTCATAATTACATCTTAAAAGTTTATACAGTACTTACCACAAGCCAGGCTTTTCTAGGTCTTAAAAACTACTATAAGGAATTTCAAAGGCCTGCTTTCAGTAGTACTTTCAAATGTTTCGTCTATGATTTTTCAGTTATAATTTGAATTTCTGAAATATATCAACAAATTTGTTAACATCCCATGCCAATTAATTACCAATTAAAGTACCTTTAAGTGAGAGAGCATTTTTTGTCCAATTGAATTCCTACAATGTCTGAACATTAGGGCACTTGTCCTTTCCACATGCCAGCCAATGTGCTTTTCTCCCCAAGACCCTGGGAATGAGGTGTAAATATGTGATTATCCCCTTGTATATACAAAGACTGATGGAATTCTCTCTTTTACTACAATTACAAAATTTTCAACCCAATCACTTCTTGGCTTATATTTACTAGAGGTAATAACTAAATCTCACTTTTCACAAGGATTCATTGTTTTTAGTTGGCTCACATTCAAAAAACTCATGGTGACACTCTCAGCCATTACTGCTTCCTTATTCTTGGAATCACCCAAAAAGCCAAATAAATTCCTTCACATTTTCTAAATTAACAATTACTTAGCATAACTCTCTAAACCAGAGCAAAGACACAATCTTTTCTCTGTTAATCAGTTAGTTAATGCGCATTTGTTAAACTTCAAAGTCTGACTAGTGCTGGTCTAGGGTCCCCAGGATTCTCTCTAGGAGAATGTTCTCCACTGCTAAGAGAGATTCTCTCATTTGTAGAAGAAATGGTTCCCCTTCTTTGCCTAAAGAGGACCAGTCCTATTTGCACTAATTTCTCTACTCGCTGTCTGAGGGACTACTCTGTATGAGACAAAACACCTTCCCCTGTCTTTTGGGACTCTCCCGTTCAAAAGAATGGCAGTATCTGGGAGCTCTCAGTGAAAACTCCAACCACTCTTCCAGTCCCACCTCGTTTTTCTAAGGGCGAGGAATTAGGCGTCCCTGTTCAAGAAGTCAAGTGGTTCAACCTCTGGTCTCTGCCCTTTAGGTGTAGTCTTGGTATCCTAATGGGCTCCCTTAAAAAGAGACCAGTTTCCTGAACATCTCCAGCAGTCCTGCTGACCCCGAATGGCTTGTGGTAGTCAAATGGCTTTGTGGCCAAGCCAGTTTCCTCCGAGGGTTGCAGATACCTCTGGAAGTCTAGTCACAGGCTCTGGTTCACAAGTGCAAGGAGACCCCAGGTGTTCCCTACCATGGACAGTGATTTGGCTTATGCCTACTCAGTGGTCCCGGCCTACAATCGTAACAGGTGTTCCAGAGGGCAGCCCGTGCTTTTCAGACTGCAATCATAACCTCCAAGTGCCTTGAGCATCCATTTATGGAGCTAGGCAGCCTCCTGAGGGGGCGCACGGTTCCCCCACTGGCAACTGAGTTGACTGGTATGGTCAGGCCCTAGTACTAGTGCCTCAGTTATGACTAAAGGCTAAAGTAGTGTCTTTACACATAGAACCAGAGCCAAATTCCGAGTTAAGGAAGATAAGATTTGGAAAAAAAAAAAAAAGCTTTATATTAGAATCAAATTTTTAGTAAGTCCCCATAGCTGAACCTGTAAGGGGCAAACAAAGGAAGTCCTGCAGAGAACCAGAGCCAGCAGGCTTCCCAGACCTCGATGTCTGTCAATCAATACAGATTCCAGACTGGCAGAAAAGGGAGAGTGAAGCTACTGTTGCAAAGCCAGTATGTGGTTTCTCTAGCCCCGCTTTTCCAAAAAGAAAAAAAGGGGGAGCCCGTTTGGTGGACGCTTAACAATCGATAGCTATTTCCTACAGCTTTTCAGTTTCAGTGGGTCCTTTAATGGGTCCATCATGGAGGGCAGTCTAACGGAGCCTAGAGTCTGTGTCTTGAGTCCCACCCAAGCTGCCAGAATGTGACCCCAAAAGTCCACCACAGCACTCGAAGTGCTTTCCATTTATTAGGGAATCCAGGGGTCCCTAATTAACTGAGCCCAAGCTCCTCCTCCTCAAGACCAGTGACCCTTCTCCTCAGGGGCTACTCTCATATACTTGGGAGAGCACCAAAAACAGAATGAGCACACAGCTTCATAGCTGGTTAACACCAGAAGCAGGAAAAACACTCTGGCTGTTTGAGGAGTATGTCCATCAATCATGATCACTTTCTTAGACGGCTTTTGAGTCATTAACTGCAGGTTTTACCCAATAAAGACAATCCTCCCACATCCAGTGTTTGGGTCAGCGGTCATCCTAGGGCATTAGGAAAGGCCACAATGGAGCCGTGAACATTCCTAAGGGTGTGTGTGTGTAGGGGGGTGGTGGGGGCAGGTATTGATGCAGCAATCACCAAGCTTCAGGGTTAAATTTAACATGCTTTTCTGTAACAAGTCATATAATTTTATCCTATAATCTACAATAACATCATCAATACATAACAGCACTATCACTAATACATAAGAGGTTATTTGGTCCTGACATACAGAACTCTTATCCTAACAACACTAACACACATAACTTTTTTTTCCTGCCCCCACCACTTAAATAGTATTCTATTGTTTCCAATTACATGCAAAGATCGTTCTCAACATTCACTTTCATAAGATTCTGCATTCCAGATTTTTTCTTTCCTTCCTTCCCCCCTTCCCAAGATGGCAAGCACTCTGATGTAGACTATACATGTACAATCATATTAAACATATCTCCACATTGCATTAACTAACTTCAACTTAATCCTATCCTGCTTAAGTCACGAATACAGTCACTGGTGCCCAACAAATCACGATGATTCATCCTCACAAATCTCGACTGCCCTGACTCCTTGGCATTGTGCACACCTTCCTCCTCCATCAGCTTATTTGGGAGTCTTCACCTAGCCTCCTTTACCTACAGAGTTTATTAGCCAAGGTTTACTCCTTAGGGGAGGTATGAGATCACGACTTGGCTTGACTAAGCTTGTTCCACTTTTACGTCACTAAAGGAAGCATGGAATTATGGATCCACCTTCTCTCCCAATTTTGTGCATTGCAATATTTAAAAGAATGATGTCACCATGATATAACTTTGCTTATAAAAAGTCTTGTCAGAATCATCATGATGGTTGGAGGCCTGAAACTGCGTCAGCACATTCGTAAGAGCTCTGTGATCTCTGCATTGTGCTAAGTAGATATTTGGCAGCAGTGACTCCCCGGCTCCTAGCCCTGACCCAGTACAAGACACTCCTCTAAATCTTCTCAAGAAAAGATCAACTTTAACATTTCTGTATTTAAGAGTGATTTGGAACATTTTTCCTATGACTTTAGAAAGCTCCGATTTCTTCTTCTGAAAATTGTTCATATCCTTTAACCATTTATCAATTGGGGAATGACTCATATTCTTATAAATTTGACTCAGTTCTCCATATATTTGAGAAATGAAGCCTTTATCATAAACACCAGCTGTTAAAAAAAATTCCCCAGTTTCTGCTTTACTTACTTCTAACCTTGCCTGCATTGGTTTTCTTTGTACAAAATCTTTTTACTTTAAATTGGTCAAAATTATCCATTTCACACCCTGCAATGAATGCTCTTTCTCTCGTGGGTCATAAATTCTTCCCTTATCCATAGATCTCTCAGGTAAAGCATCCCATGCTCCCCTAATCTGCTTAAGAGATCATCATTTATTTCTAAATCATGTCCCATTTTGACCTTATTTTGATATATACATTGAGATGTTGGTCTATGCCTAGTTTCTGCCAAATGGCTTCCAAGTGTTTTTAATAGGAATGAGTGCTGTATTTTGTCAGTGTTTTCCTGGCATAAATGCCACTCGGTCACAAAGTCTGGTCTGATTTCACATCACTCCCTTCACATTCTTACTTGACACTGAAAAGCTTCTGCACAGAAAACATTGAGGGATCTAAGAAAAAAAAAAAAAGTGGTTAAACAGGAAAAAATCCTTGTACCAAAATTCCTCTGAAAAGGGTTTGGCACATCCAAGACACAGAAACAAATTACATCTCTACATACATGCCTTGTATACATAGCCATGTGGACACGTGTACTCATTATTTTGGCTTCATTTTCATCCCCAAATTTTCCAATCCAGCTAACAAAAATCAAGCTGAAATCCCACTCAGCCCCGCCCCCAAACTGGATGAATGAATGATGTGTCAATCTACATCCTAAGGCCCCACTCCCTAGCCCACCACTTCCGTTTGCAAGAGAAGATCCGGGGGGGGGGGGGGGGGGGGGGCCCTATCTTCACTTTTGTTTAAAAAAAAACAAAAAAGATCCTAAAGGATCCTATCCAAGGGTTCTGAGCTGCCTCCACCCCAACAGCACCCCTCCCCCATTCAGTCCTTCTCTGGCCTCCATTCTGGCTCCTGACATCCTTGTGCCCCACGACCAAGATGCCCAGCTTTCTGCACCTCTCCCCTGGCCGTGAGGACCCAGGTACAGCCCCCTCCCCAAGAACTTTGACAGTTCAATCAGATAGCCGGCAAGTCCCTACTCTTAGAGAGAGGGGTGAAGATCTGTGCAAGTGGAAAAAGGAGGTTTGTAACTTATGCTTTAATATATGCCCTGGAACCCAGGTGTCCTGACTTCCTGCCTCAGCACCCCTGTAGGATCCAGCTGGCTTCCAGTGGGACAATGTCCCCAGGGAAAGAATGAGATAGAGGGAAAAGACCCCTTAGTGTGGAGGTGGGCTGTGGCAGGTCAAGAATGGAGACAGGACAAGGTGGTCAATGTATCCAGCCTGGACGAGAGTTAAGCTGGGGTGTGCGAGTCTGGGCTCCAAGCTGCAGGGAGGCCTGGGGGGGTGAGGGCATCGGCTGGCAGAACCAGGAGGGCTGGAGGGTGGGCATCTCCTTGTGAGGAAGGAGATGGGTGTAGCAGGGGCAGAGCTGGAAGAAGGCCAGGTGATTCTGCAGAGAAGGAGGGTCTGAGCCCCAGAGCAGGGTAGTGGTGGAGGGATGGGGAAGGAGGAGCTGTCAGAGAAGACCAGGCCTGTGGGACGGGCCCAGGTGGAAGAGGAGCCCTGGGGTGGAGTCTGGAGGCCTGGGAGGAGGGGGGAGGGGGGGGAAGAAGGGGCCATCCCAGTGGCCGAAGCATTCCACAGTGACAGAGGCAGGGCCTGAGCTCCTGGGCCTAGGTGTGATTGGAGAAAAGGGCCCATCCTGGGCCTGGGCAGGGTGGGGCTTTGGGGACTAGGGCCTCCTGAAAACCATGTCTGAGATCCCTCTGGCTTCTTCCTTGGTGGGCCCAGGTAGATCTGAGCGGTGATGCTCCCCCAACCTTGCTTCTGCTTGCTGCCCATTCCATTGGGCCTCATCATTCCCCTCTGACCTCTTGGTGAGTGTCCTCAGCTCTGCCAGGAGCAGACCTCCCTCCCAGGCCTGGCTCCTGGGGCTGCTTCCTGCCCCTGCTTCATGTCAAGGTTTCCTTCATATCCCAAAGGTCCTGGGTATTTCTTTACTCCAGTTTTACCATTGGGCAGATGCCCCACTTTTGTATGGCACCCATACTATCACTGAGAGGGAGAGCTCTGGGTCAGGGGTCACTAAGGCTCTGCCTGGTCTCATCCCATCTGGGATCCCAAGTCCCTTCTACCTCTTGGCTCTGTAGGAGGATGGGGGAGGGCCATGAGGCTAAAGGGAAGGAGTTAAAAGAGGGTGTCCAGGCCAAGCTCACTTCCCAGCCTGACCCTCCTACTCAGGTGGACCTTCTCCTCTGAGGGAAGGCCGGGGCTTTGTGACTCCTCTGAGAGCGCCCCCTGTCATTCTGAGCAGATCAGCACCCAGCCTAGGAAGAGAAGGCAAAGATAAAGTGTCCCCTCCCCAGCTCAGTCTGCAGACAACCAAAGGCTAGAACCAGGGGCAATGGCCCCTGGCACCCAGAGACCCTCCTCCCAGGTGAGTGCAGTCCATCCCCAGCCCTGACCAGCCTCAGCAAACCTGGAATCCCGGAGAGTGTCCTCCTGCCAGATTCAGGCTGTCCTTGGCAGGGCTGTCTGCAGAGCAGAAATTGGCCTCCTGCCTCAGCCTTCCCAGTTCTCTGAGTCCGTCTCATTTCCCATTTGTTAGGTGAAGTCAATAGGCATTTAGAATGTGGCTCCTCTGTGCCCAGCACCATGCTGACCTGCTGGGGATGCAAAGGAAGGTAAAGAAAAACCAGTCCCTGGCCTCCGTGAGCTGGCAATCTAGTGGGAAGAACATATGCCTGTAGCTGTGTCCAGACCAGCTCTCTACAGTATGGGGGGGGGGGAGACTGCAACATTGTCAGGGACCAGGAACTGTGAGGGGGCAGGACATGCCAAGCAGGAGCTAGCCACTGGGAGGGCCCAGGGTCAGGGGATGGAGGGTCTTGGTCAAGGATCAGCCAGGAGGCCAGGATCCCTGGGGCAGAGAGGAGGAGGGCAGGATGGGAGCAAGGTATGAGATGACTAGATCCAGGCTTGGGGGATGCCCCCACCCAAGTAAGAAAAGATCTGCAGACACGGCCACACTCTTGGAGCCAGTAGAATGCCTCTCCCCTCACTCTCCTGGACCTTGATCCCCAGTGGGCCAGAGTCTGGAGGCCGATGCACATTACTTATTCCTCATAAATAATCTGTCAGTGTCATTCTTGCAAATCACCTCAATCTCTGGGTTTGAGTCCAGGCCATAAGATGACACATATCCCCGTGACAGCTCATTTCTACATAAAACTAGGTATGAAAACTCAGGAACGGGTGTCGTTAACAAGGGAAAGCAATCTGAGAGCAAAGCTGAAGCCGTTCTGGCCATGACACGTCATGCCCGGGTCAGCTCGAGCCCTCAGTAAGACAGCAGCTGACCCTTCTTCCCAGCCCCACCCGCCTCGGCCCAGCCGGCCCGTGAGCACCGCCTTCATGCTGCCTCTAATGACCCTTGTGGTGAGGGGCACTCACACCACCACCCTGCCCTCCAGACTCTCAGACCTCAGTGATGGATCACACCTTCTCCATGTCATTGGGAGAACTTCCGTAGTAAGACACCTCCCCAACTTCTAGAACCCCAACCTGATTCTCGCTTCAAACAGAACCTGCTTTTCTGAACTGGGCTCTTACTGACTATGGCTCCAAGTGTCGGCTCTGACCCTCATAAAGGGGACGGGAGTTTGGGGCCAATGCCTTCTGGGCTTCCGCTTCCTCTTCTAAGTCGATGAGGTTGGACTAGATGAATTCTGGAGTCTCGTTGAGCTCTAAATCATGGGACTTTGGACATTTTAGGTGGCACTCCAGGATGTGGCTGTGGACTTCACCCAGGGGCCGTGGGGCCTCTTGGACCCTCCTCAGAAAGAGCTGTCCAAGGAGCATGCCCAGAACCTGCTCTCCCTGGGTCAGGAGCATGTCTTCTGCCAACTCTGGAACTACTCTCAAAGGGACTGCCTTCACTCACTCCCTAGGGTGCAGAATTTGCACATTTGTCAATCATTCAGGAGGCAAAAGTGCTGGTCTCTCGCGGGGGTCTTGTGGCCCGTGTTCCTGTGGAAGGTCTTTAAGAACATGACGGGAAGCCAGGACTTTCCCCTGCTGCTCCTGAAGCTGCCGCCTTGTCATTTTCTGTAGCTTCAGGTCAAAACCCAACCCCGCATTAGAGAACTTAGCCTTGGAGCTGATCTTAGAGACTTGTCTCGTCTGACCTCTCACTGCAGGGGATTTTGCCTGCACAACCTCTGAAACCGCTCATGCAGTTTTTCCTTGAAGATGGGCACCTGCCAAGGAAACCCTTCCTCTCTGGGATGGGCCTAGACTTTAGAAAGGTCTTCTTGTGAACAAGCATCCATTGGTAGCTCACTGTGTGTGATTCAACGATAAGGGGAGCTGAGGCCGTTTTCTAAGCAGGATGACCTTCATGAGCAGGGGCATGCTGCCTGCCAGCAGAAGGGTCCGTGGCTCTGCCATTGGCAGCTCCCCGTCTGCAGATTTTGGGGAACCAGAACAAAGAATGGGGCAGGGAGATGCACTGTGGGACTGAGGACAAGTGACTGGGTACAGAGCTGAGGTGCAGGGTTGGAAGCCTGGTAATGAGGACTAGCAACGAGCCGCTCCTTCTTCCCTGTGCCTAAGGAGTGCTGATTGTCTTGGAGCACTGGGAGGATCTCAGAGAGCAGAGCAGACATGTGGACACCCCCAAAGCATGGCTCGAGGCCCTAGAGAGAGGAGGTCCCAGACCCTGCTTTGACACGCATCCCTCAAGGACAGCTAGATTCCTGGAGGCAAGATGGGTCCGGGCTTGGCCGGAGAGCTGGGTTTTTAAAGCTAATCCATTCCAGAGCAGCTGAACTCTGAACTAAATTCAGAGAGAAAGAACCATGATGTAAGCAATCATGGGCCAACATCAATTAATTTTAAAGTGGATAAATAAGTAAATTATTCTGAATCCATTTTGTCTTCTCACTAGTAGAGCCAGTGAAGCCTTATTCTTCCTCCATTCTTTACTCAAATACAAACAAAGGAGGTGGGAAAATAAGGGAAGGCAATGAGAGTATGTTTGCCTACTGTGCATCAGGCACTGTGCTAAGTAATTTAGAAAGAGTCTCTCATTGGACACTCACACCTCTGTGGGTTTGGTATCACTGTTCCTAGTTTATAGCTGAGGAAACTGAGGCACACACAAGGGAAGGCATTTGCCTAGGAGCACACAGCCACTAAGTGTCTGGGGCTGGATTTGGAGTCGAGCCCCCCTGACTCCAGTCCCAGGGCTCTCACCACTGCACTACCAGCTGTCAAGGACTTCTAAATAATGCAGCCTATGGAGCGTGCCCATCCTTCTGTGAGAGGAGTGAACAAAGATGGATTTTCGCATTCCCAACTGAAGGCATGATCCCATGATGCCCACAATCAGCACCATGGAAACCATCCCTGAAAAGCCCTGGGAACCATCCTGTGGGCCTGGCGTGCATGTCCCCTTTCCCTGAAGAGGACCAAACTGCAAACTTCTCTCCATCCTCATGCTTTCTGTGCTCCCCATGCCCAGGGCTTGCAGTGGCCAGAGATCTGACCTCATATTTTCAGGAATGGATTCTGGAGCTAAAAGCAGATACATGAAGGGAGCTGTTATCATGATGCATTTATGTGTTCTGGTAATGGGAGTGCCAGCCTTGGGGACAGGAAGGACTGACTTGGAATTCCTTTTTAGATACTTTTAAGCAACATGATCCCGAGCAAGTCATTGAACCTCTGAGACTCAGTTTCCCCATCTGTAAAGTGAGGCGTTTGGACTCTATGCCTTTTCAGTTCCCTTTCAGTGATAAGTCTGTGATCCTCTAAGAAGTCATTGTTTGGAGCTTTGGGACATAGAACTCTCCTGAGGCTGTTCAATATGAACTCTTTCCTAGATTTTGCTCAAGTCAACACACATTTATTAAGTACCTACTGCATTCCAGCCCTGTGCTGAGCGCCAGGGGTACAAAGAGAAGCAGGGGACAAGCCCTGCTCTCAAGGGCTTGCCAGTCTAGCACCAAGACAACAGGCAGACCGCTCTGTAGAAACCCACTGCGTCCAGGAAAAAGTGGAGCTCCTCAGGAGAGGGAAGGCACTGAGGCTGAGGAGGACTGGAGAAGACTTATTGTAGAATGAGGGGTTTCAGGTGGGACGTCAGGGAAGCCAGAGCCAGCATGAGGGGCAGCCAGAGAAAACACGGAGCCTGGAGATGGAGTGTCCTGGTCCAGGAAGAAAGAGGAGGCCTGAGCCACTGATGACTGCACATGTGGAGGGGCAGTAAAGTGAAAGGAGGCTGGGGAGGCGGGAGAGAGGCTGATGATGGAGGGCTTGAACAGCCAGGCAGAGGATTCTGCATTTGACCCTGGGGATGGGGAGCCAGGGAAGTTTAGGGAGTAGGCAGTGACATGATGAGAAACGCATTTTAAGGAGATGCATTGGACATCTGGGTGGCAGCCTGAGTGGAAGGGGGAGAGTGAGGCCAACGTGCATTAACATCCCAGGTGTGAGGTGACTGAAGCCTGATTCAAGAAAGTGGCAGCTAGGAGACAAGGTGATGGAGGTGAGAGATGTTACAGAGGCAGAACAACTGGACCTTCCACAAGGCTGAATTGGGGGGTGGGGGCGTGAGTGTGTGAGAAATGAGGAGGAGGTGGCTGATAGGTCATAAGCCTGGACAATGGGGAGACTGGTGCCCTGGAGAGTAACGGAAAAGTAAGAAGATGGCAAGGTTGGGGAAAAAAGAATGAGTTTAGTTTTGGATGTCCTGGGAGGGGAACCAGAGGAAAGTGTTGTCACCAAACCCAGAGAGAAGAGTATCAAGGAACAGGGAGTGACGACCGACTGTGTCAAAGGCTACAGAGACACCAGGAGGCATGAAGACACAATCCAACAGTTAGGAGACTCGTGGTAACTTTGCAGCAAGCAGATTCAGTTGGACAGTGAAGTTGGAACCCAGAGTGAAAGAGTCTTGAAGAAAGGAAGAGGAAAGGAGTGTGAAATACCGTTTATAGATGACCTTCTCTAGGCATTTAGCTGTGAATGGAAGGAAAGGTAAAGGGCAAGATCAAACGGGGCTGAATGGACCACACAAGGCTTTCTTCAGGATTGGGGAAACAATCATTTTATTGATGGCATAAGTGAAGGAGCCAGTAAATAAGGAGAGATTGAAAATCAGAGAACAGTGGTGATGACACAAGAGAGAAAACTGGGGGAGAAGACGGGATGGAATGGGTTCATCTGTGCCTGGAAAGGGGTTTCTCTTGGCAACCATAAGGCTACCTCTTCATGTGAGACCAGGGTGAAGGAGGAAAAGAAGGCTCTGCTTTACATGAGATGAGAGAACTCTTGGGAAGTGTCAAGTGGGTGGAGGAACCAGACCAAGTGAGAGAGTGGGAGGAATGATAAGATCTGGAAAGTTACTGAGTAGGAGAGGGAGTCAGTTAAGGAAACATCAAAGGATTGCATTCTCTCAATGAGGATCCAGATGAGATCATTTTACCTAAATCTGTAGTGAATGCGGGCAGCCCAGCTTCATGGTTTTCTCTGTCTCCATTCAACACCATGTGGATAGGAATGAAGTCTACTCCTTACTTGGAAGCAGTAATCCAAGGCTGAGACTTGCACCAGTTATCAACCCAAGGTCTCTCTCCTGATTTCTCTGGCTCAGTCTTTCTCTCCATTTTCAGAAAATTGTTGGCTATATTTCTGGAGGTGACCACCCTAAAGTTAGGCAGTTGGGAGGTAGAGACTTCCAAGGCATCCAACAGAACCAGACCTTCTGGAAGCCTAGACGCCTTTAGTTCAGTCAGGTCTCATTGGGGCTGGAACTGGGCAAAGTCTATAATTGATAAGATATAAGATAGAGACAAAAACAAGGCTGGAGCCAGAACCTACATTTGAAAACTAGCAGGAAGACCAGAATCCAGGGAATGAGGTAGGCTTTGGGGCCTGGTGTTAGCCCTGGGCCCAATGAGTCAGTCAATAAACATTCATACCAAGCCTTGAGATAGGGAAGAAGGCAAAAGACAGCCCCTGCTGAGCAGAGCTCACCATCTAGTCTCCAAACATGGAAACTGCTTGAGAAGTCTCACTCCGCTGAGCCAGGGAAGAGAAAGTGGAAAGACATCATGTTCAAGAGGGAAAAAGGAGAGCAGAGCTAGGGAAGAAATAGTCAGATCACAATCACAACAACTGGCCTTGGTACAGGGCCTGCCACGCTCCAAGCACTTCACAAATCCCCCATTTGGTCCTCACAACAACCCTGTGAGGCAGGTTACAGATGAGGAAATTGAGGCAGACAGTTTTTGGGCAAACTCTGACTTGCCCAATGTCCCAGAGGTAACAAGTGTCTCAGTCTGGGTTTGAACTCAAGTCTTCCTGACTCCAGGCATGTGCTCTGTCCATTGTGCCACCTGGCTGCCTCATGGTGCAAAATAACTGCACCACAGAGGAAGCTTCAGATGGGGGAGAGAAGAGGATCAGAGGCCTTTAAGAGAGTGCTCCAGCCAGTCATCTGAGATGGGAAGGATGGAGGGCAGGGGGGGCTGAGGAGTGGGGATCAGGCCATTTCTGTGATCAGCTCCTGCTGGCGGTCCCATTCCCTTCCAAAACCTCCTCTGTGTTTCTAAGCACTGAGGCAGGGGCAGAGAGGAAAGCTCAGAGGATATCATGGAGAAAACCACGTTAATTATCATGATAAAATGCGCAAGGGATAAATGCACAGTAAAAGGAGAGGAGGGGGCAGCGGAGCACATCAGAAAGCAGGCCCACACAAGGTGCATATGAGAAACACCTCTGACACAGACTCACACAGCATTAAAATGAACGGATGATACCTTCTAGAACTAACCCCCTGAACTCACTCCACGTGCTGCCTTCTGGCCCCATGAAAACCACTAGACCTGCAAGCTAAAGGGATACAGAAAGAGGGAGGAGAATACCCACACACTGGGCACTGCCCCAAGAACGACGGATGGCCTAAGAATAGCATGGTCCCTCTGACTTCAGTCTTGGAGAAACCAGTGAGTCTGGTATCAAACTGGATAAAAACTCCAAGGACCCCTGTGAACTTGACAAAGTCGGAAAGAGCTTAACGCAACATTCAGGCCTCAATCACTGTAAGACACTGACTGGAGGAGTAACTGTTCTCAGCACAACAAATTTACTGAACAGGTAATGCAAATGTAAATGTATCAGGTAGTCAATGGGACAAGGCCTTCGGTTTGAGTTCAGCCCCCACTAGACATCAAAAAGTTACACTGGCAAAAGCTTCATGTATGACAAAGGAAGAAAGGCCTCCAGTCAGAACTGCCAAAACTTCTGAATATAATGACTCCACCACTTAGCTATGAAAGGTCACCTCAAATAAAGTAAAGAACCACAGAAAAGAGATATTTCTGAGTAGTGGAAGAGATCGTCACCAAACGAGGGACAGCAAGGATCACAGAAAAGAAAATGCCCAGTTTTGACCACATCTTCTTCCTAGTGCCCCAGAGGTTCAAACAGCAGGAGCGTGTTCAGGCTAGGAAAGCAGTTAGGAACCCGGGAGCAGTGAGAAGCAGGAACGGTCTGTGAAGCAACACATCTCACCCAGAAAACTGAGGCAGAGAAGGAGCAGGACAAAAGTGTGGGCAGGAGGGAGCAGTGGACTAGGCCTGGGAAAGACGCTCAGCCTCCAGCCCCCAGAAGCTCCTTAGGGGCAGAGATCTAGGCTCACCCAGACTGGGAGGAAGCAGAGACAGAAATTAGGCACACTGCCGTCACAGGGGAGGACATCGGAAAGGGAGCCACAGCAGAAAATCAAGAAAAGAGACAGCAGCTACCAAAGATCTGCGGAACAGGAGAACTAAATCAAAGACCTGGTGTGAAGAAAAGGTTTACTAACAAATGGAAATGACCTCTAGAAAAGGGCTAAGAGCTCAGGCACCTCTAAAGGAGCACTGCCGAGGAAGGGACCGGCCACAGGGCCTCAGGAATTCTGAAGAAAGGGTTGAGTAGCAGCAGAATGCTTCTGAAAGGTTTAAAAAATAAATAAGAATCATGAAAGTAAAGCTTACGGATTACGCAGCAGAAATAACTGGAAAAATAGGGGGGAAAATTATCCATTGTAGTTAATCTCACAAAAAACCAGGTAAGGAAAACTAATTGGGAAAGCAAATACACAGATGGGAAGACCCATCTGGAGAAGAGCTGCAAGAAATAACAGCATCAAAAGAAAGTCCAATCTCCATACAAACAAAACATATTGATCTCGTAGACAGAAGTTTTGAGAACAAGAAAACTAAAAATTACAGGTCTGCCCAAAGAATATGTCACAGTCAATAATTTCATTACAGACAAAGACAACAAGGGGACAATATGCCAAAAACGGTGGGATGCGGCCAAAGCAGCATTTAGGGGGAAATGTCTATTTCTAAATGCTTATATCGATAAAACAGAGAAAAAGATCAATAAACTGGGCATTGAATTTAAAAAAACTAGAGAAAGAATAATTTTTAAATCCTCAATTAAACATCAAAATGAAAATTCTGAAAATCAAATGGGAGGTGAATAAAATTAAAAGTTCAAAAAAGAATCACTGAACTAATAAATAAAACAAGGAGCTGGTCTTATTAAAAAAAAAAGTAAAATATGTAAACCATTCATTAGTTTTATTTTAAGAAGAAAACAAAATGACCAATATCAAAAATGGAAAGGGTGAATGTACCACCAATGAAGATGAAATTGAAGCAATTATTAGGAACTATTTTGCCCAATTATATGCCAATAAATTCAAAAATCTAAGTGGAATAAATGAATTTTTACAAAAATATTTATTGCCCACATTAACAGAAGAATGGAATTCCTAAATGATCCTGTCTTAGAAAAAGAAATTTTGAACATGCCATAAATGAGCTCCCCTGAGGAAAAAAAGAAATCCCCAGGACCAAATGGATTCACAAGTGAATTCAACCATTTAAAGTATAATTAATTCCAATACTACATAAACTATTTTGGAAAATAGGCAAAGGAGTCCTACCAAATTCCTTTTGCGGCACAAATATGGTTTTGAAGAGCAAAAGCAGAAAAAGAAAACTACAGACCAATTTCCCTAATGAATATAGACGCAAAAATTTTAAATAAAATACTGGAAATTGTGGGGATGCCCATCACTTGGGGAGTGGCTGAACAAGTTGTGGCACAGGTTTGTGATGGAATACTACTTCACTATAAGAAATGATCAGCTCTCCGAGCGGCGGCGCGCAGACGCAGGCTGGGAAGGCGGGGCAGCGGATGCGGGCCGAGAAGGCACGGTGGCGGACGCAGGCCAGGAAGGGGCCTGATCAACTCCGAGGGCAAGTCTTCCCACCAACCACAAGGTCCACTACCAGGCCTATCACCAAACACTCCTGGGGCTACCACATCATAGCACAGAAATCTTTTTTTTTTTTAAAAGCCCCTTTCAGGACCTCCAAAGACGAGGATGACAGAGTGAACCCCACTTGCTCCAAACCCCGCCTCTGACCCTGAAAATATAGTAACTATTGTCCAGGGCAAAACCCTCTACAGTAAAGGCTTGGGATCCTAGAGGAAGGGCGTGGTTAGGACCCTGCCTCAAAATGGGTAGAAAGCAGACTACAAAGACAAAGACTCTGGAGTCCTACTATCCTCAGAGGGAGGAACCAACCTCAGAGGGAGACAATGTGGACTCCACACCCACAGCTGAAACTTCAACAGGGAATGGATCCCAAGCACAGAAGGCTCTCCTAGATGAGATCAAAAGGAACTTTGAAAGCAAAATGAGAGAGATAGAAGACAAAATGAATAATTCTCTCAAAACAAAAATAGCAGAATTCGAAAAGCATTATAATGAGGAAAACATCTCTCTAAAAAGAAAAGTGTATGATATGGAAAAGGAGCTTCAAAAATTAACCAAGGAAAATGATTTGCTAAAAACCAGAATTAAACAAATGGAAACAAATAACTCTATGAGGAACCAAGAAGTAGCCAAGCAAAACAACAAAAATGAAAAATTAGAAAAAGAGGTAAAATACCTCAAAGAAAAAATAACTGACCTGGAAAACAGATCCAGGAGAGATAATCTGAGAATCATAGGCCTACCAGAAAATTATGATGAAAAAATGAGCCTGGACAACATTCTCCAAGAGCTCGTTAAGGAAAACTGCCCTGAGATACTGGAACCTGAGGGGAAAATAGAAATAGACAGAATCCACCGGACACCTGCTGTAAGAGATCCCAAACTGAAAAATCCTCGAAATGTTGTGGCCAAACTCCAGAACTACCAGATAAAAGAGAAATACTTCAAGCGGCCAGAAACAAACAATTCAGATATCAAGGGTCCACAGTGAGGATTGCACAGGATTTGTCAGCCTCCACGCTGAAAGATCGGAGGCAGTGGAATACAATTTTCAGGAAGGCAAAACAGCTTGTATTACAACCAAGGATCACATACCCAGCGAGACTGAACATATTCTTCCAGGCAAAGAGATGGTCATTCAATGATATAACAGAGTTCCAGACCTTCTTGATAAAAAAGCCAGAACTCAATGGAAAATTCAACCTCCAATTACGAGAAGCAACAGTGACTTAGAAAGGTAAACAAGGAGAACACACATCATTTTAGAGGGAAAGAGGGGAAGGAGAGGAGCTTCGCATGAGATCTATTCCTGTCATTCTTGATGCGAAGAAAAAATAGCATACCTCATTAAGTATAACAATATCCTACAGGTAGTAGGAGGGGGAAAGGGTTACAAAAGGGGGGTGGGAGTGGTTTGTAGAGAGGGTGTAGTAAGGGGAAAAGGGGAGGAAAAGGGAGGGGGGCCGAAAAGGGAACACTGAGGGAGGCGGTGGTCAAAAGGAAAACTATTAAGGGGGGGAAGGGAGAAGGGAGGAAAAATATGAACATTAACAGGGGCAGGAATAGGATAAGGGGAAAGAAACAGATAACAATCATAACTGTAAATGTGAATGGAATGAACTCTCCTATAAAACGGAGACGGATAGCAGAATGGATTAGAAATCATAATCCTACAACATGCTGTTTACAAGAAACACATTTGAAACAGAGGGATACACACAAGGTAAAGCTAAAAGGTTGGAGTAAAATATATCATGCCTCAGCTAAACTAAAAAAAGCAGGGGTAGCAATCCTTATCTCAGATAAAGCAAATGCAAAAATTGACCTAATTAAAAGAGATAAGGAAGGAAACTATATCCTGTTAAAAGGCACCATCGAGAATGAAGCAATATCACTACTTAACATATATGCACCAAGTGGTGTAGCATCCAAATTCCTAGAGGTGAAGGTAAAGGAATTAGAGGAAGAAATAGATAGCAAAACTATACTAATGGGAGACCTTAATCTCCCCCTCTCTGAACTTGATAAATCCAACCTCAAAATAAACAAGAAAGAAGTTAAGGAGGTGAACAGGATTTTAGAGAGGATAGGTATGATAGATCTCTGGAGAAAACTGAATGGGGATAAAAAGGAATATACTTTCTTCTCCGCGGTTCATGGCACATACTCAAAAATTGACCATGTTCTAGGGCATAAAAACCTCACAATTCTATGCAGTAAGGCAGAAATATTAAACGCATTGTTCTCAGATCATGATGCAATAAAAATTATATGCAATAAAGGGCCAGGGAAAGACAGACTAAAAACTAACTGGAAATTAAACAATTTAATCCTAAAGAATGAGTGGGTCAAACAAGAAATTATAGAAACAATCAGTAATTTCATTCAAGAGAATGATAATAATGAGACAACATACCAAAATCTGTGGGATGCATTAAAGGCAGTTCTTAGGGGAAGTTTTATATCCCTGAGTGCATACGTGATTAAATTAGAGAAAAGGGAGCTCAACGAATTGGGCATGCAATTAAAAAACCTAGAAAAAGAACAAATTCAAAATCCCCAATTAAATACTAAACTAGAAATATTGAAGACTAAAGGAGAGATTAATAAAATCGAAATTTAAAAAACTATTGAAATAATAAATAAAACCAAGAGCTGGTTTTATGAAAAAACCAACAAAATTGATAGACCCTTAGTCAATATGATAAAAAAAAAAGAAAGAAGAAAACCAAATTATGAGTATCAAAAATGAAAAGGGTGAATCTACCTCCAATGAAGAGGAAATCAAAACAATAATTAGGAATTATTTTTCCCAATTGTATGCACATAAATTTGACAATCTTAGGGAAATGGATGAGTATTTAGAAACATACAAGTTGCCCAGATTAACTGAAGAGGAAGTAAATTACTTAAATAATCCCATCTCAGAAAAAGAAATTGAACAAGCCATCAGTCACCTCCCGAGGGAAAAAATCTCCAGGGCCAGATGGATTCACTAGTGAATTCTATCAAACATTTAAAGAACAATTGATTCCAATACTCTACAAATTATTTGGGAAAATTAGTGAAGAAGGAGTCCTACCAAATTCTTTTTATGACACAAATATGGTACTGATACCTAAATCAGGAAGAGATAAAACAGAGAAAGAAAATTATAGACCAATCTCCCTCATGAATATAGATGCAAAAATTCTAAATAAAATACTAGCCAAAAGACTACAGCAACTTATCTCAAGAATAATACACTTTGATCAGGTAGGATTTATTCCAGGAATGCAAGGATGGTTTAATATTAGGAAAACCATCAGTATAATTGATCATATCAACAATAAAACTAGCAGAAACCACATGATCATCTCAATAGATGCAGAAAAGGCTTTTGACAAAATATAACATCCATTCCTATTAAAAACATTAGAAAGTATAGGAATAAATGGAGCCTTCCTTAAAATAATAGGTAGCATCTATTTAAAGCCATCAGCAAGTATTATATGTAATGGGGAGAAGCTGGAAGCATTTCCCATAAGATCAGGGGTGAAACAAGGGTGTCCACTATCACCCCTCTTATTCAATCTGGTACTAGAAATGTTAGCAGTAGCAATTAGAGAAGAAAAAGAAATCAAAGGAATCAAGTTAGGCAAAGAAGAGACTAAGCTATCACTCTTCGCAGATGATATGATGGTATACTTAGAGAATCCTAGAGAATCAAGTAAAAAACTGCTTGAGACAATAAATAAATTTGGCAAAGTTGCAGGATATAAAATAAACCCACATAAATCCTCGGCATTCCTATATATTTCCAATGAAATTCAACAGCAAGAAGTAGAAAGAGAAATCCCATTTAAAGTTACTGTAGACATTATAAAATATTTGGGAATCTACCTGCCAAAACAAACCCAGGACCTGTATGAGCATAACTACAAAACACTTTTCAACCAAATAAAGTCAGATCTAACTAATTGGAAAAATATCAATTGCTCATGGCTGGGTCGAGCTAATATAATAAAAATGACAATTTTACCTAAATTAAATTATATATTTAGTGTCATACCAATTAATTTACCATAAAACTACTTTATAGAGTTAGAAAAAATAGTAACAAAATTCATTTGGAAGAATAAATGGTCCAGAATATCAAGGGAATTATTGAAAAAAAATGCTAGGGAAGGTGGACTAGCTTTACCAGATTTCAATCTGTACTATAAAGCAGCAGTCATCAAAACTACCTGGTACTGGCTTAGAAATAGAGAAGTGGATCAATGGAATAGATTAGGCACACAAGATTCAGAAGTCAACGACTACAGTAATGTATTGTTTGATAAACCCCCAGACCCTGGTTTTTGGGATAAGAACTCACTGTTTGACAAAAACTGCTGGGAAAACTGGAATATAGTATGGCAGAAACTGGACATAGACCATTATCTAACACCATATACCAAAATCAAGTCTAAATGGGTTCATGATCTAGGTATAAAGGTTGATACTGTAAGCAGTCTGCTAAAACAAGGAATAGTTTACCTATCAGACTTGTGGAAAGGGAATGACTTTATGACGAAACAGGAATTAGAGAACATTATAAAATGTAAAATGGATAATTTTGACTACATGAAATTGAAAAGTTTCTGTACAAATAAAGCCAATGTAACCAAGATTAAGAGGGAGGTGGGAAATTGGGAAAGAATCTTTACAACCTATGTCTCTGACAAAGGACTCATCTCTAAAATATACAAAGAATTGAGTCAAATGTATAAGAATACAAGTCATTCCCCAATTGATAAATGGTCAAAGGATATGAACAGGCAGTTTTCAGAGAAAGAAATTAAAGCTATCTATAAGTACATGAAGAAATGCTCTAATTCACTATTGATTAGAGAAATGCAAATCAAAACAACTCTGAGGTACCACATCTCACCAGTCAGATTGGCTAAGATGACAAAACAGGAAAATGACAAATGCTGGAGAGGATGTGGGCAAACTGGAACACTAATGCATTGTTGGTGGAGTTGTGAACTGATCCAGCCTTTCTGGAGAGCAATCTGGAATTATGCCCAAAGGGCTATAAATACTTTCATACCCTTTGATCCAGCAATACCACTCCTAGGGTTATATCCCAAAGAGATTATAGAAATGGGAGAAAGACCCATATGTACAAAAATGTTTATAGCAGCTCTTTTTGTTGTGGCAAAGAATTGGAAATTAAGGGGGTGCCCATCAATTGGGGAATGGCTGAACAAGTTGTGGTATATGCATGTTATGGAATACTATTGCGCCATAATAAACAGGGAGAAGGCGGTCTTCATATTTACCTGGAGAGGCTTAAAAGAACTGATGCTAAGTGAGAAGAGTAGAACCAGGAGGAATTTGTACACAATTACAGACACAACGTATGTGTGATGACCAACTATGATAGACTGGACTCTTCTCAACAATACAGGGATATAAGTCAATCCCAAAAGATGCATGATGGAGAGAAAAACGTGCATCCAGAGAAAGAACTAGAAAGAATTAAATTTATATCCAGGTGGAAGCAAAATACCTGATCTTTTTCGTTCTCTTATTTGATTTATGTCCTCTTTACCATTTTTCATTCCAGCTGGTACAATCCATCCTTATAACCTGACCATTGTATAATGTGAAAGTATTTACAGATCCTATACTTGATAATAAGCCGCCATGGGGGGGGGGGGGAGGGAGGGGGACAAAATGTGAAATTCAAGGAATTGTGGAATTGAATCCTGTAAACTAAAAGGAAACAAATTAATAAATTAAAGTTTAAAAAAAAAAGAAATGATCAGCTCGACCTTAGAAAAACACAGATTTACACAAAATAAGAGCAGAATGAACAGAACCAAGCAAACACTGTAGACAGTAATAGCAATACTGTTTTGAGAACAACTTTGAGCAACTAAGTCATTTTGACTATCACAAGTCCCCAAAATAACTACAAAGGATCTACCGTGTTTCCCCGATAATAAGACACTGTCTTATTTTTTTGGGGCGAAAGAAAAACACCAGAGGGCTTATTCTCAGGGGAGGGCTTATTTTAATGAATATTGACAGCAGTTTTAATAAACAGGTAAATGTGAACAAAAAAAATGTACCTTTATTCAATAAGCAAATCACTGGGGAAGAACAGGATGACACGCTCACTGCTGCAGCTCTGATTGGATGCAGCTCAGAGCACGGCATGCGTTTCACGGGGGGGGAGGGGGGACGGTGCATACAGAGGGTACCGTAATGTAGCGTGTAACGTAGGGGATCACCTTCACTACAGTAGCAATCTCAATAGGGCTTATTTTCTGGGGAGGGCTTATTTTAGAGGAATCTTACACAGTAGGGGGAGGGCTTATTTTCGGGATAGGTCTTATTATCGGGGAAACACAGTATGAAGAAAGACTATCTGCACCCAAAGAAGCGACAGACAGAAGCATGTCTACGACGATTTGACATATACATATATCTGTGTAGAATGGCAGCCATCTCTAGGGCAGGGCACAGGCTAGAGAAGGACAAAAGGGGGAAAAGGAAGTTCCATGAGAGCTTCATTATGTATTTAGAAGGGAGACCAAGTTATACATAATGGATCCGCAGCTTCCTGTGCAATCACCTTTTATTTCCATTCTCCTACATTTATGGAAATGCATGTTTTATTTCTTAAATTCTGAATAAAATAAAATTTAAAAAACTACTAGCAAGCAGATCACAATAATTAATCAGGTATTCCACACCAATCAAACTACCAAAAAATTATTTTGTTGAGCTAATAAAAAATAACAAAATTCATCTAGAAGAACAAAAGGTCAAGAATATTAAGTAAGGAATCAATGAAAAAATGTAAAGGAAAGTGGCTGAGCAGTCCCAGATTTCAAACCATATTACAAAGTAGTAACCATCAAAACAATCTGGTACTGACTAAGAAGAAAAGGAGTGGTGGACAAGAGGAAGAGATAAGGGACACAATACCCAGTACTAAATGGCCAGAGTAACCGAGCCTTTGAGAAACCAAAAGATCTAGAAAGCTTTCAGGACAAGAACGCAGAATATGAAGGAAAAAAAACACACACTACCGGAAAGCAGTCTGATGGACACTTGGTATATTTCAAACCATATACCAAGAGGGCAAATGAAAAGGGGTACATGATTTAGACATCAATGGTAATGTCCTAAGTAAATTAGAAGAGCATGGACATGTTTACCTTTCAGATCTATGGACAATAGATGAATCTGTGAGCAGACAAGAAACAGAGATGAGCACTGGAAGTAAAATGGATAATTTTGATTTTGAAAAAAAAAACAAAAACCAATGCAGCCAAGATTAGAAAGAAAAAAGCGGGAAACTGGGGGGAAAGTTTACAGCATGTTTCTCTAGCAAAGGCTTCATTTCTCAAATATATAGATAATGGAATCACAAAAACAGGCAGTTTTCAGACGAAGAAATCAAAACTATTTATAATCATATGAAAAAATGCTATAAAAATCACAACTGATTGGTGAAATGCAAGTCAGAACAACTCTGAGGTACCACCTCACACCCATCAGATTGGCTAATATGACAGAAAAGGCAACAAATGTTGGAGGGAATGTGGGGGAAATGGGACACTAATGCACCGTTGGCAGAGTTGTGAACTGACCCCACCATCGTGGAGAGCAATTTGGAAGTACACCCAAAGGGCTATCGAACTGTGCACACTCTTTCATCCAGCAATAAAATTACTAGGCCTATATCCTAAAGAAACTAAAGGCTAGGTGGTGCAATGAATAGAGCACCGGCCCTGAAGTCAGGAGGACCTGAGTTCAAATCCGGCCTCAGACACTTAACACAAAAACTAGCCGTGTGACCTTGGGCAAGTCACTTAAACCCAACTGCCCTCTAAAAAAAAAAAGATAAAAAAAAGTAAAGAAAAAGGAAAGGAGCCTAAGTGTATAAATATATATATAGCTGAACTTTTTGTAGTGGCAAAGAATTGGAGAATGGCTGAACAAGTTTGGGATATGATTGTGATGGAATACTACTTTGTTATTAAAAATGAGCAGGATGGTTTCAGAAGAACCCAGGAAGATGCATATGAAATGACCCAAAGTGAAGCAAGCAAACCCAGAACAGGGTAGGTACCCAGCAAAAGCAACATTGAGTGATGTTCAGCTGTGAAGGATTTAATGGTTTTCATCAATACAATGAGTAAAGATCATTCCAAAGAACTTATGACGAAAAACACTAGCCACCTCCAGAGAACTGACAGAATATGAGTACAGACTGGAGTATAATTTTTTCACTTTCTTTGTTTTCCTTGCTTTGTTTTTTTCAACATGGCTAACAGGGAAATGTTTTGCATAATTTCACATTTATAACTGATAGCCAATTTCTTGCCTTATCCATGGGTGGGAGGAAAAGAACTCAGATCTCAAAATTCTTAGGAAAAAATACATAGACTGTAAACCTCAAAACACATGGTTTAACATAGCAGTTCTACTGGCAAGAAACAAATTCTGCAAGTGACCAGGATAAGTACCATTAAATACAATACAGGAGGACCTGAGTTCAAATCAAGTCTCAGACACTTGACACACTTACTAGCCCTGTGACCTTGGGCAACTCACTTAACCCCAATTGCCCTACCCTCCCCCCTCCAAAAATAAAAAAGAAACTCAAATAACACAAGCTTATTTTTCATCCAACAGAAACCAGAAGAGGGAATAAAATAATGTGTTCTAAAGAGAAAAGGAGTGATTCCAGGCATTGTAATGGAAGGTCCATTTTCCACTTTATAGCTGGATGGGATGTATGTATCTCCACTGACCAACCAATAAAGAGATTCTCATAACAATGATGGTGACAGTGTGCAACCTCTCTGCTCTAACTACACCTTGAAAATTCAAAGCCAAGTCGCCTTCGTGGTTACAAATGAGTTTTCGGAACAAGGAGACCTGGGAGAACACTGAAACAATAACCAGTATCTTTCATGATCAGACAGAAGGATGAACTCCCCAAGCCCCAAGCTGCCTTTATCGACTGTGCATATGCTTCTGTATACAAGGAATTGTACCAGTCTCACAAATAACTAATTTTGGTTGATTTTTAAACCACAGGGTGGAGGAGAAACCCTCATGAATATGATGCAAGGATGAAACTGATGGAAGAAAAGAAGAAAAGGCAGCAAGAAGCCCACACAGCCCAAAGGGGAAAGTGTCTGAGATAGCCTGCTAACATGGTCACCCACAGCTTTCCACTCTGATGATCTGGATGACGAAAAAAGTCCAAAACGCTCCAAATATCGTGAGGCAACGCACTGGGACAGCATAAACAGCAAAGCACAAAATACAAAGTACCTCTTGGTCTCAGATTTTAGGTTTTAAACTTAAAAAATGAAGAAAGCAACTCTGCAAGATTTTCTCCATCTGGAATAAACATTATCGTTTCTCCATATTTCTAACTTGGTATTTTAACTGTCTGGATTATTTCATTCCCAGCAACTAGAAACAAATCATGGCTTTGTACCAACAGAAGCTCCAAGCATATCCTTCCTGTTGCCTGAACCTTTATGACAGCAATTTATTAAGTGAAAAAAAAAGCACATGTCCTCACAAAGAATTGTTATCTCTTCAGCACGCACACACACACATATGCACAGGTGTATATATGTGAGAAGTCAAAAAATGTTTTAATATTGCTGGAATTATTTGCTGGGAATTTTTAAAGTATTATTTTGATAAATAAGAAAACATTCCTTTGAAGATATGCTGTTTCTGGAGTCCACAGTAACTTAAAACCAAAAAGAAAAAAAAATAATCTACTTCAGACTAAAACAGAAAAAGACCTAAGAATGTCAAAAGACATGTAAATTGGAATAGACTGACAGCAATTCAAGGTACCTAAAGGACTCTCTCTTTTATTCTTAGAAAGTAAAATGAAAAAAAACTAACAGATTTAAATAAGGAAACAAAACTCTACAGGCTGTTGCTTACATGAAACACTTTTTTTTAAAGACACAATAAAAATGATGGTCAGGGCAGTGGAGAGGGAGGAGGAAGTTTACTACTATTGAGGTGAATCCAAAAAAGCAGTCCTTGCAATCATGCTATCAGATCCAACAGAAACAATCATTAAAAACATGGAAAGAGACAAGCAAGAAAATGACATCATCCTGAAGTCACCACAGACAGCCAACCACTGGCACTACCAAAATGTCTTTTAACATTTCATTTTATAAAGGAAACATTAACTGCTATAAGAAAACTCAGTAACAAAATGGAAATATTTCAGTGGCCCTATCTCAGTTTTGGAGAAGTCTCACAGAAAGATAAACAAAAAAAGAAATTAGACCTGAACAATGTGCCAGCAAGATCAGAGCAAAAAGACTAAGGGTGTCTCCTAAATGGGAACTGCTCAAGAATGGACATATTTCTCAATATCACTTACAAATTTTACTAATATATATGTGTGTATATTTGGGGGGAGAGGAAAATGTAGGAATACTGTTCTCAATTATACAAATTTCTAATGAGAGTTGTGGGTGGGAGAGGCACAAGGAATTTTTCCTGATGGGAAAAAAAATTTTTTTAAAGAAGAAAACATTCAGGTACTTTTAACAACTGGTTAGAATTTCTATCCAGGATACAGATTTTTTTTAAAAATAGATAATTACATAAAATGTACATGTTTGAATAAAATAAAGATCAAATTAGAAAAGAATAGAGTAGAGAACATATAAAGTATTACATAAAAAATGGACAAGAAAAGTCATTTATCTTCAAGAGATGGAGGAAACCAACAGTCAAATATGCCAGAAGCCACTGGCATTAGATGAGGGGTGCTGGACATTTCCCAAAGTCTTCATAACCATGAATGACACATATTCCAAAGTACCGAGTCACATGAAAATAATTTTGCCCGTTTTGTGTCATGCCTTCAAAACTGGTGAGAATAAAAAAAGGAAACCATCGATAGTTGATTTTTGTAATTTTGAAATTCATAAATGTGAAATAAAACACCCATCTTATATAAACCATACAACTGAAAAAGAAAGAAGGACTGTATGGGAAACAAGTTCTATCCACTACACACAGCTTAACTTTATTTTTGAGTCATAAAAAGTTCAACGGGACCCTTCAGATCTGTTCTCATCCCTCCTTCTGCCCTACTGTGTGTCAGCACAACCCACCCGTCCTGCTTTATTATTCTGGGGTGGAAGGAACAGAAAGTGCAGTCGTATTCCCAGCGCCCCTCACACTCTCTCCTACCCAAAACCTAAGATATTGCTAATGAAATCACAGAGAAGGAAAACAAATCGCCACACTGTCCATTTCCCGAGATACTTTATTCTTTAAGCTTTTTATTCTACATCTTGTATCAGCCCCTGCTGGTGAGGCAGGTGCACGTCTCGCACATCACGATAAACCCCTGACCCGGTGAGAGGAGTGACCTCTGGCAGGTGTGGGCCTACAGAACTGCCATCAATTACTCTGGCTAATCTGCCTTAATCCATACTCCTCTTCCCAACTAATGCAGAAACTGCCTGGGTTTTAGTGCATTTGCTGCACAATGCTCACATACCACGATCTGTTTAGCTGCTGCCCTATTAAGGACCTCACATTTTACTTCCCACTTCTTTGCCAAAACAACAGACACTGGCACCGACACCTTTACTTGCGTCTGTTTCCTTTCTTTAGGGAATATGCCCTCTAGTGGTATCAGAGTCAGACACCATGCCCAATTTCATGATTCATGGATAAAGTCACAGCTTTACTACCAGTGAATGCATTACCGTGTTTATTTTCCCACAGCCCTCCCAACACTTCTAATTGTTTCTCTCCTTCTCATCTTAGTCAACCGCATATAGGTGAGGGGGAACCTAAGTGCTGATTTAATTTGCATTTATCAAATTACTGACTTGAGCATTTTTGCTTAAACTTGTTTTTTTTTAATTACATCTATTTTCTCCCCTATTGATCTGCACTCTCCTAGGTAAAAAAGGGGAAAAAAATACAAACCTTTTGTAGGAAAACAAATTTCCTACAATATTTCTGCTGCCTATTTCTTAATCACTTTTAACAATCTGAAAACTGGTTTGTTAGTTTGTTTTTGAGGTAATTGGGGCTAAGTGATTTGCCCAGGGCAGGGGTGGGGAACCTGCAGCCTCAAGGACACCTGTGGCCCATAGGTCCTTTGCCTGAATCCAAACTTCACAGAACAAATCCCCTTAATAAAAAGATTTGTTCTGTAAAACTTGACTCAGCCAAAAGACCACACCCAAGGACCTAGAGGCACTTTTAGAATGTGAAAAAGACTGCCCACTTCAGTTCTATCATCCACTCTGCCCCTTGTTTGGAGATGGCCTCTTCTACTATCCATGAAGGGATCTTCTTCGCGGTCCCTCTGATCTGTTTCAGGTGACTCTTTATATCTGAGTCAGGCATTCATTAGGAGCTAATCTGGGTCTAGTGTCAGATGCTGGTCCACATCTATCTTCTGCCAAATCACTCTCCAGTGTTTCTGGCACTGTGTGGTGCACCGGCCCTGCAGTGAAGGGCTTTGGGTCGACTGAACACAAGGGAACTCTACTCGTTTTTCTTTTTTTTTTTTAAAGCAATTGGGGTTAAGTAACCTGCTCAAGGTCACATGGCCAGGTATTTCTGGGTGTGGTGCTGAGTATCTGAGCCCGGATTCCATCCCAGGTCATCCCGACTCTGGAGCCGGTGCTCTTACTCACTGTGGTACCTGGCTGCCCCTAAGCAGTTGGGGTTAAGTAACTTGCTCAAGGTTACACGGCCAGGTGTTTCTGGGTGGGTGCTGAGTGTCTGAGCCCGGATTCCATCCCAGATCATCCCGACTCTGGGGCCGGTGCTCTTACTCGCTGTGCTACCTGGCCGCCCCACTCATTTTCTTTCCTATACTACACACCTGATCGCTTCAGTTTCTCAAGATCTTTATTTTTAAGTAGGTCAAAATATTTTTGAGGACTATTGCTTTCTGGTAGTTTCAGATTTGGTCCTGCTAGAACTCCCTGGAATACTGGGAGAGGGTGTGTGTAGGAAAGGGACACTGGAATGTACTTTTGATAAGAACACATATTTAGAGTTGGAAGGGACCAGAGAAGCTACTGACTCCAACGTCCTCATTTCAGAGATGAGTAAAACGGGGCACAGAGAGACTGGTCCTCGTCCAAAGTCAGAGTTAAGGAGCATCTGCATCAGGACTTGAAGCCATTTTCCCAAATTCTAAACCAAATGCTCTATCCATTACAATCAATACTTTCTTCCACTCTGTTCTGATTGTTAATTTGAATTAAAAGCAACTAACCTGTCCATGTTTTAGCCAACTGACTTTACTATGAGACTTATGAGCCAAGGAATGTTAATCATAAAAACAGCATTTCCATAGTGATTTAATACTCGCAACATAGTTAGAAATATTGCTTCATTTAATCCTCACCTCAACCCTGGGAGACAAATGTTCTTATTATCCCTATTCTACAGATGGGGAAACTCAGGCAGGAAAAGGTAACAACTTAGTACTAGTGTCAGAAAACAAAATGGAATTCAAGTCTTGTAGCTCAAAGCACAGCATTTCATCCACTGGGCCACTTAGTTGCTTAAAGAAAGCATGAGAGAAAGAAATGTCCAATAGTTACCAAAACATTTATACAAAGACTTTTCATGCCAGGAAACAAAGTGAGTACCAATTAATTGGGCAATCGATAAAGAAATTATAGTATATAAAGCCAGGAAATATTGAGGAAGGATGACAAATATTAGGATTTTAGGGTAAAATTCATTGCATTTTTAGGGTCCTATGCACAGTATGAAATTTGTTATGTTTAATGAGGTCTCTTCTATTGAGAAGTCTAATTAATAAGTCTGTTCTACAGCAAGAGGCCTTCCCTTATTAATTAGATCCAGAAGTTTTATGTCTAGTATGACTTGTCCAAAGTACAATAGCATGACCTCTAGGTGAAGACCTTCTCATAATCACTGCTTTTATATACTGTCATTCCATTATGAATATTGTCTACTGATCACCATCTTCCGGAAAAAATGTACATCCCCCTGAGCACATTCATTGGCTTCTCCCCACAATCCTATGATATAAACAGTGACGTTTCCTGGCTGAAAGCCTCCCCACACAGAAGCTACATGTAGCTGCTCATATTAATAATTAATATCAATTAATTTAATGTTCAACAAGCTTTGAATACCACCTGAATGTCATTCCTCATTCATGACAGTTATAAGATTTCTATCCAATATAAATTTTCAAATGGAAAATGAGATGATTGTTGCCTGAAAACATGACCACATTAACTGCATTCCTAAGGTTTCTGTCCAGAGTGGATTTTTTGATGTGCAGCAAGACTGGAATTCTTTGCGAAAGCCTTTCCACAAAGACTGCATTTATAGGGTTTGTCTCCAGTGTGAATTATTTTATGTATAGCAAGACTGGAGCTCTTTGTGAAAGCCTTTCCACACTGATTACATTCATAAGGTTTCTCTCCAGTGTGGATTCTCTGATGTTTAGCAAAATTGGCCCTCTGTGTGAAAGCCTTTCCACATTGATCACATTCATAAGGTTTCTCCCCAGTATGGATTCTCTGATGTTTAGCAAGACTGCAGCTGATTCTGAAAGCCTTTCCACATTGATTACATTCATAAGGTTTCTCTCCAGTGTGGATTCTCTGATGTACAGAAAGATGATTCCTTTGTGTGAAAGCCTTTCCACACTGACTACATTCATAAGGTTTCTCTCCAGTGTGTATTCTCTGATGTACAGCAAGACTAGAGCTCTTTGTGAAAGGCTTTCAGATCCAACTCCAGTCTTACTGATCATCAAAAAATCCATAATAGGGACAAACTTTTTGAATGTAATGAATGTGGAAAGCCTTTCCACACTGACTACATTCATAAGGTTTCTCTCCAGTGTGTATTCTCTGATGTACAGCAAGACTAGAGCTCTTTGTGAAAGGCTTTCCACATTCATTACATTCAAAAAGTTTGTCCCTATTATGGATTTTTTGATGATCAGTAAGACTGGAGTTGGATCTGAAAGCCTTTCCACACAGTTTACATTCATAAGGTTTCTCTCCAGTGTGAATTCTCTGATGTGCAGCGAGATGTGAATTCTGTGTAAAAGCCTTTCCACATTGATTACATTCATAAACTTTCTCTCCGGTATGAATTCTCTGATGCTTAGCAAGACTGGAGCTAATTCTGAAAGCCTTTCCACAATGATTACATTCATAAGGTTTCTCTCCAGTGTGGATTCTCTGATGGGTAGCAAGACTGGAGCTCATTCTGAAAGCCTTTCCACACTGATGACATTCATGAGGTTTCTCCCCAGTGTGGATTCCCTGATGTTTAGCAAGACTTGAGCTGTATCTGAAAGCCTTTCCACATTGTTTACAGTCAAAAGGTTTCTCTCCAGTGTGGATCCTCTGATGTACAGCAAGATTGGAGCTCTGTGTAAAAGCCTTTCCACACTGATTACATTCATAAGGTTTCTCTCCAGTGTGGGTTTTCTCATGATCAGTAAGACGGGAGCGGCATCTGAAAGCCTTTGCACATTGTTTACATTCATAAAGTTTCTCTACAGTATGGCTTCTTGTTTGTAAAGCAAAATGAGCCCTAGGTGTGAAAACTTTTTCAAGTTGATTACGTTCATAAGGTTTCTCTCCAATGTGGATTCTCTGATGTAAAGTAAGATGGCCCTTATGTGTGAAAACATTTCCACACTGATTACATTTAAAAAGTTTCTCTCCAGTGTGGATTCTCTGAAGTTTAGCAAAATTGGCCCTCTCTGTGAAAGCCTTTCCAGGCTGATTACTTTCAGAAGGTTTCTCTCCATTATGGATTACTTCATGTAAAACGAGACTGGAACTGTATCTGAAAGCCCTTCCACACTGATTACATTTATGGGTTTTCTCTCCAGTGTGAATTTTCTGCTGTAAAGCTGAATCAGGATCCTTTTCATATTCATTACATTCAAAAGGTTTCTTTCCAGTGTAAATTTTTTGATGGCCAGTAAGAAGTGATCCATAGCCGAAACCCTTCCCACACTCCTTACATTTATAAAGCTTCTCTCCAGCACGAATCTTCTGGTGCATGAGATCTAAGTTCCAATCACAGGTCTTCCCACACTGAGGACATGCATATCTTTGCACTCCAGGGTGAAATCCAGGGTGGTAAGGAAGGGATGATCGATGACATGAGGTTGCTTCACATTTATTATTTTCATAAGGCACGTTTGAAAAGTGAATTTTCTGATGACTGATGAGCTCAGAGTTTGGCTTGAAGGCCTTGTCACCTTTATTACTCACATAAAGCATTTCTCCAGTAATGGCCATTTCCTCTTTATTACCTTGATCCATTTGCATTTCAGGAAGCTTCTCATGGGACTGAAAAAACTCTACCTGTTCAGTAAAATATTTGCCATATTCACTATCCTGAAAACAGTCATTCCCTGAGGTCCCTCTGTTAGAGTGATTTAGGACTGAAGACTGTCTAAGTTTCTTTCCAGTTTCATCAACTTCACAGTCACTCTTTGGATTTTTACCTTCTATGATACTACAGTCAGAGATTTCTCTCAAATTGAAGTCACAGGCACCATCAGTCATGAATCTTTGCTGGCCAGATTCTTCCACAAAAATTCTCAGCTTTGTAGTCTTCTCATTTACTTCAAACCTGGTCTCTACATCTAAAGAAAACAAACAATCATATATACAGAAAGACACACACACACACACACACACACACTCTCTCTCTCTCTCTCACACACACACACATATAACTGTATATTCTTTTCTCTGATGGCAGAAAATAAACTGATTATATTCTATTTCCCTAGTTCAAAAAAAAGTTTTAAAACTTAAATAGGCAGAATTAATAGGTGGAAATGCCATTTGGCCACAAAGGTCTTCACACAGAATAACAATGGAGCCTATGACACAGGCAGGCCCAGCATTCTCATTACCCTTCACAACTCAGGTCATGAGCTCATAATCGCTGAGTGACCTGACCGACATCCTTGCAGCTGAGACTAGAATTCAAACCCTGCTACTGAGCATGCCCTGCCCACCTCCATGGCACTTTCCACCTTTTCTTCTCATATTGATCATTTTGTCAATATCGGATCATCATCCTGCTATCCTGTACTGACCAGTTTGGATGCCCTATCACTGGGGGGCATTCTTGGTAAATTTCACGTGCTAGATTGAGTTTATTCAGCGTAACGTCCAACTTTTCTTCTTCTCTATTCAGATCCAAAGATAGTATGCCATTTATTGCACACAGACTAAATGTTCATATTAGTTCATTATCTATCATATATGTCTTATACTGTATCTTGAGTCCGTGTCCTTCTGTCAGGAAGTGAGCAGCATAATTCACTATTGGTCCTCTAGCACCAGGGCCCATTTAGTGGTTCACGATGACGTCCAAGGGGCTTTAGCTAAAAACTCTTTGATGGCATCTTATGCAGCAAAGAATGCCCAGTTTTGTCACCAATATATTTTTCCCTGGGACAACAAGTATGATAAACTTGAGGCATAATAGATCTCTTTGTGCAGTGATTCCAAATCATCATGAGTGGGCACAAAATGAATGTGGTGTTCAAGCACTGATTCCATCAATCACTGACCACTTCTGACTTAGGGCAGCATCTTGTTTTGGTTTCTGGACCTGTCCTCAAACTGTTTCTACACGGCCATCCAAGTCTCACATCCCAGCACAAATCAGCTGCCGATGGAAGACCACAGGGTCTTCACACGCCCTCCTCTGCTTTCTGTACACTGTACCAGAGCAGCTGCCTTGTAATCTCATCTCCTCAGCACTGCAATCACCACATCAAGGAGTAACAAAGCTTCACGTTCTTCCCGTGCAGTTTACATATGACACACTGTCTTGAAACCATCGTGAACCATCACCCACATTCCACAAAAACCCTCCTTCTACTGCCTCTCATTGCAGGGCCAAGGCTACTTTCTGAATCTGAAGTTCTCTCCTGAAATTCTTATGCTGTTCTTCTATCTGGCAGATTTTGAAGGGAATGGACTGACACCCCAGGTGAGATATTCCACAGACTTTCTTTGAGAGTATGGCCAATGTGCCAGTGGTAGGAAGAAAAAAGTTATGTCTGAAGAGTTCTTTCCAAACAAAGCTTGTGTATACAGAAGGATATAAAAACCTAGCATATCAAAAAAGAAAGAAAAAACAAAAACCGACAGGCAGCTAGGTGGCGTGGTAGATAAAGCGCCAGGCCTGGAGTCAGGAAGACTCATATTCAAGAGTTCAAATCTGGTCTCAGATACTTAGTAGCTGTGTGACCCTAAGCAAGTCACTAAACCCTGTTTGCCTCAGTTTCCTCACCCATAAAATGAGTTAGAGAAGGAAATGGCAAACCCCTCCAGTATCTCTGCCAAGAAAAGACATGACTGAAATGACTGAACAACAAAAACCAAAGCAATATATGAAAAGCAATCTCAACTACATTTACCAGTTAGTGCAGCCCTTGTCATCAGCCAACAGAGAATTATCTTTTGTAATAACTAGCCATCCATCTTGCTGACTGAGAGCTAAAAACAAAGTAAAACAAAATTAATTTCTACCTCTCAGCAAGAGAGTTTATAAATTCTCCAACTATTTTCTACCTCATTTATGTGAAAGGGAACATTTTCACTGTCATTAGGTTATAAATCACAATATGGCCAGTTCTCACTCCACATGAGTGTACTATTCTGCAGACCTTCCCCTCCCCTCAAGGAGTTTGCTACTCTGTGGACCCAGCACCTGGTGGGGCTTCAGGGCCTTCCGACCTGGCCCAGGCCAACAAGGGGTCCTGCGGCCCCAGCAGAGTCAAATCTGCCTGATGTGAATTTCTGCAGAGCAAGGACTGTCTGCACATCTGGTAACAGAGTGGATACAGAGCTGGGCCCTGCGGTCCAGAAAAGCCAAGTTCAAATCCTGCCTCAGACAGTTACTAGCACTATGACCCTGGGCAAGTCACTAACCTCTGACTGTTTCCTCAAATGTAAAATGGAAATAACAACATCTACCTCCCAACAGTTGTGAAGATCCAGGGAGAGAACCTGTGTCAAGAACTGTGCACAATGAGCAGCAGGCAGTGCATAAATGATGGCTGTGACTGTCCTTTTTGTTAGTATTATTAATCAGCCCGATGCAGAGCCAAACTGAAGACTGGGTTTGTCGGGTGTTGAACCAAGTACTGCAAACTTCTGGTCACAGAACAAAGGCCAACTTTGAAATTAATTTCACATTATATTACGTTTAATATTTTCCAAGGTGTAACATCTGATTAAAAATGCTATTCCTATTCAACAAAATCTGCTAAATGAATTTGAACTGCAGTCTTATAGGTAATAGCAAGTCTGAGTTCTTAAAGGATTTAAAAAGAAATTCTTACAGAAAGCCATACAGTATATCCATAATTCAAAGTAAAATAAAATTTAGCATTTGATAATTACAAAGAGGAATAAAAGTATAAATTTGGATTTCTGTGGGGTGAAGGAGAGCTAAGACATTATAGAAAGCATCCGACGTATAAATCTGAATTATCATAGGAGTAGCATAAACGATTGGGGGGAAGGGGAAGCATCCCAACACTTTATTTGTGTTTCTGTAACAAGATCTAAGACCGAAAGATTTGGGGACCTAGTGCTCTGGAATCACGCTGTCCATGACGCGGACTGTGCGGCTTCTGCACAAAACATTGTCTCACTGCTGCTCCCTTCTCCCTACATCCGTTCAGACAACTCTTCCCAGGCTTCTCAGACCCTGCGTCTTTCCTCACTTCTCACGGCACCGTAAGCCTCCATTATATTCTCATTAGCTCAGCCATTTCCCTATATAAGAGCATCATCTTTGTTTCCAGATCTTTGCAACAACAAAAAACAGCAGCTATAATTCTGCATTGTGTAAATGGGTCTTTTTCCTCTTCCTGTGACTCCTGTACAGGTCTAGTGGTTATCACTGGGTCAAAGGGCAGGCAGGGAAGCGAGCGCAGGGGCACAGCTCCCAGCGGTGATGCAGAATGCCCTCCTTGCATTACAGCGCTTTGTGAGTCTTTGTACACAAAGTGCAAGTCCTGCTTCTGCTTTCTAATGCATTCTACCTCCCTGCTGTTTTTATGGGTGGATTCATCCCAAACACATTTTGTTATGACAATTAATTATATTGTTTCCCTGATATCTTCTAATTATTTTTCATCTTTACTTCTGCCTCAATCCTTTAAAAAAAAGTAGGTGTGGGAAGGGAAAGGGATCAGTTCAAGCAAGTGACTGTGTAACTGGCCTGATGCCCACTCCTCCCTCCACTGCGTCTTCCATCCATCCCAGTCCCAGATGACTGGCTGGCTCCTTATCCTAAAAGTCTCTTATCCTCTTCTCTCCCCATTTCAGTGTCAAGCTGCTCTCCAACATGAGACAGCTAGCTGGCACAATGGACAGAGCACTATGCCTGGAGTCAGGAAGACCCGAGTTCAAATCCAGACTCACTTCCTACCCGCGTGACACTCAGAAAGTCACACTGCCTTTCTGCCTGAGTTTCCTCACCTATAAAAGGAGGGTTCAGAGCATCTACCTCTCAGGCTGGCCGTGAGGGTGAAATGACAGGACGTTTCTGAATCACTCGGCACTCAGCAGGCCCTACAGAAATGTCAGTTGTTATTATTGCCATCGTGACTATTTCCTCACCAACTCTACTCTCCTTCTCAAGCTGCGATTCTTCTCTCTCCCATTCACTTGTTTCCCTCTTGAACTTACTTCATTTCCATTCAAAGATACTTCTTGTGCCAGGGTCAGCTAAGAGTGAAATGAGTGACCCGTGGCCTCTCCACACGCCCTCGCCACGTTTGCACATGTAATGCGAATGTAAATTTTAAAGATCTTCCCTGCCCCTAGGCTAAAGTGCACCAGAAGCCTGGGGAGGGAGGCTTGGTTTTCAGTAGATACTTTTTGATTGGCCAGTGGGTCAATAAGGTTGTTACATTCTCTGAGCCAGGAGAAGGCTATATAAGCCCTGATGTGTAGCTTTGTTTTGGGACTCACTTTGAGAAGTGTTCTGTGATTTGATCTGAATTCTGGGAAGCCGTTGTTGAGAGTCCCCCGGCTTTGAAAAACCCAGAATGTGGAAACCCAGATGTTGACTGGGTATGGATGTAATGGTTGGACAGTTTGGAAATCTGTCTACTTGATGTTTCTGTCTTGATAATTATGCCTGTATACTTTGAGGTTCAGGGTGCTGACCTTTTCTCCTGAACAAGGTAAACGATATATGTCTGACTGATTAAAGTAAGCTTGTTAACCCATTTTGAGTTGCTTTCCTTTAACAAAGCAGATCCAAGAACCTGTGTGAGCAGGCACCCTGGGGACACTGGGGTGCTTGCTGCTACAGCTCACTACCCCAGGGAGGTCCTGGCCAGCAGGGGCTTACTTTTGGTCCTCCTTTCTACCCCAGGGCTTAGTGCAGTGTGTAGGACATGGGAGGTGCTTCATCAGTTCTGACTGACTGACTGAGTGGGCCCAGGGCTGATGCCAGGCCACAAACACCACCCCATTGCCTGGATGCCAGCCTCTCTACTCTTCAAAGGCAGGTTTTGGCCTCGACTCTATTTGTGTCTCTCTCTCTCTTATCCCTCATCACCTACAAGGAGTGACCCTGGTCTGGCTCTGAATCCGATGGGTCCTGACGAGACCAAATACTGAAGATCACAAAGGCTTCTACGGTCCCAGAGGGTCTGCTTCTATGGGATGCCTGGGAGTCTCTATTTCCCAACTGCCTAACGTTAGGGTGGTCACTCACAGGAATATGGTCAACAATTTTCTGACAATGGAGACAAAGACTGGGCCAGAGATATCAGGAGAGGGACCTTGGGTAGATAACTTGTGCAAGCCTCAGCCTTGAATTTTTACTTTGAGTGAAGCAGTAACTTGCATTGCGCCCCACAAAGTGCTACATGGAGACAGAAAACATTGTGAAACTGGGCTGTCTGCAACCACTCCAAATTTATGTTGCTGGGCCCTCAGGCAGTCCTTTGACATCTCCCTGATTGACTCCCTAGCCCACTCACCAAAGCAGCTTTTCAAGATCTTGTCATTCCTCTCCAATTCTCTCATTTGATTTACGTCCCCCAAGATGCTTAGCTGAACCCTTGGTTCACATTTTACTAAAAAGAAAAAATTTGTACACTTACCAAAAGCTCTCAACTCCTCATCTCAAATAAATCAGATGTCTTCTTTCTCCTCCACTGCCCTGGTCTCCCATTAAAAGATGGCCATTATGGTTGCCAAGGCAAACCCCACAACATGCATGAAGGATCCCAGTCTATCCCATCTCCCAGTCAGCATACTGCCTCCTGAACCATCCCAATTTTGTCACAAATGTTCATTCTCTCCTTTTACTGGTTCTTGCCCTCCTGGAAGAAATAAAACAATATGTCCCCAACCCTGAAAAAAGCTCATGTGGCCCATTCATCCCCATTACATACTGACCTACATCTTTTCTTCCTTTCATGACTACATACCGCAAGAGGGCCATCCACATTTAGGGTTTCACACTCCTTTCCTCCTCCTCTCTCTAAAAGTCTCTGCATTCCAGATTTCAGCATCACCGCTCAACTGAAACTGCTCTCTGAAAAGTTACCACTCATCTCCTCACTGCTAAATGCAATGGGCTTTCCTCAGTCTCCACCCTTCCTGACCTCTCCGCAGCCTCTGAAAGAGTCAACCACGCCCCGCTCTTTGATTCGTCTCTCGGTTTTGGTGACAGCTCTTAGTCCTGCCTCTCCTCCTACAAGATCCAAACTAAACTCATTATCTTTTGCCTAACATTTCTGTCTTCTTCCTTTCTTACTGCTTATGTTATTGCTTGTAAAAAGCATGTTGCTTTTTATTCTTATTTTTCATCCCGGGCACCGTCCTCCAATCATCCAGGCTCATAACCTAGGTGTCACCCACTCACCATCATCTCTCACACATGCATCTTCATCCATATTGAACACTGCGGAAAATCATATCGATTCTTCTTTAAGAACTCTTCCAGGGGCAGCCAGGTGGCACAGTGAGTAAGAGCGCCAGCCCCAGAGTCAGGAGGACCCAGGATCGGTTCCGGCCTCAGATACTTAACACCCACACAAAATAACTGGCTGTGTAACCCTGGGCAACTTACTTAACCCCAACTGTTTTAAAAAAAAAAAAAAGATCTCTCCCACACATCCCCTTGTCTCCCAACATTGCCACTTTCTTGGACCAGGCTCTGATCACCTCACACCAAGGGCCTGCTGTTGGTTAAGTATCTTTCCAGGTCACTCACTCCTCCACCCAGCTGTCCAACTTATCTTCCTAAAAAGCACTTCTGATCATGTCACTGCCTACTCCCTAAACTTCCTTGGCTCCCCATCCCCAGGGTCAAATTACAGAATCCTCTGCTGGGCTGTTAAGCCCTCCATCATCTGCCCCTCCCACCTCCCCAGGCTCCTTTCACCTCACTGCCCCTCCAAATGCACAGTAATCAGTGGCTCAGGCCTCCTCTTTGTTCCTTGACCAGGGGACTCCATCTGCCAACTCCACGTTTTCTCTGGCTGCCCCTCATGCCCATTCTGGCTTTCCTGACCTCCCACCTACAACGCATCACGACAGTAAGTCTTGTCCAGTCCTCCTCAGCCTTGGTGCCTTCCCTCTCCTGATCAGCTCCAGTATGTCCTGGATGCCGTGGGTCAGTGCAGAGTTATTTGCAGTTAGTCTTCCCAAACAGACTGTGAAGTCCTTCAGAATAGTCCTGAAAGGCCCTGCTTTCTTTGTATTCCTGGTACTTAAGACAGGGTCTAGAACACGGTAAGCACTTAATGAATTCTTACTGACGTGAATAAAACCTAGGAAAGAGTTCATATTGATTGGATGCCATCACCCCTTTTTGGATGCTTTCAGGAGAGTTCTATGCCCCAAAGCTCCACACAATGACTTCTTAGAGGATCACAGACTTATCCCTGGAAGGTAACAGAAAGGCAAGGAGTCTGAGCCCCTCGGCTATATTATAGAAGAGGAAACTGGGGCTCAGAGGTGCAGTCACTTGCCCAGGATCCCACTGCTGAAATGTATCTAAAAACAAATTCCAAATCAGGTGTGCCTGCCCCCAAGGCCAGCACTCCCTGCCACAACACAGTGATGCCTCTTGGGATAACAGCCCTCAGACACCTGCTTTCATCTCACTCACCTGGCCAGGAGCTCCTTGGGCCTTTTGGCCTTTGTGTCCCTGGTGCTTCTCCCTGATGAAAAGGGGAGGGCAGATCTTCTCTAAGAACTGGGAGCCCTGGGAATACAGAATAAATAAAACATAAGCACAGAGAGAAATATACAATTAGTCCTGTTTAGGGAAAGGAGACGTGCAAGCAAGGACCACAAAATAACTCTCAGCACCCCTCAAGGATGGTTCCCACGGTTTGAGTGCTGAGATCTTGGGAGGGGGCAGAGATCAGGGCACCCATGTGGAATCAGAAAGTTCCACTTTTCTCACCTCTTTCACAGATGGATAGGCACATTCCCTAGCTGCCATTATCTAGAAATTAGAGGCAGCTCTTACTGCAGTGATAAGAGGTCTGAACCTGGAGTCAAAATGAAGAGTCCAAACCAGCCTCAGTCACATGGCAGCTATGTGCTCCTGGAAGGTGATGCAACCTCTGGTTGCCTCAGGTCTATCAACTATGAAATGGGGACAATAATAGTAACAAGTCACTGGGCTCCTGTGAGGATCAAATGACAATAACCAGGCAGGACTGGGAGCAAGGAGCTACAGAGTGATGCCTGCTAACAGGAAGATGGGTCTAAAGTCTAGGCCCGTCCCCAAGAGGAAGGGGCGGCCTTCACAGGCAGACGGTTGCCTTCACTGCCCAGCGTCAAGGAAAAGCCACATGAGCGATCTTCAGAGACATAATTCACATCCAATTAGAAGATCCTAGACAACCTCTGAGATTAGCTCCAAGTCCGAGATTCTGAATCACTGGTTTGAGTTCTGACCTCACGTTCCCAAAAACAGGAAAGTCTTTTTTTTTTTTTTTGGCTTTTTGGAGGGGAGAAGGCAGGACAATTGGGGTTATATGACTTGCCTAAGGTCTGAGGCCGGATTTGAACTCAGATCCTCCTGACTCCAGGCCCAGTGCCCTACTCACTGTGCCACCTTGCCACCCCTAGAAAGAGACCATTTCAGGAGCAACACAGGAAAGTCCCAGCTTCCAATAATGTGACTCAAAGACCTTTCAAAGGAAAACCAGGCACCAGGAGGACCCTGTGGAGAGACCAGCACTCCTGCCTATTGAACAACTGATAAATGCTGAAACCCTGCACAGGAGGGAGGAATGAAGCCATTCCTTTGATGGCAGATTCAGGTAGCAGCGTAAATGCTCCTTACCCAGGGACAGCAGGTTCTGGGAGGTTTCCAGCATAACCTCCTTGTACAGCTCTTTCTGAGAATGGTCCAACAGGCCCCACTCCTCCAAAGTGAAATCCACAGCCACATCCTGGAACGTCACCGATTCCTAAACCATCAAAAGTCACAAACTTTAGAGCTAAACGAGATTTCAGAATTCATCTAGTCGCGATTCTCATCAACTCAGAGGAGGAAACCCAAGCACAGAAGGGATTTGCCCAAAAGTTTTATGAGTGTCAAGACCAACATGTGAACCATAGTCAATAATAGCCCAATGAAATGTTGAGAAAAGAATTTTGTATTTGAAGTGAGACTCATAATGGAACAATAAAAGCTGGAAAAACGTCTTATCATGAAATGCTTCTCCCTGTAAAATCAGGGAGAAGATATATGTTATCACTGAGGCATGAAAACCTTCAGAGGCAAGGGAGAGGTGATGTGAAAGTCCTACTAACTGGAGTTGGAGACTTAGCTGTCATAAGACAGACATTTTATTTATGAAAAACAAAAATCTAAACATGCCCCTAAAGCCCTAGAGCATTGGGAAGACAATGGTGGAAACAAGATGATAAACTTTTTTAAAGGAAAAAGAAGGTCAAGAGAATGAGTTAAGAGGCAGACTAAGACAGTGGCCAGATCTGCAAATACCCTGAAACCTGGGAGTGGGGACCTATTTTGCCAACATGTAGAACTCATGTTCGGTCAATGTCCTTGGTATTTGAGGCTCTACCATTTAATTTTCTTCCACTTCTGACAGAATGATATGATTCACTTTTTCAGACATTCTATTGTTTAGGAGTAACTCTATTTCATGTGGATAAAAGCCTTTACGTTTTCATCATTTTGATTTCTTCTTTAAAACATCTGACATATGTTCTACTAGTAATCCAAATTACACCCTTGGCTCCCTTTACTGTTATTATTGACCTTCTGAACTATTAAAGAATGTATTCCCATTTTCCTATTTTTTGAGATCCCAAGGATCTAAGGAAATTTCCTTCCCACTAGAGTCCCCAAGTGGCGATTCTCTATCGCATTATACTTACTCAGGGGGCGCAATGTCTATGGGAAGGCTGATCTTTTACTGAGCATTCGTCTATAACTGAAGCCTGACCTTCTTCAGAAGAAAAGCTCTTCCAACTCTCTTTCCTTGTCCATCATCCCACCTACTTCATTCACCACTATGCACTGAAACCTTCACTGAAGGAGAGAGCTCGACTCAAACTGCCCCATGACCGTGGGACGTGTCTGTCACTCTTCTCTACCAAGCCAAAAGAGGCTCAGAAACACGTCACATCATCAGCCTTGGTGCCCACCTCACCATTGCCCTCTGCAGCTCCAGCTGGACTGCAGGGCCAAGAAATGCAAATCTCCATGGAGGCCGCAGCAGTGTGTGGCACACAGTAGGAGCTTAATAAATGCCTGCTAACCACTGACTACCCACACTCCATCTGAGTATCTTGTTTCTCATTTGTCTGTAAAAGCCCGCCACGAACGAGCCTTTTTCATTCTTCTGACACCTGACTCCCACTACCTACTGTTGGATCCAATGACACTGGCCTCCCTGTTACGCCAAAGACACTCCATCCCTAGCTGGGGGCACCTTCTCTGGCTCGCCAATTCTCCGCCTCCTCATTTCAGCCTCCTGGGGTCCTTCAAGTCTCCGCTAAAATCCCACCTTCTACAGGAAGCCTTTCCCAGCTTCTCTTCCCTCCGCTAACCATATCCCATTGTCTCCATCCCTATATAAACATGCCCCTTGTCTACGGCTTGTCTGTACTCCTCCGTGCTCGCCATCTCCCCCGCTAGACTGGGAAACCTGGAGAGCAGACCCTGCTCTGGGCCTCATTATGCATGCCCACTACTAAGCACAGGGCCTGGCACACAGCAGGCACTTGATAAGTGTTTACTGAGTGACTACTTGCTTCTCTCCTCAGAACCTCTTTGTGTGCTCTTACACTGGCTTCTTTCCTCCATTTTCTAACAAATTGGGAGCCTTGTCTTCCCAAAGGCTGACCATCTACAAGGGCAACTGATGCCCCCGCCCCCGGCTGCCTTCTCCAGCTGTCTGCACCCTCAGTCATCCCTACCTCCCCTCCCCTTGTCTCACATTTGTAACCTGTCTCTATCAGCTGGTCCCCTTCCTACTGACTTCAAACGTATCCATCCCCCCATTCTTGAGGTCATTTCCCCTAAACCCTCACCACCCCTCGAGCTACCATCCTGCCTCACTCACCACCTTGTCTTAGCCAAACTCCTTGAAAGATCCGTCTGACCTCTCTAGTGCCCTCTGCCACCCGCTCCTTAAGCCCTTACAAACTGGCTTTCCTCCGCACTCTCCTCAAAGTGCTTTCTATTGGTAGGGACACTTGTAGTCTCCTCTATTAGAACGTAAGCAGGGATTATTCCTTTCTCTGTAGTTTTTCCCCTCACACCAGCCCAGTGCCTGGCAGAGGCATCCATCCCATCAGAAACATTAGATGACTGACTGGGTCATCGTATCAGACCTTTCCCTCACTTTTCATTCCTAATCATTTTCCAAGGCTGACCTTGGGCTCAGGGCCTAGCTCTGTATCTGGCCACTCTCTCTCCCCATCCCTGCCATTTGCCACTTCCCCACTTTGTTTCCACTAGGGGCCACCAGTGCCCCGCTCCCCACTTCTCCCATGCTTTGCCTCCCATTTCCTCTTGTCCAGAGCACAAGGGATCAGCAGCTTTCCTGATGCCCTCACACGAGGGAGGAAGGGGGTCTGCTGGGACCCCCAGAGCACAAAAACATCGGGCAGGCTCCTCTAAAGGAGGAGGGATCCAGGCAGCGGTGTGCTGGTAAAGGGTGAACTCCGGCTTTCTGAGAAGAAACAACTGTAAAGACAACGCATGTCTAAGGTTTGCGTCCATCAGGGTCGCCACTTTCTTGTATCCAGAAAATCAGGCCTTGACTTGTAGCACTGGGTGATTCTCAAGACCTAGAACAGGGCCCAGGCTCAAAGGAGCCACTTCTAAGGCTTATTGACTTGACCTGAGAAATGGTCAATGGGAAGGAAGACTTGTGTGAGCCGAGGCAGAGTCAGTGTCCAGACCAGGAGGGCAATTTCTGCCCTAAAGACAACACAGGGAAGGAGAAGAGCAGGGAAAGCCTTCAGGCCTCTGTTCCAGGCCTCTCCAGACAAGCCTCAGTGGGAAGGCTTTGTCCTTGACCTGCAGCTGATGTGTGGGAGAGCTTGGCCACAAGATACAGAGGAGGGGGAAGGACTTGTGTGTAGGGGAAGGTGGGCTAGGCAGCCAAGAAGAGAGAAAAGACATGATGTCTATGGATAGGGCCTAGTGAGTGAGGGGATCACCCCTGCCAGTCAGCTGTAATGAGGGGGAACCTAAGGGACACACACAGAGGGCAGCAATTGGGGGACCAGGGGTGGTTAGTGTCACTGTTTCACCTCAAAGCAGAGAAGAAGAGAGCAGGGCAGCGTGGTTACTACTGTATTCAATGTTATATCCGTTTTTGTAAAGAAAAGAGATGGCCAGCCTCATGGACAGTCCCCCGTTGATGGAAATGGCCACAGTGGCTGACTTTGGCCAGGTCTGGGGAAGGGCTGCACTCACCTGGGCTGGGGGGCTCTGGGTGCCAGGGGCCATTTCCTCTGCCTCCAGGCTCCCTGCTTGGACCAGGCCTTGGTGGTCTGCAGGCTGGGCAGGACAGGACAGACTGGAAGGATGAGGATCACAGAGGGGAAGATGGTCTTTCCTTGGTCTTCCTAGGCAGGAGGCTGGCCTACAGGGATGTACAAGGGAGTGAGGTCTGAGAGGAATCACCAAGCTCCTGGCCTTGCCCTCAGGGGACACACTCCAACAGAAAAAAAGGAGGCAGCAAGGAGGGTCAGGCTAGGACAGGCCTGCACAACATATACCCAGGGGCACCTGCAGCTTGCCAAAGGATTTCAGGCCACCCTGGGAAAAGGTGGGGGTGCCACGGTGCACCCCGTGCTCTCTGTCACAGGAACCCAGGCAACCAACCACGGCCAGCCTGTCTCTGGTCTGACCCGTCTGCACGGAAAGAAGCCTAGCCCACTTTCACGCTGGCCCCTGCCTCCTGCCCAGCTGGGCAGCTCTGGGCCAGGAGAAGGTCTCACAACCAGGGCTCCTTTCCACCCTCCAACACTCCTTATGTCCTGCTCCCCTCCCTCATCCTCCTACAGAGACCCAGGAGGCAGAAGGGGAGAGCCCAGGCAGAGCCTCAGTGACCCCCTCGAGCAGAGCTCTGCCCCCAAGGGAGGCTGTGGGGCAGACAGGAACGTCACTCACTGGCCACCCCAAGGTAAAGGTGGGGAGAGAAGGCCAGGCCTTTGGGAGGTGACCACGAGGCCTGCCCCCAGAGAGCACTGACCAAGGGGCCTGGGGAAAGGACAGCCAGCAGGGGCTGAGGGCAGGGAGGGCTCCTGGGCCCTGCACAGGCAAAGCTGGCTTCCAGAAGGTACCGAGATCTGCGCCCCAAGGAAAGAAAGAGATGTCAGCCCCCAAGGGAGGGAGCTGAGGCTCCCAGAACTCCCATTCTGAGCCAGCCTCCCCTGGGTGGGGCCTCCCAGCCCTCCCCAACCCCCCTTTCCTCCAGGACCTTCCCTGTCCCCCATCATCCATAATGCCATCACCCCTGGAATGACCCCACTTCTGTCATACATTGTCTGGGGCTCCCTAATTCCACAACAAGCCTTGAATCCTACCTGGGCTACAGTCTCCAAGTCTGGTCACCTTGAGAGCTCCCCCTTGCCCACTGCATTTTCCCTGGCTCCTTCCCTCCCCCCATCCATGAATGCTGTCTCCCCTCGTCTCTGTCCCTGATTTCACCAGTTGCCTTCAACTCGAGACTAAAGTCCCATCTTCTACAAGAAACCTTTCTTGGTCCATCTTCTGTTTGATTTCCTGAGATTTACCATATGTATATTTTCTAAGTATGAAACAAGCATTTATTAAGAGCTTTATTATGTGCTGTGCAGAAATACTCTGCAAACACGATCTCATCTGGTCCTAGCAATAACTATCCTGTAGATCCAACTACCACCATTATACAGTGGAGAAAACAGCCCAACTGTCTAGGAAGTATCTGAGCTCAGGTTTTCCTGAATCCAGGCCCACAACTCTACCCACTGCACCTCCTGGCTTCTGACTATGCATGTAGGTGTGTATGTTTGTGTGCAGTTATTTGCAAATCGTCTACGGTTTTCTTTTTCCATTCTTGGTATCCCAGGAGTCCATGACTTGCTGGGTCCCTACCAGACACTTAATACAAGTTTGCTGACCTCTTTACTTGACTAAACAAATTGGAATGTGAGCTCCTTGAGGGCAGGGGCTGCCCCCCCCCAACACTCAGCAGAGGCTGGCCCACAATCAATGCTTGCTGAATTACCAGGAGTGAGTCCCTAGACTTTCCTTCTCTGCATTCCAAGATGTGACACCATCAACTGTATTCAAAAAAAGGCTCCTCATTTTGAATCAAGGTGGGGTCTGCTGAGATTCAACTGGCTCAAAGAGATAAGTGAAGCACATGATGTTCTAAGTGGAATTTTGTAATTTCCATAAACTATTTCATTATTTTTTTCAGCAATTTCTTTCCAAGGTCTGAAGGTACCTGGAAAGTCTCCAAAGACCTGTCCAGGTAAAGAGAATTTAGTGCACATTTCCCAAACAGAAAGTTGTTGTTATTATTATTCTTTTTAAAGCAAAACAGACCTAATTGCAATGGGTCTTTAAACTTTGGTACCATATTTTCTAACAACTTAATTCATTATTTCAAAACATTTACATCAAAAGAAGAATTAAGTGGAGCAGCCAGGTAGCACAGCGAGTAAGAGCACTGACTCCAGTGTCGGGATGACCTGGGGATCAAATCTGGGCTCAGATACTTAGCACCCACCCAGAAAGACCTGGCCATTTAACGTTGAGCAAGTTTCTTAACCCCAATTGCTTTAAAAAAACAAAAGTTAATTTCTTAAAGAAACAACTAGAGCAGCCTCTAGGAATTAATGCTCACATGAAGAGCATTTCTTATATAAGTTTCTCAAAAGTCACAATACAAGAGAAATTAGAAGCATAATAAGAATACAAACAATTTTACAGATTTAAAACAAATCTTAATACTTTGATAAGAGATCTGAAACAAAATTTTTTGCCAACCCAATAACAGCCATTCAGTTGAAGGCATTTCTGAATTATCTTACATAGAAAATCACTTTATCCATTTATAAATATGACACTCTAGACTAGTTGCATTCAGATGTCAGGACAGAGCCATTTTGATCTAATGATGCTTTTAATTCTTATCTTTATCATTTATCTTTATAATTAGTATATATTTATCATTTATCCTCATGTTGCCTCAATTCTAAGCATTAAGTGCATTTTGCATGAAAGCGTGAGGGTAAAATGTCACAACTGTCCTAAGAGGAGAATACATGAGATTTTAAATGAGACCACATTGTAATTTAGTTTAAAACAAACCCAGGCCCATCAGAACTGGATTTCTAGCTCAAATGGTATGATACAGAATCTCAGTTTTCCCAAGGGCCATTGGCTGGCAGGAGCTCAAATTCTGGGGCCCACTCCTTTGGGTTAGTCTAATGCCAAAGTTTTACTGTGGCAGTCTTTCTGCTCAGAAGGGGAAGAAGGCCTGAATCCCAGGGCAGGAAGGAGGAGGCAGAGTGGGAGACAGGGGACAGGTGAGCGAGAAGGAGCCCTAAGGGATGAGCCGCCTGGTGGGTGACGGCTTGTGTGGAATCCAGGCCCTGTGATGGACGTTGGTGGGCTAGCACAAGGCCGAGGAAGGAGAGGGATCACCCCCACAGCCCTGGCATTGCAGCTGGCGGAGGCCAGGAACAGGGGCAGAGATGGAGGAAAAGCCCGATCCTGGGGCAGAGCCCTAGGGCCTCTCGGACCTTCCCACGCGGCCCACCTTTCTAGGCCGTGCCTGGGCCGCCTCTGCCGGGCAGGCCCCCAGGCTGGAAGCAGCAGCCCTTTCCGGGATAAGCATCTCCCAGAAATCCTCGGCTTGCAGGCCTCAGGGGGTCTGAGCCTGGAAGTCGGAGGTTGGCCTTTGTGAGAGGGCGCCTTCAGGGCCCCTGCCCGGCTTGGTGCCCGCTGGAACCTCGGCCGCTTCCACGCGTGGACCCTTCACCGGCCCCCCATCGCTTGAAGAGACTTAAAGAGCCGCTGTCCTGCTATTCATCCAAGACGGCCCAGAGCTGCTTTACTGCGGGCCCGGAGGCGCGGAGGGGGCCCCACCCTTCCTAGCCGGGTGACCCTGGGCCAGTCACTGCACCCGGCCTGCCTCAGTTTCCTCATCCGTGACACCAGCTGGAGAAGGACAGGCCAACCCCTCCAGCGTCTCTGCAGAGTAGCCCCGGCGGGGTCAAGGCCGGACAGGCGCGGAGGCGGGCTTCCTCTCGGCCCGCACACGGCCCCGCACACGGCCAACAATTCACACATGCGCAGGCCGGAAGGGCGAGCGAGGGAACAGCCCCTCCCCCAGGTGCCTCGGGAAGGAGTCCTCATGACGTCACCCAGCCCCCTCTGGGGACCCCTCCCCCACAGGCCTCCCTGTCCTCAGGGCTCATGGGTCACGCGGGAAGAGCCCCCAGGCCACGGCCCGGAACAGCCCCGGACACCCCCGGGGGAGGGGGCTGCCCGGGAGGACTAATCGTCCCAAAGGCCCGCCCCGCCCCTCCCCCCAAACCCGGGGGCCGGCTGGGGCCTGGGAGGCCGGGCCCCGCCCCCACCGGAGCACGCGCCCACGCACGCGCAATGCCCCCCCAGTTACGGCACGCGCTCCCCGGCCCCCGGCCCCTCCACCCGCGCACTCCCCGGCAGCCGCAGCCCCTCCCTCTCTTGCACAAGCACTCCCACACTACGAGCTGTGCCCAGGCTTGTCCCGCCGCTCCCACGCTCACTAACCCGGGCTGGGTCCGAGGGTGTCTTCTGGCTAGCAGGGACGGAAGAGCAGGAGGAGGAGGAGGAGGAGGAGGAGCTCCCCTGTGGCGCTGGGAGCCGGGGCCGCGCCTGCGCACTCCCTCCCGCAGCCCCTCCCCCGCCCCGCTAGGAGCCGGGGCCGCGCCTGCGCACTCGTTCCCTCCACACCTCCCTCCCTTCCCCCACTCACCCAGCAGCGGCCCCAGAACAAAGAGCCGAACCAACCCGGAACCGACAAGCGCGAACGTCTGGAAAAACTGCGCGGCGCGCACCCCGACATTCCCAGCATGCCTTGATGTTGGGGGGTGCCACAGGAGGAGGGGCCTGACAGGGGCGGGGAGGGGGGGAAGGGCCAGGCCGTTCTCCTCCCCCCTTTCTGCCTCCCCCTCCGGGCGGTCCTGATTAGGGTGGAAGCCCCCTGAGGGCAGGTCCGGTCCTCCAGGTTGGCCTCCCCAGGCCTGGGCCCGGCCCTCAGCGGGTGCCTAATCAGTGCTTCGTACCCCATGGCACCCTGACAGGTGCTGCTGGGACCGTCCCATTCTTACAGAGAGGGAAACTGAGGCAGGGGCAAGCGACTGCCCGGGGAAGGCTGAGGGTCAGCTCTCTCCCTCCTGGCCCTTGGAGAAGGCTCCGACCTTTGGGGGGCGCCCCCAAAGAGGACAAACTACCCCTCCTTAGAGGCCCCTGGTGACTCGTGACGGAATCAGAGCCTGGGCCCAGGAAGATCGGAGTCGCCACCCTGTGCCCCGCGGGACCAGAGACACCGCCCACGCGGCACAGCAGCGCCCCCCCCCCGCTGGAAGTGGGTACCCCAAAGGGGCTTAGGGCTGCTCTGGAGACCCCAAAATACCAGCACACCGGGTCCTGCCCGATGAATTCCACTCGAGTCTTCTCAGCCAAAGAAAAGCAAAGTTTGTTAGACGTTGGCTTGCATTACACAGAGTAAGTCTGTGCTGGGTCATTCTGTGGCGCTCTCCCCCACACGGCATGAGATGGGGTCTTACATACAGAAGGTTGTGAGAGGGACCTAGGGGTGATGCAGAGAGTTTGGGGAGGGTCTTCAGGAGGAGTTAATGAGGTCAATGAGTGAACAAGGGTGGGAAGCCACCTGGAGACTACAAACAATGCTGGGCTAGGCCAGTTCAAGGGTGGGAAGTCTAATAACAAACCTGCCTCATCAAATGGGATGATTTAATCAGAGTTCAAGGAGGGTTCCCAGAGCCTGTACCTCAAGGAGAGCTCCAGGGGGCTCCCAGATCCCATACCTCATCATTCCCCCCTCAAACATATGGGAAGCAAATTCCTTTGGTCTCAGCTTCTGAAAGTGCTTACAGCTGGCAAGGGGCGTAAAGCTGTCCCTGCCTCTCTGGGTCCCGTTCAAGAGGGTCAGACTCCAGAACATGGATGATGCCAGGTCCAGTGGGCTGGAGAACTTGGATTCAGTCAGAGATTTACATAGCCTTAGTGGTCATCCAGAGGTTGATGGCTTGAACCCTGGAGGAGACAAACCTGGCAAAGAGGTTAAGCAAACAAAGACCAAACAGGCACCAAAAAAAAAAAAAGATAAAAGACAATCTCCCTGGTAGGAATTAAAGATGACTGTGTCAAGGCCAAAACGCTGTCAGATACCCCTTTCCTTTCTAAATTGCTCCATGGGCATTTACCACATAGAAAGCAACAGAAAGTACAGAATCTAATAGTTTTCAAAAACAGGCAACAACTCCCAAAGCCTCTTCTCTCCTTCCATCATTGCAGAGAGGAAAAGGTTTCTTCTAGATTAGAGAAAGCTGGAGTGGTGGTCAATTTAGTTTTCAAATTCTCCAAAGCTTTCACCTGGTGGTCTGGGCCTTGAGTAGCAGCTATGATTGCAGTCCCTCCCAGGCCTTGGGTTTAATTGGATATAGTCCATGATGGTGGGAGACTTTAGGATCTAGGAGTCAAAAACAAATGCTGGCATTGCACACGTACCTCACCCAGGAATTTCCTGATCCCAATTATTGACTCAACTATCTCCCACACTTCTGAGGGAACATGGGGAGATCTGGGAGGCTTAACTAGAGAAAATTGCCTTCCCAATTGGACCAACAGGTCCCTTCCCAACAAGGGGACAGGATGAGAGGAAAGCATAAGGAAGGAGTGTTCAAACAACAGATCCTCAAGTAGGCAGGGGACTGGCTATGTCTGGAGACATCCCATAGTTTTCCCTTCTATGCCCATGACCTGACAGATTGAGAGCCCAGTAGAGCCACAGTAATTAATTACAACAGAAAATGTAGCTCCCGTATTGATCAGAAAGCAGGTAACCTTACATTCGACCTCGATGCTTGCCCAGGGCTCAGCAAAGGAATGGAGAAGGTGGAAGCACTGCCACATCATTCCAAGTCTTGGGAAGACTGGAGGACAGAGGCCTGGGAGGTGGCTCTAACATTTTTACCTCCATGACCATCCTTCCCCCAATGTCCCTCCTGGTCAGATGGGCACAGTCTGAGAGGTGTCAGTTCCTGGAGCTCCCTCTGCTGGGGTGGGGTGTGCCCTGGAGGGGCACTCCTTGGACCAGTGACCCTGCTTGTGGCATTGAAAGCAGGTTTCCCCACTGCCCAAGTGACTGGGCTTTCTCCAAGGGGGTCCCCTAGAGGGGCTTTTCCTGGCCATGGCAGTAGCCAAGAATAGAGCATGTTCTCTGTCTCTGGTGCATTCCCTGCGTTCTTTCTCCTCTGCTGCAACCAGGTCTCTGTTATTAAACACTCCAAAGGCCATCTCCACTAATTGGGCCTGAGGTGTTTGGGGACCCAATGCCAATTTCTGCAGTTTCCTCCTAATATCTGGGGCAGACTGACTAAGGAAATACATGTAAAGGACTGCTGCCCCTTCTATAGGGTCAGGATCTAAATGTGTATACTTTTTAATAGCTTCTACAAGTCTATCTAGGAAAAGGACGGGGTGTTTTTGATTTGCCTGAGAAATTTCCCTAACTTTCTGATCATTTACTTGCTTTTGAAATGCACTTCTTAGGCCTTCTAGCAGGCAAAGTACCATATGGGCTCTCTTTTCTCTGTCATCCTGGATCTCATAATCCCATCCTGGGTCCCTGGAGGGAACAGCAGCTGTTCCTGGGGGGTACTTTCTGGGCTCACTGCTAGCCACACGATCCCCAAATTAGGGGGGTTCTTTCCAGATTGTCCTCTTCTCAGTGGAACAACAGGTAGAGAAGAGAATGTGCAAATCACCCCCAGAAAGCTCAGATCGCAGGGATAAGTCCCGAAAGCCGTCAGCAACTTTGTTGGGTTTTCAGAGAATTTACCCAACTTTTCTTTAATGTGATTGAGATCCTAAATGGAGAATGGGACATGCACTCTAGTTGCCCCCACATGAGGAGAGAAGTGCTTACCTTAAGGGAAAAAGTCCTGAAGGTTCTATGGGGACAGGGGCTTGGGAAGGAAGATTGGAAGTCCCACTTCCTAGGAGAGAGTGGCTGAGGGTGCTGGCTGAACTGGATCAGACTGCAAGACTGGGGGATCTGGCTGGCAAGGGGGAAAGTCAGGAGGGGAGGGAGTCAGAAGAAGAGATACCTCTATGACTGCCTGGGGGTAGGGCCTGAGGCTTGAGTGGGTGCAGCTCCGGGGGAGGCACTTCAGCCTGACCAGTGGCTGGGACCTGAGCAGGGATCCCTGAGGGGGAAGGGGCCATGCTGGGAGATGCAGGGTAGGAGATATGGATGGTGTAGGAGACAGGAAATGAGGGGTGTTGGGTTAGAGGTGAAGGGGTTGGGCTGCAGCAGAAGGGGCTGGGGGAGCTGCCTCAGTCACCTGAGCTTCGGAGTTGCTGAGGGGGAGGGGCTGGGGCTGAAGCCATGGGAAAGGGGTCATCCAATTGGTCCCTGTTGCCCCTCTGTGGAGGGGCTCTAGCTTCAAGCATTTCAGTCTTTCCTGAGAACCTTGTTCTGAGAAAGTTCAACAAAAGCCATTACGTAGGCAATCTATCCATCTGCCTTCTCTGTGACCATATGACTCTAACTACAAGAGAGTATTCTCTTTTAGAGTCCCCCAAAACAGGCCATGATTCATCGTCTTTTAGGCTATACCTAGGCCAAACAGTGTTGCAAAAAAAAAAAAAAAACTTTTCCTTTTTAATATCTCCAAATAAACTAAATTTTTTTTCCAGTGTTGTAAAAGACAACCCAAAGGCGAACTTTTGGGAGCTACAGGCATAGGGCCTGGAAGTCTAGGAAGTCTCTGTCTAGTAATAGAGTTCTCTGGAACTGGTAACAGTGTTACTAGTTACTAGTCTAGGAAGTCTCTGTCTAGTAACAGAGTTCTCTGGAACTAGTAACAGTGTTACGTGTTACTAGTTACACTAGTAACAGACTTCTCTGGAAGTCTTTGTCTAGTAACAGAGGCTTGGGCTCAGCCACAATGTAAGGGGCTTATTGCCTCATGCAAATGCCTCATCAAATGGGATGATTTAATCAAGAGTCCCAGAGAGGTTACCAGAGCCTGTACCTCAAGGACTCAAGGAGAGCTGGAAGGGGCTCCCATCAAAACCATCTCGGTCCAGTTGCCACATACACATTAGAACAACTGGAGATGGCTCAGAATGCAGTGACCTTTTAAAGCTAAGGTCTTGAGCAGGTTTCAGTTTGACTGAGGCAACACTCATTCAATGGTTAAGGCTAGGTTAAAAAAAAAAAGAGGCAAAGAATGGCCTTTTTAACCTAGTCCAGAAAAAAAACTTAAAACTGGGAGGGAAAGACCCTCAGGGTTCTTATCACCCACTTACTTCTCTGAAAAGGTGACTGATGCTTCCTTCTGCCCCTTCAAACCCTTGGACTTTTCCCTTCCCTCTGTGGTTGTGGGATTCAACTCTCCAAATTAAAGTCAAATGCCTTAGGAGGACAGGAGCTTCTCTCTGGAGCTTCTTTCATTCAGCAACTAAGGTAAAGAGATTGAGGTTCCACTTTTGGAAATGTTTCTGATTAGAATGATCCTCCCCTTTTATAAAAAGTAGTCCCATCCCTTCAGAGCCTCCAGATAAGGTTTGCATCCCCCTTGCCTGCAATCCTCAAGTCAACAAGTTACCACTTACTATTTGCAGCAGCTCTGAGGCTGACTCCCCAAGGAGTATCTTCTGATTGTTGTAATGGGAATGGGAATTTGAAGATCTTCCCTACCCCTTAATAAGCCTAAAGGAATTTGAAGATCTTCCCTGATTTGAAGATTTCCCCTGCTTCCAATAGGCTGAATGTAATCACATGGAGGCTGTGGTGGGAGGATCTTGCTGAGGGTGGAGTAGAGCCCACAGGAAGCTGGGAGTTAGGGCAGCTAGATGGTGGAAAACAGGAGAGCAGGCAAGTAGACATCTAGGCGTGTGAGCATTGGTTTCTGAGGAGGCTAAAGGATGATGTGGCTCTCTGTGGTGTTATGGTGTATTGACTTCTTTGCCACTATGATGGATTTGGCTTCATGGTTTTGGGATTCCGGTTTCTGGTGTCTGAATAAATGTTTTGCTTCTGTCTTCTATATAGACAGTCTATTATATTTTGTGGTTGAGGACCATGCCAGCATATTTACAGTCACTGTCAGTGCTGTGAATATTGCATTGGTGCTACACTTGTGTGCAGCTTCCATCACAAGGCTATTTTCCCTGACATCCACCCTGAATTTGCCCCTTTGTGACATTCATTCACTGCTCCTAGTTCCACAGTTTGCAGCCAAGCAAAATAAGTGGGGCCATCTCCAGTCATCCTGATATCTATCTGGCCATTGTACCCAGATGGCTCCAGAGGAGAAAGTGAGACCATGGACTTTGTACAGCCCTCCCTCACTTCAGTCCAATTAACTTGCATGCTCTTCCTGTCCTCCATAGCCTCCTCTTATCTGGCATAAACATGAGGAGCTCTTCCAACTGACCCCCTCCAGACATGGACTCGACATTTCATCTTCTCTTTTATCCTGGTTATTTGGGTGAGTTCCATCTCCAATGTCCTTCTTAACCCATGGTATCCAGGAATTGAACATCACATACCAGAGTGCTTTTGATGGTCCAAGATGGTCCAAAATATAGAAAGAGTATCATTTCCTGTTCCTGCCAGGTGTATCCACTTCATGCTGTGGAAGAATGGAGATCCAAGGCACGGATGGCCTACTAAGAAATCCAAAGGTTAGGCCCGAGCCATCGTGGCCATTAGAACCCAATGAGAGTGGGAGGGCCAAGGACCCTCAGCTCAAAGGCAACCAGAACTCAATGGAGTCAGGGACTTCTTCCTCTGACTACCTTCCTGGTACACTTCCCTTGGGCTGTTCTGGGGACTGAGGCCTGTAGAAAGGCTGGAGAACAGAATGATGTATGGGGGATAAGTACAACACAGATACTTCCTATTCAAGGAAAGGGCAACGAGAGAAGAGCTCTCCCCAGATTAAAGGGCAGGTCCGCATCAGTTCTTAATAATTCGATAACTCCATGTAGGAGAGCACTGGTGGGCTAGATCCATGTTATAGCCATAGAGAAGAGGCTGACATGTCGGCTTAACATGACTTTTGACCTATGCCTCTCATGAGCCTCCTTTTCACTAAAATTCCTGGGACAGGACCATTAAGGTTAAAATCTAAAATCTATCAGAAAATAACTTTCTGGTTTCCATCTCTGTCTTCCTAATACCCAGCACAGGTGCTGGCATTCTAAAGCAACCTGATGTAATGGTAATGGTAAATTAAAGATCTTCCCTGCCCCTTACTAGGCCAGATGTAATCACATGGAGCCTGTGGTGGAAGGAGTTTGTTGAATGGGTGGACCAGGAAGGGGTGGAGCAGAAAATGAGCCAGAGCAATTAGAGCTGGGGGAGAGAGAAGACAAAGGCAAGTAGACAGCTAGTATGTGAGTGTTTGTTTGTGGGAAGGTTTTCAGATGGTATTGCTCTCTGCAGTGATATTGTGCAATAGATTTTTTGCTGCTATGATGAATTTGGTCATCTAGTGTTGGGATTTGGGTTTCTGATGTCTGAATAGTTTGCTTCTGTCTTCTATATGGAAAGTCTACTACATTTTGTGATTCAGAACTATACCAGTATATTCATAGTCGCCGTTGGTGCAGTGAATATCACCTTGGCATGAACAATTCAATGAGATGGAATTCATGGTCCAAAATTCCCCCCTCCCCTTCAATCATGGTGTACTGCGAATGCCCGTGCTCTGAGTACCTCCTAGGCTTTGTTCCCAGAAGTTCATCTCTACAGGGCTGGACAGCACCAGGGTTTGTCAAACAAAGTCTAGATACTTGTCTAAGAGACCTGAGTGATGGGACTCGTGATGCTGGCAGAGGGCCACCAGGAACAAAGGCACAGACTCATAGCTGCTTCAGCTTGGAAAGAACATGGCCAGCCCTGGGATGGATGTGATGCTCCCTTGGGACATTTCAGCCTCTCTAATAATGTTTCTCTTCAAAGTCCCTTCAGCAGCCACAAGTTGAGCTTGGCCTGATAGGAGTCTCAGAAGGAAGCCTGGGCAAAGCAGTGGCATCGGGCCTGTTGAGCTTTCTTTCAGAGCTGCATTGTTTCAGTCATGGCTTCCCAAGCCAGAAGTCATCCTCAGGTCTTCTCTTTCCTTCACTCCTCTCCAGGCTCTTCTAACTCCACAGACTTCTCTTTGCACCATGCCCCAAACTTGTTGATCCGCCATCTCCATCAGCCTTCTCAGCCTGGAAGGTCTGTCTCCCACTGTGGCCATGCCCCAATTGGTGAGTTGCTCCCAGAACAATCCATTTTAAGGAAAGGGCTCAGGCCAGGCATGTTCACTCTTCTTCCTCCCTCTTTGGGCTGCTTCCTCCACCATGCTCCAGCATGAATGCCTTCTCTCCACTCCATCCTCCCCCTCTCCTTACCTAGAGTCCAAGCTCTTTTCTCTGTTTTGTACATAAAATCCCTCACTATTGGACTGTAGCCCAGCCCTCCAGAGTGGTCACACATTATCTCCCCTCCTGCACTCTACATTCTAGCCAAACTGGTCTATTCCCCCTACGAAGAACATCCCTCCTGTGCCCTACCTTTGCATGAGCTGTCAGTCCTGATTAAATGCATCCCTCCCTCACCTCCCCTGCTTAGAACTCCAAGGTCCATCAAAGCCCAGATTCACTGTCATTTCCTGATATTTTTCCCCAAATGTTGGTGTTACCATCAGGACAGTAATTACGGATCTTGTATAGATTATATATATATTTAGTTGTGTTAGGGGCAGATAATTGAACTCCCCCTTCCCTCCCCAGCTAGGCTGACATAGTCACAGGATTTTGTCAGGTAGGACAAGGTATTGATGTGCTCCCTTTTACAAAGTAGGCTGGGCTAAAAAATTGAACACGAGTCTGGAGGCTCTGAAGTGGTGGAGCTGCAGACACTGGAGAGAATGCACAGAAATTCAGCTGCTGGCAGCAGAAGTGCAGAAAGGGGTAGATCCCTGAAAACAATCAGTGCTGACCAGGGAAGGTGGTACTCTCTGTGCTCTCCCAGCCTGGGCCATACAGATGCCTTATCTGGAACCCAGCAGGAGACACCAGGGTCAGGCAGAAGCTCCAAGCAGAAGCAGAGCAAGCCCCAGGAAGGTATTGGAGGAGCCTCATGAAGGATCTCTGGCATGGAAGGGGGAGCCTACTGCGGACTGGAGAGAGAGCACCCCCCCCTCAGCCAATCAGGAGCCGAGTGAAGCGCAGAGGCCTCTGGGAGCGCGGCTGAGCTGGGCTCCCTGGGGGGGCGGGAAAGTCAGGGGGGGGGGGAGAGGGATGGCGTTTGGAGGGGGGTCGGGGGAGACCCCGAAGGAGGCCGCTGCCCAGGTAGGGGGAAGCGGGAAGGAGGCTCTGCCTGCATGGGAGCGGAGGGGGCGGTGCGTGTCACCTATTGTGGGATGGGGGAGGCAGGAGGTGGGTGGTGGCCTGTGCGGGGCCTTCCCACTCTAAAACCCTGCTCAGCTCCCATTGTGGTCCGGCAACGGACCCGATCGCCCGCATCGTCCTTGCGGCGCTTCGCGCTCTTCTAAGGGGAGGAGCCCAAGGAATCCGACGCCCTCCCGGCCTCGAGGCTCCGCACGTGGTCGTCAGCTCCAGGTGGGAGCCCCACGTGCGGACTCCATTTCCCAGAATGCCTTCGCCGTGACGTCACCCTCACGGCAGCACCTTCTGTGGTCTCTACAGAGCCCCGGGGCAGTCTGGGAGTGTAGAAGTGCGCAGGCGCAACTTCCCAGGGGACTGGACGGTTCGTTCGGCCCTTTGTTCTTGGGCCCCCGGGTGAGTGCGGGTGGGGGAGGGAACTGCGGGGGGAATCAGTGCGCAGGCGCGGCCCAGGCTCCCAGAGGGGCTGCGGAGCCCCTCCTCCTCCTTATCCCCGAGGGGGGGCGCTGGAGGACGCTTGGGCCAGCCTTGGGTTAGCGAGCGTGGGAGTGTCCGTGCCAGCGTCTGCGCGTGTGCCAGAGGGAGGGGCTGGGGCCCGAGCCGGTGTGCCTGGGTGCCGAGGGGTGCGTGGTGGGGGAGGGGCCGGATGGTTGGCCTAGAATGTGACAGGAGGACTGGGGCTGGTGCGCGCACTTGTGCAGGTGTGTGCGCGGGCGGCGGGCTGGGAGGTCGGTGTGACGGCGTGTGCAAGTGTGGGGCGGGGCCGGCACCGGCGTGTCCGTGAATCTGCGCGGGGTGGGTGCGTGGGCGGGGAGGGCCGGGCTAGTGTGTGAAGTGTGCGGGACTGCGCGAGCGTGGGCCCCGCGGTTTGGCCGGGGCATTTCCCTGGGCTCCAGGCCGCCATGGGCCGTGGGGGAGGGGCAGGGCTGGCCTTTGAGGCCATGCGGCGCCCGGGGGGAGGGGGGACAGAGAGGCCTGTGGGGGAGGGGCACGGGCCGACGTCATCCGCACGCCTGGGGGCGGGGCTTTCCCATAGCTCCCCCTTTTCGGCCTGAGCATTTATTAAGTGCTTGCTGTGTGCAGGGCTCTGTGCCTGTGAATCCCCTCCCCTCCCTCCTCCTCCCCTTCTTTTTCTCCTCTTCCTCCTCCCCCTCTTTTCCTCTTCCTCCTCCCCCCCCTCCTCCTCCTCCTCAGAGCTGCTCAGAAACACCTTCATGCCCTTGCCACCACCACACTGGGTCCCCTTCAGTCTTCATGGACTCCTGGGTTTCTCTTTGACCATTTCTTCTTTCCCTCTGCCTCCTGAATGTTAGCCACATTCTTTGTCCTCAGTGTGACCTCCAAACCTGACCTTTCCCTACATTCCCTGTGTGGACCTCTTGACCAGGCATTACAAGTTCACATGAGCTCCTGGCCTCTTGCCAGTGCCCCGCCTACCATCCCGACCCCTATACCCCTATTCTCGTGCAGCAGAATGGCGCTGGAGGGTGTCCCAGAAGCGTAATGCCGGGCCTCTGTACATTTAGCTGCCAGTCTCAACTGGGCTGTCACTGAAACAAGGCGAGTTCTGATTCTTCCACTCTCCTGCGTTCTCCACGCCTTCTTAGCTGGACAACTCCTCGCATCCTTCTCAGAAGAATGAAATGGTGCCTCAGGCCTCCCTCTTCTCTCTCCCGTCATCTCAGAAGCCTTCTGCAAATATGTCCTCCCTTAGCCCTGTCCCCCAGGAAGAAGCAGCTTTCCCCCTTGCTCAGGCAGACCTCTCTAGGTGCACAAACAGTCCCATGTGTCCCATCTTCTCCGCAGACAGCCCCACCTTTCATCCCCTTTAGTCACTGTTCTTCAGTCCCTGTCCAGGGCTCCTCCTTCCCAGTAGATAACTTTGTACTGGACGCAGCCATTTTGTGTCTTCAAAAAAATACGCGGTGGATCTGTCCGTGTCCGAGCTAGGGACCACTGTATTCTCTCTCCTCCCTTTGGTAGCCAACGTCTTTGAGGAGGGCGTTGATGACAGTCTGTAGGTGCAGTTCTCTTCCTCTCGCTCTCTCCTTAGCTGCCAGCTGGCTTCAGCCCTCATCAGCCAGCAGCTCTCTGCCAACAGACCAGTGATCTTGTCATTGCCAAACTTAATGTTTGCTCAGTCCTCATTGTTCGTGCCCGCGTGGGAGCCTCTGATGATGCCACTCACCTCGTCTCTACCCTCTTCTCCACAGGATTGTGTGGCACTGCCCGCTTCTGGTCTTCCTCCTTCCCATGTGACCACACTTTCTTAGTGTCCTTTGCTGGAACTTCACATGGCTTAGCCAAGGCTCTGTCCTGGACTCTCTTCTGAAATCATAAAGAGGGATAAAGGCAGAGGGCCCAGGACAGAGCCCTGTAAGAGGCTCATGGTGGCATTGGCCCGGACCAAGACCCAGCTGAGAAGTGTCTGTCAGTGGAACAGTGCCCCAGAGGAACTATGATCGACAGTGTCAAAGCCTGCGCAAAGTTCAGGAAGGAAGGTGATTGCGAAAAGGCCACAGGATTTAGCAGATGGCAGATCACTGGTCCCTTTGGAGAGAGCGGTTTGGGTTGAATGGTGAGGTCAGAAGTCAGATTGTGACGAGGAGGGAAGAGCGGGTGGAGGCCCTTATGTGAGTCTTCTCAGGGGCATAGCCACAGGAGAGCCTGAGTTCAGTGCTTGGATAAAGTGAGGGGCTTTGGAGGATGAGGGAGACCTGCGACTCAGCCTGGAGCCTGAACCCTGTGCTGAGTGAGCTCCGTCCACAGCACTGGATGGTCCTTCCCCATTGCAGCTGCAGTCCTTCTCTTCTGGGATTTTCTCCTCTTTATTTTGCTGGTCTCAGGCCAACCTTCTGCTGCTGTGTTCTGGCCAGTTTACACGCACCATCTCACGGTCATTCTCCGTGAATGTCACTGGCCAAGCTGAGAAGTAGCTTTGTTCCTTGCAGTGTCATTTTCAATGCTGTGCCCAGTCTTTCTTCTTTTTATTCAGATCCAAAGATATTATGCCATTTCTTGTAGCTATATTAAAGATTCATGTTATCATTGACTGATGAAGGGGAGAAGAAACCTAGAAGCATCCATGGGAAGCAAGGAGTTGTCCAGCTCCCCTTGACCAGTGAGCCAAGGAGAACGGGCGAGTGAAGGTGCACGTGGCCTTGGACACAGTGGCTAGGAAGGCTGTGTCAGCACGTGGAGTGGGAAAGGGTGAAGGGAGGCTTGATGCCTAGAGAGCTGGCATTCCAGGAGGCACAGTAGAAGGACAGGGGAGTGGGGGAGAAGAGGTATGAGAGGACGGGGAATGAGGAGCCAAGCAATGGTAGGGAATATGGAGTGGAGTTGGGATCTCTTCTTTTTCTAATAGAAATCTATCAAGTGCTTCCTTGTTTCCAGCCTGGTCCTCAGGAGCACACAGATCCCCAGGGAGTACAAAACAAAACGAAAGCTTGTGCTCCTGGAGCTTACCTTCCAAAGGAGAATGTTGGGTTCATGTTTGAAACTGAGGTCAACTTAGGTATATGATCAAAGCAAAATCAGTTTACTAACAGGAATCTGTATAGCTCTTAACAACACAAGTCATTCTGGCCACCTCAGTAAAGCCACAAACCCCAGTGAGGAGGAGAGGACCCCCTTTATTGACAACAAGATAGAAAGGGTCTTGGTAGTCCTGGATCATTACTGAGACGTGGGTTGGCATTCAGGTGACACCAGTCACAGCCCTCCCTAATAATTAAGGGGTGTTCTTGTTTTAATATTGTCTCCATCGTTTTATGGGGCCCATCTGCATCCTGAGGCTTTTGGTAGCAGACTCCCTGGCACCTAGGAGGGAAATGAGATCCTACTTAATTGCACAAAGACAGGCATGGATGGGCCGTATGTCTTGTGGAAAATACCAGGTCAACCTGCAGGTCTTCAAGAATAGCAAACCAATGTCCTGGAATTTTCCCAGGAGCTAACGCTCTGACAGATGATAGTTTTTCCTCTTTTAATTGTGACAGTAAAACTAAACTCGGAAGGCTAAATTCCTGAGCTCAACTCACGGGCAGAGAAAAGTGGTTCAGGCAGATGCAGTCTCAATTATAAAAGTCAGTCTACCCTAAAATATAGTGTCAAATGCAATAGGAACGGAAGGGAATATTAATTCTGATCTTTTCAGCGGGCATGCGGGTCTGGAGATGGGACCCCAGGACATCGAATGACACCATCATCCAGGAATAGGAGGAGAGTTGACTTGCTCCTGATTATTGTAAGCTGAATTGGAGAAGGAATGGAAAGTTTGGAGGTGACAAATAAAGCCAAAACAATGAATGGTCTGGTCAGGTTGGGTGGAAGAAATCTCCTGAGAGTGGAAACATCAGCATGGGGCTGAGGCTTTCATGAGGAGCCAACACTAAGAGGGCTTCAAGAGTCTCAAGGAGCCAAGGGCATGGGCAGGGCTTTACCTCTACTGGCTGACCCCGAATGTGGTTTCCTGATCCCCTGCTTGACTGAAATTCCTCCCACATTGTTACGTGACCTCTCTTCACAAAATCTTCAAGGGCTCCATAGGTGCTGTTAGTCTGAAGTGACAAATCCACACTGTCTGATGCTACATACACCACATGACGTGAACTTTCCAGGTCCTTGGTAGTCACAGCACTGATTAGCCCAGGTAGATGTGTTGGGAGCTGGGATTCCTCAGCTAAAATGCACTGGGAGGCCTTTTGAACAGAGAAGGGAATATTACAAATGAATAATCAGGCAGGTGCCCAGTCATACAACAGCATGACACGTCTTCAGTAGGTGATGGTGTCTTCCAATTCCGCAGATGACGAGATAATCTCTCTTCTGAGCTGAGTGTGGACAGGGTCCATGGGGTCTTCTAGTCAGGCTTACAAAGAAGTTTTGGGTAAGATCAGATTAGGGCCCATAGAGAGCAAAAGCGAAAGGATGTGAATTTAGGGTTAGGGCTAGAAAGGCAGTAAACCAGTGTTTGCTAAGCTCGGCCTTGTTAGATGAATAACAGGACAGCGGGTCCTTTAATTTTCTTAAAATGATTGGGGGCAGGGAGATCCCGAAGGGGCCAATGAAGGGTACGCTGATACAAGAACGGCCAATATGGCATCAGATGGAGTCAGTTAAGTTGTGTCAGATTCACTCTTGACAGCCATCATCCACTCACTTTATGAAAGCCTCAGTCGTAACCATTAGGAATATGAGCACAAAAGCTGTCATTGGGCTTCCTAGAGGAGCAAAGAGATCAGGAGGCTGTGGCGTCAAGATGGGCAGAAAGCAGCAGGCACAGCATAAAGGTTGGGCTGGTTAAGGAGAGCAGGGCTTCTGGGTGAGAGCTAGAGAGCTGAATAGAGCAGGAAGGTGCCATCAAAGAAAGGCCCCTTCTTGTTCTTGGCCCTTTAACCTCTGACTTCCTGGCTCAGACCCACCTGAGACCTGCAAGCAGAGGATTTCTGGGAGATACTTATCTACTAAAAGGGCTGCTGCTTCCAGCCTAGGGGTCTGCCAGGAAGAGGCAGCCAAGGCAGAGCTTGCCTAGAAAGGTGGGCCATGTGGGAAGCAGAAGAGGCTGTAAGAGCCTCAATGGGCCGAGCCATTTCTGGGAGGGTCCAAGAGGCCCTCTCTGCCTATACCTGAGGCCCCAGGATCAGGCTTTTCCTCCATTCACACTCAGGGCCAGGAGCTCAGGCCCCTGCCTTCCTCTCTGCCCCTATTCCTGGCCTCCGCCAGCTGCAATGCCAGGGCTGTGGGGATGATCCCTCTTCTTCCTTGGCCTTGTCCTAGCCCACCAACTTCCATCACAGGGCCTGGATTCCACACAAGCTGTCACCCACCAGGCGGCTCATCCCTTAGGGCTCCTTCTCCCTCACCTGTCCCTTACTTCCCACTCTGCCTCCTTCCTGCCCTGGGATTCAGACCTTCTTCCCCTTCTGAGCAGAAAGACTTCCACAGTAAAACTTTGGCATTAGACTAACCCAAAGGAGTGGGCCCTAGAATTTGAGCTCCTGCCAGCCAATGGCCCTTGGGAAAATTGAGATTTGTATCATACCATTTGAACTAGAAATCCAGTTCTGATGGGCCTGGGTTTGTTTTAAACTAAATTAAAATCTCATGTATTCTCCTCTTAGGACAGTTGTGATGTTTCACCTTATGTAGGTGGGTCATACCTTCATGCAAAATATACTCAAAACTTTGCATAAAGTCTCGCCATCCTGGGAATGAAGTTGCAGCACATAATTAACAAAGTAGTTTATGAAAATGATAACATTTGACCTAGAATATCCTGCCTTGCAGTTACACATCTGAGCCAACCCATTCTCAAGAGTCCCCATCCGTGCCAGATCTTGGAATGGCTCCAGTCCCCATGGTCTGGGGATACTTGCTGATTCAACGAAGATTTCTTAAGTACTGGTTATGGGCCAGGCTCTCTGCTGAGAGCTGGGGAGCAGCCCCTGCCCTCAAGGAGCTCACTTTCCAACACTTCTGAGAGCTGGGTTCACTTTTCTGATGTGGAATGATAGCAGTAGGACCTGTGTGACCACGTAATTGTTAGGAGCAGATGAGATATTTGTGAAGCTGCTGTGTCTGATCTCATTCCAGCAGGGATCCCAAGCCCCTTCTGCCTCTTGGGGTTTTCCAGATGGACCGCGGCAGGGAGGGGTGACAGCAGGGAAGGAATTAATGAGGGTGGGAAAGAGTCTCCACCTTCAAACAAAGGAGCATGCCTCTGTATTTTTCTGCTTGAGTGACCAGGTCCACTGGTGGCTTGTTTGCTTTCAATAAACTTTGTAGTTTGAGGGAATGAACTGGAGGCTTTGTAAAGTGGCCTGACTAGTGTGTATTTCCTGGGATTTGCCTTTATTCCTCTGTCTTGAGGAATCAAGGGCATTTAGGATACTCCAGCCTCCCGTTCCTTTTGTGAGGTCAAGAAGCATGAAGTCCTTGGAGTCTAGCCTGAAGAGGGCAGCCTCTTTAAGAAGTCAGTAATGGGATGTCTGTTCACTGAGTGAGCATTGCCTCAAAGTGAGAACCTGAAAAGGGCCAGGGTCTCCCACTGCATTCTGGGCCATCTCCAGTCATCCTGATGAATATCTGGCCACTGTGCCAGATGGCTCTGGAGGAGAAAGTGAGGCTGGTGACCTGGCACAGCCTCCCTCACTCAAATCAAAGTCAACTTCAAGTCATGTCATTTCCCTGATGTCCTGGTCATCCTAGCCTGAAACTACCTGCTGACCTCTTTTGGCTCGAGTCTGTTCCCTGAGCGCAGGGCCAGGGATTTGGCCACTCCTTTTGAAACTTCACCCTCTATAAATCCCTGTGGGCCAGTCTCCTGCCTAGGAAGAGAAGGGAGTCTCCTGCCCCTCAGTGATCCTTCTTCCTTCCCAGCGCAGCCTGCAGAGGATAAAGGCCTGGCCCAAGCTGGGAGCCTGGAGACAGAGGGAATGGCCTCGGGGACCCAGAGACCTCCGCCCCAGGTGAGTGCAGCCCATGCCCAGAACACACCAGCATTAGCCACTGTGGCCACTCAGTTCAGTCCAGATTGTGATGATTATTTTTTAAGAATCCTCATCAGCCTTCTGGGAAACTGGCCAGACAGTTGTTTTCTGTTCTCCATGATGACTGATGTCCCCCATCCCCTAGGACACACAATACTTTCGAGCTTCTCACAAACTCCCCACGGAGCTTTCTTCACATTTCCTTTATGACTCTTCTGATCCCAGCACTCAGCACCAGGAGGAATTTCACAGCACCTTCTCTCCTTCACACTCTCATACCTTCTTTCCCATTCCATAGAAGCATGTCATAGTAAGACATTTCTCCAGCTTTTCTCATTCCAACATGATTCAAACTTCAAACATGCAATGCTTTTCTCCACATGCCACTGGGCTCTAAATGACTGGTTTCCAGGGTTGGCTCAGACACAGTGACAGAAGTTTTGGGCAGATTTCTTCTGGGCTCTGCTTTTCTTCTCTTAGTTCAGGGGGGTTGGACTAGATGACTTCTGGAATCTCTTTTAGCTCTAAATCATGTGACTTTGGATGGTTTAGGAGTCAGTGACATTCAAGGATGTGGCTGTGAACTTCACCCAGGAGGAGTGGGGCCTCTTGGACCATTCTCAGAAGGAGCTGTACAAGGAGGTCATGCTGGAGAATGCCCAGAACCTGCTGTCCCTGGGTAAGGACCATTTCCTCTGGTAACTCAATCTACCATCAAAGGAATGGCTTCATTTCCTCCCTAGTGTGCAGGGTTTGAGCATTTATCTATTATAGGACGCAGAAGTGCTGGCTTCTCCATGGGGGCCTCTTGCTCCCTGGTTTTCCTGTGAACCGTCTTTGTCAAATTCTGAAGATAAATGACCAGTCACAGAGGTTATTGGCAAAAAGCCTTTATTCTGTTAGAAGAAGGACACTAGATGTGTGGGCCAGGGTCTCCTCCTGGCAGTGAGGCTAAGCCTTGATATATATGTAGTTGTGCCTAGACAAAGAATTGGATAGTGAGACCTCATAGCAGTGGTGAGGCAAGGCTGCCCAGTGACAAAAGGTCCATTCATAGCAGGGCTTCATGTCTGGGCCTGCTGGTGCTTTCCTGAGCCCAGGGTTCATCAGTCCTGTGATTTAGCTGCAGCAGAGTTCATCTAGATGGGGAGTACAAAGGACTGTTGTTATGCTAAGCTTGCTTGCTGGGTCTTAGCTCTGGAAAACAGGGTGTCTCCTAATAGTAAAAAGAGATGAGTGAAAAGAGGGGTGGTCTTAGGAGGGGACCCTGACAGCTCTTACACCATAGGAAGCTGGGCCCTTACTTTGTCTTTTTTTTTTTCTGGAGGGCAGTTGGGGTTAAGTGACTTGCCCAAGGTCACACAGCTAGTAAGTGTTAAGTGTCTGAAGCTGGATTTGAACTCAGGTCCTCCCGACTTCAGGGCCAGTGCTCTATTCACTGCGCCACCTAGCCACCATGGGTGCTTACTTTGTCACTCCTGAAATTGTCTTTTTCCTGTTTACATAGCATCAGGTCACAGAATCTAGACATGGAGTTAATCTCCAAGGTTCTGTCCAGTCTGTCCTCTACTGGACATGATTTTTGTCTATGGAAGCTCTGAAAACCTCTCATGCAGCTTTTCCTAGATGCTGGTCAGTGAAGGGAACCCTCTGCCTGTCAAGGCAGCCCCTTCCTCTTTGGGATGGGTCTATTCTAGATCCATCTTCTCGTTAGCAGGCATCAGTCAGTATCTCCTTGCTCCTAATCCTGCCTGGGACAGCAAGTGTCCCCGTATTCTTCCTTCATAGTTCCCTCAAATCCCAGCCCAGATGGGGAGAAAGGAAGGGAAGGGGATCAGCATTCACACACACCTCTTCTGTGGCCCAGACTGGGCAGAGTGCCTTATAATTAGTATCGTTTGATCCTCACAAGAGCCCTGTGAGTTTGGGACTATGATTATCCCATTTCTTAGTTGAGAGAACTGAGGCAGACAGAGATCACATGACCTCCCAGGGGCACATGGCTGCCATGGGTCTGAGGTTGGTTTGGACCCTTCTTTTTGTCTCCAGGTTCAGATCTCTTGTGCTTGTGGTTGTGGCTTGTCCTTCATTCACAAAGAGGACCATGGCATCATGACTTGTATTGAGCAGGATTGGAGGGAGGGAGGCAGGGCTGTGCAAGGCCACCGGCCTCACTTTCTCCTCCAGAGCCATCTGGGTCCAATGGCCAGATAGAGATTAGGACAACTGGAGACGGCCCAGGATGCAGCAAGAGACCTTGGCCCTTGTAAGCTAAGGTCTTTCTGAGTTCTTACTTAGAGTTCTTACTCAGTGATTAGGCCTGTTGAAGAAGGGAGTCAAGGGATGGCCCATTAATTAAAAAGAGTGAATGTAAAAGCTGAATTGTTTCTCTTTGGCTAGCAAACCAGGCAGTCTTCCCCTCCCAGACTGATTTTTCCTTTTTTTTTTTTTTTAATGAACTGAATGGATATTGCCTCACTCAAAGTTAGAACTCTAGAAAGACCTCAGCTTAAAAAGGCCAAGGTGTCCCCCTTCATGCTGGGCCATCTCCAGTCGTCCTGATGAATGTCTGGCCACTGGACCCAGGTGGCTCTGGAGGAGAAAGTGAGGTCAGTGACCTTGCACAGCCCTGCCAAACTCAAGTCCAATTCAGTGTAAGTCATGTCATCATCTCCCTAATGCCAGGGTCCTCTTCAAGAACAAAGGACAGGCCCCAGCCTGTGAGTAGTCCAAGCTGCCTGAGTGGGAACCCAGCTGGCCAGTTCCAGTCAGGCAGCTCAGCTCATTCTCTTCTCTCCCAACATGGGCTACCTTCCCATTATTTCAGGGTGTTCTGCCCAAAGGAAGTAGATTTGGGTGGCCAAAACCACCTCATTGTCTTGGGGTTTATGGGCTGGGTTTCTTTCTCAAAGACCGAGTCTTAAACCCAGTTCACTTTGGATCTCATCGATTGGACAACAGGTTCCTGCCCAAGCACCACTCAGGCCTCTTACCACGGCAGTATCTGTTTCCAGATAGTGGAAGCTGTGGACTTGCTCATTCTTCTGTGAAAGAGGTGAATAAAGGTGGAACTTTCTGATTCCACATGGGTGCCCTGATCTCTGCCCCCTCCTAAGATCTCAGCACTCAGGACCAGGGAAACCATTCTTGAGGCGTTCTGGGAGCCATCCTGTGGTTGCATCCTTGTTTGCATATCCCCTTTCCAGTAAGAACACTAAATTGTATATTTCTCTCTGTCCTTTCTCTTTATTTATTCTGTATTCCCAGGGCTTCCAGTTCCAAGAGAAGATCTCATTTCCCCTTTTCATCAAGGGGAAGTACCATGGACACTAGAGCCAAAAGGCCCAAGGAGCTCCTGGCCAGGTGAGTGAGATGAAAGCAGGTGTCTGAGGGCTGTTATCCCAAGAGGCATCACTGTGTTGTGACAGGGAGTGCTGGCCTTGGGGGCAGGCAGAATTGAGTTGGAATTTGGTTTTAGACACATTTCAGCAGTGGGATCTTGGGCAAGTAACTGAACCTCTGAGCCCCAGTTTCCTCATCTATAATAAAGGAGAAGGGGCTCAGACTCCTTGACCTTTCCATTACCTTCCAGTGATAAGTCTGTGATCCTCTAAGAAGTCATTGTGTGGAGCTTTGGGGCATAGAACTCTCCTGAAAGCATCCGAGAAGGGCTGAGGATATCCAATCCAATATACACTCTTTCCTAGGCTTTATTCTTTAGTCAGTAAGAATTAACTAAGCACCTGCTGTGTTCCAGAGCCTGTGTTAAGCACCAAAGAAAGACAGGGCACAAGCCCTGCTCTCAAGGACTTCCCAGTCTAGTGGCAAGACAAAATGCAAACAACTCTGTAGAAACCCACTATAACCAGGATAAACTGGAGCTAATCAGGAGAGGGAAGGCACTGAGGCTGAGGAGGACTGGAGAAGACTTACTGTAGAATGAGGGGTTTTAGGTGGGACGTCAGGGAAGCCAGAGCCAGCATGAGGGGCAGCCAGAGAAAACATGGAGCTTGGAGATGGAGTGTCCTGGTCCAGGAAGAAAGAGGGGGCCTGAGCCACATTGTGCATGTGGAGGGACAGTAAGGTGAAGGAAGACTGGGGAGGAGTGTGGGGGGCTGATGATGGAGGGCTTGAACAGCCAGGCAGAGGATTCTGTATTTGATCCTGGGAATAGGGAGCCAAGGGAGTTTATGGAGTAGTCAGTGACATGATGAGAAGAGCATTTGGGGAAGAATTATGGGGGAGAGAACTGATGCAGGGAAACCGACCAAGGGATGTTGCAGTAATACCTCAGGTGTGAGGTGACTGGGGACTGGGAGGAAAGGGGATGTGTGGGAGAGATGGTACAGAGGCAGAATCAGCACGACTTTCCACCATGTTGAATGTGGGTGGATGTGAGTGTGAGAGGTGATGGTGAGTGGGTGACGCCTAGGTTAGGAGCCTGGCCGATTGGAGGGCGGTGCCTGGGAAAGCGATCAGAAAGTAAGAAGACAGGAGGGTCTGGGCAAAGATGAGTTTAGTTTTGGACCTTGTAGGAGGGGAACCAGGACCAAGAACTGTCACCCAAATCTGAAGAGACGGCTCAAGGAACAGGGCGCAACTGACCATTTCAGAGGCTGCGGAGAGGTCGAGAAGGATGGGGATCGGGAAAAGCCCAGTGGCTTTAGCAGGGAGGAGACAATCGGTAACTCTTCAGAGAGCAGTTTCAGTTGAGCCAATGACGTTAATACGTGGAAGGCCAAAGGACTGTGAAGCACTAAATGTAGATGGTCCCTTCTAGGTATTTAGCCATGAAAGGAAGAGAGGATGAAGGTCAAAATTTAATGGGGATGAATGGGCCACATGAGGCATTTTTCAGGGTTGGGGACACATCATTTTATTCCTTCCAAGAAAGCAAGAAGCAGAAGGGGAGAGTGAACATTTGTTTTGTTTGTTTGTTTGTTTTAAGCAATTGGAGTTAAGTAACTTGCTCAAGGTTACACAGCCAGTTATTTCTGGGTGTGGTGCTAAGTACCTGAGCCCAGATTTGATTCCCAGGTCATCCCGACGCTGAGGCTGGTGCTGTTACTCGCTGAGCCACCTAGCCGCCCCTGAGATTGAACATTTGTGACAAAATTGGGATGGTACAGGAGAAAATATGCTGGCTGGAAGGTGAGATAGGCGAGGATCATTTATGCATGTAGTGGGGTTTGTCTTGGCAGCCATAATGACCACCTCTTCATGGGAGACCAGGACAGTGGAGGAAAAAGAAAACATCTGATTTATTCAAGATGAGGAGGAGATAAGAAAGGGACAATTTATTTTTTAGTAAAATATGAGGCCGAGTGTTCAGCTGAGAATATTGGGGGAAGTAAACCAAATGAGAGAATTGGGGAAGAATAGAAAGATTTGGAAAAGCTACGACTGATAGTAGGAAAAGGAAACAGGGAGGTGTCAAAGGCTGCCTTGGCCCAGTGAGGGCCCAGCCGAGGTCATGGAACCTGAATTTGGAGTGGACAGCCCAGGGTCATGATTTTTTCTGTCTCTACGCAACAACTTGTGGGTAGCAATGGAAACCATTGCTTTACTAGAAGTAAAGTGCCTTACTAGAAGCAGTAGTAAAAGGCCAAGGCTTGCACAATCCATCAACCCAAGGTTCCTTTCCTGATCTCTATGGCTCCATCTTTGTCTCTGTTCTCAGAAAATAAGCAGCAAGATATGGAGGCGGCCACTCTCAGGTTAGGGGGTTGGGAAGTAGAGACTCCCACAGAACCAGAACTTCCGGGACCTTAGAAGGCTTTGTGATTTGTATTTGGTCTGGGCAGGACTCATCAGGTTTAGAGCCAGAAAAAGGTAACTTCTTGTAGGTGACAAGGGATAAGAAAGAGACACAAATGGAGTTGAGGCCAAAACCTACATTTGAAGGTGAGGAGAAAAACTGGAATCCAGGGAATGCGGTAGTGCTTGTGGCCTGGGCCCAGTCAGTCAGTCCATATAGATAGAATATATAATGCCTGCTGTGTTCTAGGCAGTGTAGAAGCCTGGGGATACAACAGAAGGTAAAGGGCAGCCCCTGCTGTCCAGAAGTCACCATCTGTATACAGACATGGAGATGGTTTGAGAAGAAGCTACTGGTCACAGGCCTCAGCTGAGCCAGGCAAAGGGGAGTGTTGGAGTATGGAAATATATCAAGTTCAACAGGGAAACAAGTGACTAGAAGCAGAGAGAAGAAAAGCAGCTTAAGGAGGGTAGAGTTGGTGAGGAAATAGTCAAAATCACAAGAATCAGGATAATCATGACATTTATATAGGGCCTGGTAAGTGTGGGCCAGAACGTTAAATGTAAAGCAGAATTCACTTAGAATTCCAAGCAAGATCAATCCATTCATTAGGGAGTCTCAGAGTCCCTAACTGATTGGTCCAAGGTCTTCCTCATGATCAGGAATTCCTGCTGCTTGAGGGTGACCAGTGTTTATACAAATTGAGAACACACTAAGAATAGAAGAAGGAAATACAATTTCATGCTTGGTAAAGCCAAGAAGCAGGGAGGATTCTGATTGGTTGAGGAGCACATCCATCAGTCATAACCACTTTTATCAACAGAACTTCCACAGGTCATCAATTCCGGGTCATTTCAGCTGGGGTTTTCCAGAGGTCACAAGAACCTTCCCACAACATCTCAGGCCCTTCCACAAGTCCTAAGCCCCTAATGTTTGACCAACAGTATCCTAGGGTCCAGGGAAGTTGAGGTTTTGAAGCAAAGGTCGCTGGGGAGTAGATGGCATCGATTCAGAGTGGCAAGGGGGTATTGCACCAATAAAAGAGCCTCACAGCACGTTATAGAGTGGAGTGGACGATAGGGGGCTCGCACAGCAATTCTATTGTCACTGCATTTTTAACTGACAGTGTGAATCTAGCCCATAAATATCAGTTCTGTGCTCATCATTCTGTGCGGGTTAATCACTGGTGTCCCTCATCCCAGAAGCATTACCATCCAGAGCTAGCTTCAGCTTACTCCTGTTCTGCTTAACTCACTAACGCAATCACGGATGCCCATCAGATCACAAGAGACCGAATGAATACTGATTAATTTGAGTAGGGGTAGCAAACATGATTGTCACATAAGTGCCAAGCACTTCCCAATATCCTCACTATAACTCTGGGAGGTGGGTGCGATCATAATCTCTCTTTCATGCATAAGGAAACTCAGGCAAAAAGCAGTACTATGTGACACACAGGTAGAAAGTGTCTAAGTCTGGATCTGAATTCACCTTCTTGGCTTCAGACATGGTGCTCTGTCCATTGTGCCACCTGGCTGCGTCATGAGAGAGAGTGATAAAAGGATAACATACTTTTAAGATGGTGTCCCAGCCAGCCATCAGGGATGGGAATGGGGGAAGACAAGGTGGAGTGAGGAGTGATGATCAGCCCATTTCAATCCCTTTCCCTTCCCTGATCTACTTTTTCCCCCCTTTTTGGAGGGGGGAAGGGCAGGGCTGTTGGGGTTAAGTGACTTGCCCAAGGTCACATGGCTATTAAGTGTTAAGTGTCTGAGGCCACATTTCAACTCAGGTCCTCCTGACTCCAAGGCTGGTGCTCCATTCACTGCAACATCTAGCTGCCCTCCCCCCCACCTACTTTTTTTTTTTAAAGGATTGAGACAGAAGTGAACACAAATGATTAGAGGTATCAGGTAAAAAGCATAATTAGCTGTCATAACAAATTGTGCTTGGGATGAATCCAGCCATAAAAGCAGAGGAGAGGAGAATGCACTAGAAAGGAGAAACAGATCACTTTTTGTGTCTAAGAAAGAGCCTTGACACCAGGCTTCACAAAGGAGGTCATTCTGTATCACCATTTGGAGTTGCGCCCTTGCCTCACTACCCTGCCTGCTCTTTGACCCAGTGATAACCACTAGACCTATGAACTAAAGAGATCACAGCAAGAGGAAAAGACCCAACACAAAGCAAGAGCTGCTGTTTTTTGTTGTGGCAGATAGCTGGAAACAGATGTTGCCTGTGTGTTGGGTAAGGATATGATGAAAGCTTATTGAGCCATAAGAAATGATGAAAGGCACAGTGTCAGAGAAGCCTGGGAAGAGTTGTCTGAACTGATGTAGGGAGAAGTGAGCAGAATCAGAAGCATTTATACTGAAACCACACGGGTCAGGGTCACAAACAGCTGTGACTCCAGAGCACTAGTTCCCCAAATCTTTTGTTCTTAGAACTTGTTTCAAGAACACAAAGTGTCTTTTAAAGCTCCCCCAACCACTACGGTCATTTATTCAGCTCATTATATTTTAAATTTATACATCAAGTACTTACTATAATGACTTGGATGAGTTTTACCCACAGAGATCCAAGTTAATGCTTCAGTCCCCTGTGTAATTATAAAATATAAAATTTTATTTTATTTTAAATTACAGAAATTTACTGTGGGGGTTTCTGTAAGAGTTTTTTTTTAATACCATAAGACCTTATGCTTCCTATTACCTGCAAGATTTCAATGTCAATTTATTTTATAGATTTTTAAAATAGAAATATCATTTTAATCAAATAACTTACAACTTGGAAAATGTTGAACATAATATATTATGTGAAAATAATTTCAAAGTTGAACTTTTTTTCTCAACAAAAGTTTGCACTATTTGGTTCAACATCTGACAAACCCAATCTTCAATTTGGTTCTGCATCAAGTTGATTTAATAGTAATAATAACAACAAAAAAGACAATTACAACTACTATGTCTATAGTAATTGATGAGTGCCAATTACTGTGCCAGGTGCTTTGCAGAGATTACCTCTCTTGATTCTCACAACAGTTCTGCAAGGTGGATACTGTTTTCATCTCCATTTTATAATTGAAGAAACAGAGGCAGGAGTCTGAGGCATGATTTGAACCTGGCTTTTCCAGATTGCTAGGCCCACCTTTGTATCCACTGTGTTACCAGATGTGCAGGAAGGTCTTGCTTTCCATAAATGCCTCCATGGGGCAGCACCAGGGGTCCTGTGCTGCAGGTACTGGGATTGCTCTAGCTGTTGGGTCCCATGCACTGAAGCCTCTCCATCTGCAGGAATCACAGAGCCATGAAGGCGGAAGGTGGTAAAGGGGAAGGCTGTCGACTAGTCTGCTTACAGAACACAAGAACTGGCTGAATTTGGATTTCTAACCAGAATATAATGAAAATTCTCCCTCATATATGAAGTGGAAAATGCCTGGAGAATTTTACAGGCTCTCTTGTTGAGAGATGGAAATTCGCTTTTAGGCACCCAAACCAATTAACAAAATGAAGCACTAGTTCCATAAAAATCGTATTTTTCTATTGGCTAATGACAAGTAGCGGATTAAGTGATAGATGTAGTTGCAGTTGAATTACATATATTGCTTTGAAGGTTTTTTTAAAACAATTTTATACATACATATGTACATCTATAGATATATGCACGCATGTATATACGCATAGATATAGATAATGACCTTTGTAAGCAGAAAACTTTTCAGACCCAACTTTCTTCTTTCCGCCACCGGCACACTGGCCACATTCTCACAGAAACAATGGAAGGCTTGGTCTGGGTCGCCAACCAGTTCCTTTGAAAAATTGCCGGGTACAAGAACACCAGCGTGAGCAGAAGATAAATTCAAACCAGAAGGCAGCCTTCACACTGCAGCGAGAGGCAGGGAAGGCCTGTTTCTGTGGAAAGTGTGGGATGGTCCAGGACGCTTCAAGATGATGTGGAATGTGTGTGCCTGGTGATGGCGTTTTTCAAGGAGCCTGCCTTCTGCCTGGAAGAACACAAACATTTGTAATTTCTTCGAGGGGTGATTTACAGTGCTGATGAGATGAGATTACAAGGCAGCTGCTCTGGAGCCATGTACAAAAAGCAGAGGCGTGCATGTGCACCCCTTTGACCAGAGACCTGGGCTTGGGTGTCAGACTTCTTGGGCAATGGGGAAACAGTTTAAGGAGAGGTTGAGAAAGCAAAACCTATGGGTTGCAGCTACTTAGAGTGGTCAATGACTGATGTAATCCTTTCATGAACACCCAAGTCATTTTATACCCAGTTGTGGTGATTTGGAATCACTGCACAGAGACCCCTACTTTTCCTCCAAGTACACGTGCTGGTTGTCCCAGGGGAAGAATATATTGGTCACAAAACTGGGCGATTTTTTTTTTTGCTTTTTGGAGGGCAGTTGGGGTTAAGTGACTTGCACAAGGTCATATGGCTAGTAAGTGTTAAGTGTCTGAGGCTGGATTTGAACTTGGGTCCTCCTGACTCCAGGGCCAGTGCTCTATTCACTGCACCACCTAGCTGCCCCAGGGCAATTCTTTACTGCATAAATTGCCATTAAAGAGCTTTTTAGCTAAAATCCTCTAGACATCATTGTGAACCTCTAAAGATCTCAGGAACCACTAAATAGGACATGGTGTTAGAGGACCAACAGTGAATCATGCTATTAGCTTTCTGACATAATGAACTTGATACAGGATGGGACAATATAAATGGATAATGGCATCCCCCAAAAAGTAATGAGCCAGAACAGAATCTGTTATGCCTGAAGGGAATAAAGAAATCAGGGTTGGCAGTCATTTATAAATGGTCTCAGACATGGCAACAGAGAAAATAAGATTCAAACATGACCAGGGACATTATATCAGGCATCAAGATATGGTAAAAAGTGACGTGATGTGAATATTTCATGTGTGTACAGCAGGTAACATAATATCTTTGGATCTGAATAGAAAAGAAGAAAAGTTGGATGTAACACTGAAAATTGGGACATAACACTTAGGAAGAACATGCCTGTTTCTGAGCTTAGTATATGGAATGTACCAAGAATGGCCATGTGATGGGGCATCCAGAGTGATGAGCACAGAGGAGCAGTACAAGGACCTGACACTGCCAGAATGATAAGTACAGTCCACAAGAGGCATTTGAAGAAAAGATAGAGAGTGCAGAGGGAAGTGCGGAAAGACTGTTTAATACTGTCCCACAGCACACACTCAATCACAGGGCTTGAATTCTAGTCTTATCTGCAAGGTTGTTCATCAGGTCACTCAGCCACTATGAGCTCATGGCCAGAGTTGGGACGGGTATGAAAATGATGGGCCTGTGTGTGAATCAGGTTTGTTGTGAGGATCCAGTGTTGGATTAAAGCTCTTTCTAGAACAAACCATCTGGTCAATGGGACCACATGGGGTTAAGTTTGAAACTTCTTTCTGACTGAGGAAATAAAATGTAAAGTTTATTTTCTGCCTTCAGAGGAGAGAATATATTTATGTGCTTGTGTCTTTTTGTGTATTTGTGGTTGTTTTCTTCAGGTGCAGAGACCAGGTTTGGAGTGGATGAAATTACTACACAGCTGAGCATTTTTGTGGAAGAATGTGGCCAGCAAAGATTCATGGGGGATAATCCCCGTAATTTCAATTGGAGAGAAATTGAAGAGAAGTTTTATAAATGTAATGAATGTGGGAAGGCTTTCTGCTACAGATCTCTCCTCATTTGCCATCAGAGTATCCACACTGGAGAGAAATCTTATGAATGTAAAGTGTGTGAAAAGGGTTCAGATAGAGCTTTACATCAGAGAATCCACCTTAGGGAGAAATCTTATGAATGTGATCAATGTGGAAAGGCTTTCAGATACAGCTCCAGTCTTGCTAAACATCGGAGATTCCACAATGGAGAGAAACCTCATGAATGTGATCAGTGTGGAAAGACTTTCCGAAAGAACTCCCATCTCGCTTCCCATCAGAGAATCCACACTGGAAAGAAACCTCTTGAATGTAATCAATGTGGAAATACTTCAGATGCAGCTTCAGATAAAGCTCTACATCGGAGAATCCACAATGGGGAGAAAACCTATGAATGTAATCAATGTGGAAAGGCTTTCACACAGAGAGCCAATCTTGTATTACATCAGAGAATCCACACTGGAGAGAAACCTTATGAATGTAATCAATGTGGAAAAGCTTTCACAAAGAGCTCAAATCTTGGTGTACATCAGAGAATGCACACTGGAGAGAAACCTTATGAGTGTAATCAATGTGGGAAAGCTTTCAGATATAGCTCCAGTCTTACTGAGCATGAGAAAATCCACACTGGAGAGAAACCTTATGAATGTAATCAGTGTGGAAAGGCTTTCACACGAAACTCCCGTCTTGTTTTACATCGGAGAATCCACACTGGGGAGAAACTTTTTGAATGTAATCAATGTGGAAAGGCTTTTACACAGAGCTCCAGTCTTACAGTACATCGGAGAATCCACACTGGAGAGAAACCTTTTGAATGTAGTCAGTGTGGAAAGGCTTTCAGAGAGAGCTCTCATCTTGGTGCCCATCAGAGAATCCATACTGGAGAGAAACCTTATGAATGTAATCAGTGTGGAAAGGCTTTCACAGAAAGCTCTCATCTTAGTGCCCATCAGAGAATCCACACTGGAGCAAAACCTTATGAATGTAATCAATGTGGAAAGGCTTTCACAAAGAGCTCTAGTCTTACTGTACATCAGAGAATGCACACTGGGAAAAAACCTTTTGAATGTAATCAGTGTGGAAAGGCTTTCACACGGAAATCTCGTCTTGCTGCACATCAGAGAATTCACAGTGAGGAGAAACTTTTTGAATGTAATCAGTGTGGAAAGACTTTTACACAGAGTTCCAGTCTCACTGTACATCAGACAATCCACACTGGAGAGAAACCTTATCAGTGTAACCAGTGTGGAAAAGCTTTTACACGACGGGGCAATCTTGCTGCACATCAGAAAATCCACACTGGAGAGAAACCTTTTGAATGTATGCAGTGTGGAAAGACTTTCAGAATCCGCTCTAGTCTTGCTAAACATCAGAGAACCCACACTGGCGAAAAACCTCATGAAGGTAATTAATGTGGAAAGGCTTTTGAAAAGAGCTCCAGGCTTGCTGCACATCAGAGAATCCACACTGGAGAGAAACTTCATGAGTGTCATGAATATGGCAGAGCTTGTAGTAACTACTCAATTTATTTAACAGAAATTAAATTTAACATTTAATACACAATGGCAAGAAATCTTAAGAATGTAATCAGTGTGGAAAGGCTTTCAAGAAGGAGCTCCAATCTTGGTGCCCATCAGAGAATCCACACTGAACAGAAACCTTATGAATGTAATCAGTGTGGAAAGGCTGTCACATGGAAGGGCAGTCTCCTTGTGCATCAGAGAATCCACACTGGAGAGAAACCTTTTGAATATAATTAGTGTGGGAAGACTTTTAGAATTAGTCTTGCTAAACATCAGAGAATTCACCTTCAGGAGAAATTTTATTAGTATGTTCATAGTGAGAAGGGTTTAACAAAGAGTCCTGGTCTTGCTCCATCGAAGAATCCATGCTCTAGAGAAACCTTTTGAATATAAACAGTGTAGTGTGGTGTATGAAAGATGAAATTACTGAAGAAACAAAGGTTTGAGTTTCTGAGCATTTTAATTTATCAAGCAGTGCATGCCAGTTGCCTAACAAATCAGACTAGATCTCTTCACCACATCCCTGGACCCCAAATACTGTGGTAAATAGACTTTTATACATTAAAAACAATCAAATACAACAAATGAATTAAAAGGAAATTACAATATTAAATGGTCTGATTTCTAATTGGATGAGAGATTAAGAACTTTCCAAGTTGGGAGGGGGAAAATGAACAGATGCAATTCCCTGAAACCAGAAAAGGAAGTGTTCCACTCCCCCCCCAATTATCTGTAAATAATCAAAGCAACATGGAAACAATAAATGTTTGACCAGTATAAGGCCAGTTTGCAGATAAGACATATAGGTTTCTTGAGACATATAATTGTGAGAAAACTTCCATCAGTCTCTGTATCTGACCAAGTTTCTAATCAGCAAAAGCTAGGTCTTTTTAGTTAAGGGTTTCTAGTCAATAGGCATGGGTGTTCCAGCTTCCCAGCCATGCAGGACTAGGTTCAAACAATACAATAAAGTTTTCTCATAGGACAGAAGTTGGAAGTAAACCCATAACTGAACAGAAGGGGACCGAGCCAGCTCTAGGATTGAGTCCCAAGGTAGAGTCGGTGTGTTTCACTCAATTGTCACTGTCACCTGCTCTCTCAATCTCCTCAGTTCCCCCTTTCACTTTAATTTATGAATCACTAATCTATAAGCCAACTCTGTAAGGGTTTCACATGTTGATAATCAGAAGTGTAAGTATATAAGATAAGTTATGAATCAAACTACTTAGAGGTCTCACAGTTGAAATTTTTGAGATTTACATGTCAACAAGGGAACCAGAAAACTTAAAGCATAAACACTCTGAAACAGAGGACCAGAGCGATACGATAATTAGCGTCAACATTAACTAACACAAAGCCGCCTTATATCTTAGTAACCTTCCTGCAATGTCTGTTTAATCAGCACGTTTTGAGTCTCAGATATTTCATGGAGTCATCCAGTCCCTGGATTTCTTCTTTTAAACATTCTCAGGCCTCATTCTCTGGGCAACTGAAGTGGGCTCTGCTTCCCGAGTTCCAGATCACTATAATTCTACTAAAATATGCCCATACTAAGACTCAATACAATTTAATGCAATCTATTAAATTTGGTTCTCCAATCTTTAAATTTCAGAGAATTTGGTTTTTTAATATACTATTTACTGTTTCTGCCTTTACCTAAATCCTGTACCTGATATAAAATTCTAAAAAACATTCATGTGGGTCCAACTGTAAAATGAATTATTTTGTCTTAAAATTATCTGACATACTTCAAATGCAAAAATAATTTCACTTTCTTTGTAATTAGCAATACAATTTTATATGTAAAATCCTTAATTCAGTTTTGAGAACTTATTACTAAAACATACTCAAACCCTAAATTTCAATGCTAAATAACACATTGAATTCAATCACATACATACATATATATATATATATATATATATAATTCTTAAAGAAAACAATATAATCTTCTTGCTTTCTCAAAATATACTACACCATTTAATTAGAAAAATTTTACGTTGCATTTTTGTCTTATGATTTTGTTTAATTCTCTCCTTTTGGAGGACATCACTCTTATATTATAACTTGACCATGAATTTAGGTTAAAATGGTAAGATTTTTCATACTTGGATACTTACAAAACTTCTGTTGCTCATCTGCCATGATTGGAGAAATTTGCTGTGAATGGTAAGGGAGGGACATCATTATAATAATGTCAAGACTCATCTCCTCAAGGGCACAGACTGACTTAATACATAACAGGGGGAAACCTTTCTTAGCTATTTGATTCTAGACATGAGTTATCTGATTGCCAATCATGTAGTCACAGAGCATCAAAAACCAGGTTTAGGATTAACCAAGTAGGAAACTTTCATATTAAGAAATAGCACACTGGGGAAAGTGAGTCAAGAGGCTCCTTCTGTGTGCCATGCTAGGGTCATCCTCTCAACTTTTTCCAGGGACAGACATCCACCATGTTATCAGACTGCAGCACCTGACATTTTCTACTGTTGGCTTCATGACAATCCAGACCACCATCCCTCTAATCAAAACTCAAAGCAACAGTAAATTATACTCCCAAAAGATTTTACCTTAAGTAGTGAATTTCACTGATCCCAACTTAGGGCTTGAATACCATTAACTTCTTCATGTTTCCTTGACATTTGTTTTGACATTTCCTTGACAGTTATTCATTCTGTATCATACTAAACTATGATCATTATCATTATTATCTTTTAAAACAAAATGTAGAAGCAATCACATCTGATTAAAGAAATAACAATAGTGATCATTTACACAGTGCTCACCATATGCCGGTCACTATGTGAAGCAGTTCACAATCAGATTTTTCTGATCCTTACAGCAATCTTGGGAGGTGACTATCATTATTATTTTCCTCTTTACAATTCAGGAAACTGAGGTAAACACATAAGATAACTTGCTTACGATCACAAAGCTAATGAATTTTTGAAACCAGAATGTAACTCGTTTCCCTGCATTTTTCCTGCATTTTTTCAGCACCCCCCCCTTCCCATTTTGGGAACCTGATTTGAGATGAGAGGGGTTAATAGGGTCTCTGAGATGAGGGGGCAGTCAGAAAGGAATCTGTGAGTTGGAATGAGGGGCTCAGAAGGTTACTGATCTGGGATAGAGGTCAGAAGGGGTATCTCTAAACATTTTTTTTTCTTTTTTCATGGTCAAAGAAGGGTTAACAGGAGGTAGCTATAAAATGCAAACCACAAACTTTTTTCTTCTTTGCCTGTGGTATTACTTTCAAACTAGCAGCCTTCCTTCACTATACTAAGAGAATAGGGCTATCAGTCTTCAGGGGAAAATTTTATCTATGTTGTGTTTTAGCCTCTGAAACTTTCACCAAATATCATTCTTATTTTTCCTTAAATGCTATAGAGTGGTACCCCAAAACTCACTAAGATATTTCAGAAGGGGATGAGTTTGTGGAATTAAACGAAGTCCCAAAAACTTACCTTTGCAATCTTTTTTTGTTTGTTTTTTGCTTTTTGGAGGGCAATTGGGGTTAAGTAACTTGCCCAAGGTCACACGGCTAGTTTTTTTGTTCTCCTTTACACTTTTAAATGCTTACTCTCTAAGCCTCCAAAATCTATTAAGATGTTTTTAACACTATTTAAAAAAATTTCTTTTTAAGCAATCAGGGTTGAGTAACTTGCTCGAGGTTACTCAGCCAGGTAGGTGTTTCTGGGTGGGTGCTAAGTGTCTGAGCCTGGATTCGATCCCCAGGTTATTCTGACACTGGAGCCAGTGCTCTTACTCACTGTGCTACCTGGCCGCCCCTTAACACTATTTTTTAAAGTTAATCTCCCATTAAAAACCTGAAGTGGGACTGAGCCCTGCTTACTGGGACAACTGCTTCAAGCATGAAACTTCATTCATCTTTCCCAGTGTACTAACCTCTTTGGATGCAGCCCTGTAGCAGTTTTTTCTGGCTGGCTGCATTTTTCCTTTAGAAATCTTTCAAGGTAATAGAAACTACAAACAACATTAAACACAACATGAGACAAAGATTTTCCTACATTTTACAAGAAACAGAAACAGACAAAACAGTAAAACAAACACATACTTGGTAGCCTTTTTTTTTCCAATTTGCAATAATAGGAGCCAAATTAGCTACTTACCAGTTGACTCTTGCAGATTTATATCAGATGTCACATAACTCAATAGACAGCTGTTTGTGTCATTCTCTTAACTATCAAGACCAACCCCTGGTCCCACACTGCCTGTTCGAGGGGAAACCCACAGGTATCTTAACACTACTAAAACCCATATTCCTTCACAATTCCTGAGAGGAAACTTAAAAAGAAAACTAAAATTTAGTCTTAATCACAAACCACCCCAAACTCTGGGGCAAACCACCCCAAACTAAACCTTACCCTGCCTCAGAAGAAATAGGGTTTGAGAAGAGGAGGCCAGCCTTCCATGAAAAAGACTCTTGGTGAAAGGGGAGTTTTTCTGGAAGGCTGTCAACCTCGGGTGGGGAGGGGGGGGGTTAAGATCTGACTAGACCTGGCTGGCTTCACCAAAAAAAAATGTGGCAAATACATAAAGAATGGATCTAATCGACATGCTCAAAAACTATGAACAAGCAATTTTCAAGGAAAGAAATACAAATTATCCACCATTATATGGGGAAATGTACTTTACATCTGTGATCACTAATCCAAATCACTAATAACTAGAAAGATTTTCAGATTGATATAGGTGACAAGAAAATAAACATCACAAATATTGTAGAGAATTTGTTTTTCCTCAATTGTGTATTTCTTATAAAAGTTTTTTTTTTCTTTTTCATCTGGGACAGGGCAAATCAGTAGGGAAGAAAAATGTCATTAAAACAAAGTTTAAGGGGCAGCCAGGTAGCACAGCAAGTAAGAGCACCGGCTCCAGTGTCGGGATGACCTGGATCAAATCAGGGCTCAGATACTCAGCACCACACCCAGAAATAACTGGCCGTGTAACCTTGAGCAAGTTACTTAACCCTGATTGCTTTAAAAAAAAAAAAAACAACCAAAGTTTAAGCAAAAATGCTCCAAATCAATAAATAGATAAAAAAATAAATCTGCTCTTAGGCTCTACCTCGCCCCCCAAGCATTTGATAAAGATATGAAAAAAAATAAGAAGTGTAGTAAGGACAATGGGAAAATAGACACATTAATTAATTGACTGTTGGTGAAGCTGAGATCCTCACCAAGCCAAAAATTGGCTATGTTCTTTGACCTAATGCTACCACTAGAGGGCATGTTCCCTTAAAGAAAAGAAAAGGAACCGGGTGTACAAAAAAAGTGATAACCAGCTCCTTTTGTTATGTCAAAAAACTGGAAAGTCAGGACAAATCCTCCAGCAAGGCACCAGGTGAACCAGTTTTGGTACGTGAATGTTAGAGAGAACCAACTTCAGTGAAAACCGGGCAAAATAGTATGGACTGATGCAGCCTACAGGGAGGGGCTGATAACAGCCATATTCTGAAGGCCAGCAGCTTGGCCAGAGGTCCCACCTTAGTGTTGTGATTCTCAACCACTACATCAGGCACTTACCAGGATCTCTGCCATCTGCCTCCTAACTGAGAGGTCACGGATACAGGATGTAGGATAAAAGGCACATTTTGGGAAATGGACAGCATGGCGATTTCTTTTCCTTGCCTGTGTATTCTCTAGGAACATTTTGTTTGTTGATTTTTTTCAATTTGGGATAGGAGAGGATGGCAGTGGGACATGAACTGCAAACACGATTTCCCTCTCTCTCCCTCCAAATCCCAAAATAATAAAGAAGGAAACTGATGAATTATAATCATATGCAACAATGTCATAATAACTGTAATATGCAATAGAACAGAAGGAAGGCCAGGAGGAATGAGAACAGATTTGAAAGTGCCATGTTGAATTTTTTATTACTAAGAAAAAAGTCAAGCAATTCATATTAGAGAACTTGTTACATGGATAATCCTCTTTTTATTTTATGGTGATATATATGTTCATTTTATTTCACACTTGTGAAGTTCAAAATTTAAAAAAATCAAATATCGATGGTTTTCTTTTTGTCATTTTCACCAGATTGTGAGGGCATGACAAGAAATGCCCAATTATTTTCATATTACTTTCTTTTTTTATCATTGCTTTGGATCTTGTTTCCAGGGGGCATTTATTGTTGTCAGGACTTTGGAAAACTCCCTATCCTTTCATCCCTCTTCTACTGCAATGGTTCTGGGTCCACATGGGAGTAAATTCTCTCAATATCTTGGACATTGTTCCCTGGCCTTGGTCACATAGCCATCCTACTTCTACCTGCTGCTTTCAGAATGAGAGTTTTTACTTGTCACTGTTACCATGTTCAGGATCATACTGGGATTGAGTTGTTTTGGGCCTTAGAACCAACCCAGCCCCATTCAAAGTTGCAGCAGAAGCCTTCCTCCACCTTCCCAAGGCAAAAGTGTTGGTAGGTGGGGCAGCAGTATTAGAACCTCAGTCAGTGGAAGGTTTTCCATTCCAAAGCTCTCTTACCCTTTCCTTCTCTTTTTATCAAAGCTCCTACCCCTGGGCACTTTCCTCTCTGAAAAGGTGACCAATCCTTTCTTCCCTCTCTACACACCCTTGGACTTTCCCTTCCCCCTGTGCCTTTGGGATCCAGTTTTCCACATTAATGTCACATGCCCTACAAAGAAACCTACCTCCACCTGCCCCTCACTGGATCTTCTTTCTTCTTTTATTTAACATATTGTAGACTTATTTAAATTTTAGTTCTCCAACTTGAGTGTGCAAATACAAACTCCAACAAAAATGTTCATTTTACTTTGTAGTATACAAATACACAAAAGAGAAGCTTGCTTAAATTTATATTACATATTTATTTGGTAAAGAACTCTAGGGGGAAAAATTGTTCTACTCGAGGCATATTTAGGGGTAGACCATTGTACAAATTATTGCACATTGAAACCACAGTGCATTATAGGCTGTATAAATTTGTAAAAAAAAAAAATTCACCAGGTTCACAGACCTGATTTAGGCCATAAATGTAGATTGGAAGACAAAGATAGATTTCCTTTTTGAGTCAGCAGTTTGAGAACTTTGGCTTCCTTTTTTTGGTACCTTTAGAATCAGTACCTTTTTTTGGGTACATTTAGTACACTGAGCACCATGAATTAGGTTTTCCAAACATTTTCTGTACCTGAAATTCTTCCTCTTATAACATAATAATGGCTTCAAAAATACAAGATGAACTTTATACTTGTATTGCCTTGAAGCACAATTCAAGGCAATTTAATCTCCCCTCCTTTATACACAATCTGTTTACATGGTCATTTCCATGGCTTCCAGCCCTTGGCATCTAGTAATTCAGGTATTATCAAGTTGGATTCAGAGACAGAATAAGATCTAGTCCCAGACCACAATCTGTCCTCTGACTAAGTTCCTCATTTCTCTTCATTATCCATTTACTTTTGACTCTTTAGAAGACTTTTTAAAAAACTATCATTTCCTGTACTTAGTGCTTTATCTGGATCCCTCCTCCATCAGGAATACAGTCTTGAGAAAAGTGACAATGTAGGAAACAAAAACAATATTGTGAAGACAATTTTGGAAGGCTTAAGGATTCTGATCAACACAGTGACCAATAACAATTGTAGAGTTTTCATGAAGAGGTCACATGCTAGCCAAATCCAGATACAGAGTTGCTATACTCAAGAGGGAGGAGTAAAGCACATTCTATTTTTTGTGGACATGGCTAATCCAGGAATTTGTTTTTCTTGAAGATGTATGTTTTTTGTTTTGTTTTGTTTTGTTGCCTTTTGGAGGGCATTTGGGGTTAAGTAACTTGCCCAAGGTTACATGGCTAGCTTTGCGTGTGTGTGTGTGTGTGTGTGTGTGTGTGTGTGTGTGTTAAGTGTCTGAGGCCGGAACTGAACTCAGGTCCTCCTGACTCTGGGGCCAGCACTTTACTCACTTCACTACTTAGCTGCCCCCAAAATGTACATTCTTAAGGTGTTTTCCCCACCTTGTCTTCAGTGGGCTTGGGAAGGGTACATAGAAAGAAGAGAATTCCAAAATGGAAATAAAATAAAATTTGTCTTTAAAAGGTGAATGTTGTACATTGTACTGAACACACATGGCTCAAAAGATATGAGAAGACACTCCCACCCCACTGTAGCACCAGTGCAGTATTTACAGTGCCCACAATCACAATAAAGACTGTGACTATAAATATTGCATGATGTTGGATCGCCAAATATACCAAACTCTCCAGATAGAGGACAGAACCGAAACATTTATTTAGACACCAGAAAATTGAATCCCCAAACCAGTAAGCTGATTCTATCATATCACCAAGGATATTCAGAAGCCATAATAACACTGAGAGCCACAGAATCCTTTAGTCTTCCCCCAAACCAATACAAGATCAATATTTATTCACAAACCTCTCTCTCCTTGCCTGAGCATCCTCTCTTTCCCACCATCTCTCTGGCTCTGGCTCCCAGCTTCCTGTGGGCTCTGCTTCCCTTCAGCAAACTTCTCTCACCACAGGCTCCATGTGACTACATTCAGCCTATTAGGGGGAAGAGTTTACTTTCAAATCAGGGAAGGTCTTCAGATTCCTCCTTAAGTCTATGAAGAGGAAGGGAAGATCTTCAAATTCCCATTCCCATTACATTCAGCCCCAAGATCTTTCATGTCCCTTACATAGCAAAAAATACATTAACAATAATTGGGAGTTTAGGGATAACTGGTGGAAAAACTGGTGTCAACAGAACTTTGCAACAATATAACAGGGATAATAGAAAAACTTTGCACATAAAACAATAGCTTGGGGGGGGGGGCCTTGGGCACAAGCGCCCCATCTTTCCTCCCTTAAATGAATGGGCCTCAAAATCTTGGGGTAAGGGGCAAAAGTCTCTTCTCCAAAACTTCTTTAAGCTGAAATTGAATGTAGAGCTGTCCCTGCCCCAAGAGGTCAGTTCTTTAGCTGTCATCTGGAGCTTGGTCAATGCCAGGTCCAGAAGTGGCAAATCACAATCATGGACTGGGGGTGGCATCTGGCTTAAGCCATCAGGCATCTGCTGGTGGAGGTTACCAAACCTGCAGAAAACAAATCTAGCAAACAAATTTAACAGACAAAAAGCTAAAAAGAAATAAACATAGGATCAGCCGTGTCTCTGGAGTCCAGGAACTCAATATCATAGCCTCATTCATGGTAGAATATATGAGTTAAGGGTACAATTTGGCAATCACCTTCTCCTGAGCAAACAACAGCTATGGTATTGTCTTTTCCATGTGCTATAATCTCCACAGCCTTTGGAACATCGTCTGGCTTCTGCTTTACTCATACTTTAGCTCCCAATTTTATTCTATTAGCAGAACCAAACTCTTCAGTTCCTCTGATAGTTATTTCAGAAGAAGGGTCAGTTTTCACAAGTGGTATCATTTCAGAAGGCATAATAATCACTTGAACTATTCTATCATTTTTGCAAAATCGTATGGGTTCTTCACCCAAATTTTGCAATGTCACAATAATTTCTCCTCGATAGTTAGAATCTATTATTCCGGCCAATACCTGTATACCTCGAACTGCTAAACCTGATTTAAGTAATATCCACCAAAATGATCTTTAGGGAGTCTCATATATATCCCAGTAAAGATGTTTATTTCTTTCTATCCAAACAAAAGTTTTACAAACAATGGAAATCATGTCCTGCCAAACCAGGTGTTCCTAGATAGGGTGCTGGGACATCTTGCCTCACAGTTCAGTACTCAATATTTGAGAGTAACTTAGTGTAGGGAAGCGCGGGTGGCTCTACGTCAACCTTAGCTCTGCAGCTGCTGAGCTGTACAAAAACAAACAAAAAAATCAACAGGGACTTACCCTCGCTGCTTTAAAAAAAAAAAAAAAGAGGAATTTAGCTCTTTACATAAATTCTCTAAACATCCAATTTAATATGGTGAATATCTTTTTTTCTATATCAATATATACATATCTCACCTAAATTCTAACTTAGCATATCGAAGATTATTCACAGTCTTATCAGGACACTGATTCTAGCCCACCATCTAATACTCTTGTGGACAGAATAGGAGCTTGGTACTACAGAGGCTGAGGGTTGCAGGAAGTCTTCTTACAGAAAAGGCAATTGGGCTAGGGGATGTTACCATCAAGTGCTGCAATGGTCTCATCAACAATTAGCACTGGCACTTTTCTGGCTGTTCTCATAAGAATATGACCATAAAAAATTGAGAATGCGGATTGCATTGCTAGCCTGAACAGTGGAGCACAAGTGATTAGTGTGTTCCAAATTTTCTGAGAAATATTAGAAGAAAATATTTCCATAGTCACTAGTAGGTTTTGGCCTTGGAAGTATGTGACAAAACTAGCCACACTCGGGATACCGGGAAGTGATGAAATTTCCGAAAGCTGCTACTGATGTAAATCATATATAATCGTCATTCTGGCCTCGATTTGTCCCGACTGTCAAGAAAGTGTCATCACTAATTGTAACCAATCCCATTCTGTTGAGAATGCCAGAATCGGGGTGAATTGAATTAATGAGGGGGCAGTAGAATAATGGTAGCTTTTGCGATAAAAACTTGGATGCTAGTGACTTTTCTTCCATTGACTACATTATTCTTTTGTAAATGAGGGTAAGGATACTAAGAGAAGATGTGACAATGGAAAAAGATCTTTGTAATTAATTTCTGTGACAAAGGTCTGAGACTCAAGATATATTAAAAAAAATCTGATTAAAATGCGTAAGGATGAGAGATATTTTCCAAAAGAGAAGACTGAAGGACTGTAATGGAAATGCAAATGTAAAGATCTTCCCTGCCCCTAGGCTAAGGTGCACCTGGAGCCTGGGGAGGGAGGCTTGTTTTTCAGTAGATATTTCTTGATTGGCCAGTGAATCAACAAGGTTGTTACATTCTCTGAGCCAGGAGAAGGCTATATAAGCCCTGATGTGTAGCTTTGTTTTGGGGCTCACTTTGAGAAGTGTTCTGTGATTTGATCAGATGAAACTCTGAGAAGCCGTTGTCCAGGGCTCCCCCCCCCCCCCCCCCCC